>NW_020837953.1:46883623-47166123 GCF_003676395.1 Aethalodelphis obliquidens
AAAAAAAAAAAAAAAAAAAAAGAAAGGGCTAATTGTCAGCACCTAGCAAAAAGTCAGGGGGTGGAAAATCCGGGGCTGGTGCAGCAGGTCTTCGACATCATCAAGACCCCAGGCTCCCTTTATCTTTCTCCTCTACCATCCTTAGCATGTGACATCAGTCCCCATGTCAATCCATGAACATCTCCATCAGGCAGGAAGTGGAACAAAGAGCACCTGTACCTGGAAAATAGCACCCACCCAGCATTCTCGTTGGTGGAGGCTGTGACAGGTGGACGTCCCGAGTTGTAAAGGAGGTAAAAAAGGAGTTTTGAAAGCTGGATAGTTTGCTGATCCAAACACAATCTGGATTCTGTTCATAACAAAAAAGGAAAGAATGATTATTGGAAAGGTAATCGGTAAAGATGCTTTCCTTGATGCCTAAAATCGTAAGATATTTTCAGAGCATCATACACTCCTCCTTTGTGAGTCACTTAGATGTACGTTGTAATTCGGTAATTTCTTACATGAATAACTTTTAATATCTTTCTCACAACAGAACATAAGCTTTAGGAAGGTGGGAACCATGTGTCTCCCGCTCCGCTGACCCCAGGACCCCCAGGGCCTAGCCCAGCGCCTTATATACAGTAAACACACAATAAATAGATGCAGAATTGGCCAAAAAAACAACAACAATAAAAGCTAATGAATATACTTATTAGCTGTAGACAATTAACTTCACTTTATTCTTGTTTAATCTCAGACTAGAAATTTTTTATATGCCTTATAAGGTTAATGTTATGAAGAATACGTGGAAAGAAAATCAAAAGACACTGGGAAAATATGTTGGGTAAAAACTTGATCCATGTGGTAAGAGAAAAAACAGAGCCTTACTATTCATAAGGGATATGCTTTAAGGTCATGGGAATACAGAAATGTCACATAGGAAAATGCCAGGAATATCACTATATTACTTGGTATTAAGTACTGGAGGTAGAGACATATTTAGATATGGCTGCCTTTTTCTTTTCTCCTCTTTCTCTCCTCCCAGTAAAAGACAGACATGTTTTTATAAGCGGAATTAAGCTACTCAGGGGAACTCATTTACCAGTAGAAGGTTATCTTTGTTCACTCACTTAACCAACACTTGTGGGAACATGCCCTGTATTAGGTCCCAGGAGAGCAATAATCCTTAAACAAACTCGGTCCTGACCCACATGACACTTAAGTGCCCGGTAGGATAGTAGGGCAAGACAATAAAGAAGTAAACGGGGGCTTCCCTGGTGGCGCAGTGGTTAAGAATCCACCTGCCAATGCAGGGGACACAGTTTGAGCCCTGGTCCAGGAAGATCCCACATGCCACGGAGCAACTAAGCCCACGAGCCACAACTACTGAAGCCCGTGTGCCACAACTACTGAAGCCTGCACGCCTGGAGTCCGTGCTCCACAACAAGAGAAGCCACCACAATAAGAAGCCCACGCACCGCAACAAAGAGTAGCCCCTGCTCGCCACAACTAGAGAACGCCCACACACAGCAACGAAGAGTAGCCCCTGCTCGCCGCAACTAAAGAAAGTCCACGCGCAGCAACGAAGACCCAACACAACCAAAAATAAATAAATAAATTTATATTTTAAAAAAGTAAACAGGGGCTTCCCTGGTGGCGCAGTGGTTGAGAGTCCGCCTGCTGATGCAGGGGACACAGGTTCGTGTCCCGGCCCGGGAGGATCCCGCATGCCGCGGAGCAGCTGGGCCCGTGGGCTGTGGCCGCTGGGCCTGCGCGTCCGGAGCCTGTGCTCCGCGGCGGGGGAGGCCACAGCAGTGAGAGGCCCGCGTACCACAAAAAAAAAAAAAAAAAAAAGTAAACAGATTTACTGCTGGTCATAAATGCTATGAGGTACTGTGCATAGGGTAATGAGAGGGAGGTGACATTGCAGCCACCACCCGAGAATGAGAAGGCAACCATTGAAACAGCCAGGGAAAGAACGCCAGGTGGCCAGAACATCACGGGCAAGGTGAGAGCTTGATATGGTCCATTTCTCTGATGGCATCTCTTACCACTCACATTGACTCACTGGCCAACCCTGCTGGTACTTGAACATGCCATGCATGCTCTTGCCTCAGACCCTTTGCACATACTATCCTGCCACACTCTACTTAAACACTCTTCCCCTGCACCTTCCTGTTATTCACTCTGATTCAGATCTCTGCTCAATAAAGTAATAGGGAAACAGATGATGCTACAATGATATCCCTTCCTGCATTAATTCAACACATATGGATTGAACACTTATTATGTGCCAAGTACGGCCTCAGGACCTGGGGATATAATGATCAGATGCAATATTAATTTCCTGCTCTCACAGATACTGCTTCCTAGTTGGGGAAGTGGACAGTAAACAAACATAAAATGTCAGATAGTGATATGTGTCAGAGGATGAGAGTTTCTATTTTAGATAGGGTGGTCAGAAGAGGTCTCTTTGACAAGAGCAGGCAAACAATCTAAGTAAGCCATGAGAAGACTGAGGGGGAGAGAAAATGGAAGCAGAGACGCAGCAAATGCAAGTAAGGCAGAAGCTATCTTTCGAAAAACCACAAGAAGATATCTAAACAGAGCTGTTATATAAAAATTACATAAAAATGCTGTGTCTGGGCTTCCCTGGTGGCGCAGTGGTTGAGAGTCTGCCTGCCAATGCAGGGGACACAGGTTCGAGCCCTCGTCTGGGAAGATCCCACATGCTGCGGAGCAACTAGGCCCGTGAGCCACAACTACTGAACCTGCGCTCTAGAGCCTGTGCTCCGCAACAAGAGAGGCCGCGACAGTGAGAGGCCCGCGCACCGCGATGAAGAGTGGCTCCCGCTCACAGCAACTAGAGAAAGCCCTCGCACAGAAATGAAGACCCAACACAGCCAAAAATCATTAAATTAATTAATTTAAAAAATATATATATATTTTTAAAAAATGCTGTGTCCCCCAATAAAGATGGGTTGAAGTCCCAGCCCTCAGAACCTTACAATGTACTCTTGTTTGGAAAAGGTGTCTTACAGAAGTAACTAGTTAAGATGAGATCATAGTAGAGTTAGCTGGGACCTTATTGTTAATCCATATTGGATTAACAACATGACCAGTGTCCCTACAAGAAGACCATGTGACGATGGGGGCAGAGATTGGAGGGATGCAGCTGCAGGTCAAGGAGTGCCAAGGATTGGTGGCCACCACCAGAAGCTGGAAGAGGCAAGGAAGAATCCTACCTAGAGTCCCAGGGAGGATGGCCCTGGCGACACATTGATTTTGGACTTCTGGACACCAGAGCTGTGCACCAATACATTTGTCGTTTTAAACCACCCAGTTTGTGGTACATTGCTATGGCAACCCCAGGAAACAAATACAGATGCCTATTAGACATCCAAGGTCTGGAGTTGAGAGGAGAGTTTGGGGCTAAAAATGTCAATTTGGAGATATAATTTTAACACCCTGAGCAAATACACTGGACTTCACCATAGCGCGAAATCCAACAGTCTGCTACACACAGACCACAGGAGTTACGTAACATAAACGTGAGCAGAGGCCAACCTCTGAAGTAACAAGATGATCTACATTCTAAGACACCTGCACAAATTTAAGAAGAGCAGAGCAATCACCATAGTATCAGATTAAGTCAATGCCAGAGCAAGAAGCATCAGCAGATAAAATCACCATATAATGGTAAACCACTAGGCAATAAAAACATAACGCTAAATTCATGTTCCTATGAATATAATAAAAATGTCTTAAGTGGTGGAAATGCAGCCAATAAACATATATAATGGTAACCAAGATCTCAATACTTACCCAAGCAACAGAATTAAATATCAAAGAATTAGACAAACAAAGTAGCCCAAGATCATACAGTAAGTGAGATAGAATGAGCAGGTATAAATGGAGAATATTGGCAAGTCAACACTCAACTTCCTTTACCAGTATACAGATCTCGCTCCTAAAAAGTTTCCAAACTCTAGAACAGAATTTGGTTATATTCTTAGATCCAAATAAAAACAAAAAAATGAGCAAAAATAAAAAGGACCTTGAAGTAATCTAAACCTACACACTATGAAACAACATCTAGAATGGGGTAAAATTCAGAACATGTCAGACTATTTTCACAGTGACTAAGATACATATAATACCTCAATTAATAAAATGCTGTCTTAAGGTGTAAGTCTTGTTCATTAAGCTCTTGGGGGTGAGAAAAGTCTGCCTGGGAACACTGTCATCCATCCCTCAGACTGCCGTGGTCGGCTCCGCTGATTGGTCAGGCCCTATGCATCCCTCCCCAGAGCTCAGGCCCCATCTGGAGGGAGCAGGCTAAGCTTTTCCTGGAGAAGCTCTTGTTCCCTTTACAGAACCTTTACTAAGTTTTCTTTTTTCCTTTTCTAAAAAGTCCCTGAAGATGCTCATTTTTAATGAAATCTCATTGTATCTAAACACCGGGTCCAAATTTTTATTCCAGCAGCCTGATAATCAGATTAAAAATGGTGTAGAATCCGTTTTAACCAACAATGATTCTCAGACTCCAGTGAGTGTAAGTGGGTGTCTGGCAGCGGGAGGGATTTCCTGCCTCCTGTGTTTGATGAAATCTCTAGTTATGACATTGTTATGTCACTAAGACGCGTAGCTTGCCAAACCTCATCCAGGACATTTATGTGGGTTTTCCCGAATTCCCTTCAGCAACTTAAATCCTCGATGTGATTGCCAGCTACCAGGGAAATTAAGCAGGGAATATTCAGGAAATATAAAGTGACTAACAGTTCATAGTTGCACAATTGTTTCTCACGGGCATTTTCCATGGCTGGGAAACAAACTTGAGGATACAGTAGAACCCCATAAAGTGTTCACAGACTCTGAGGTTCGGAGTCTACCGACATATGCAGACATTTCTGGTCCTGTTCCTGGAAGGACGGGGTGTTTCTGTCATGATCATCTCTGCCTGAGGCTTGCTCAGTGATGTCCTAACAGTCATGATTAAACACAATCAGAACTGCGTTAGCAAAGGTCAACGTTTGAAAGTTTTTTAGGTACATGATCACCTTTCCCTCCTAAAAATAATGAATTCCTAATCCTCTGAAATCAAGAAGAAGTGTCAAAAGAAGCACAGTAAAATCTTTGCATTCAAACTTAACATTCCACAATCATTTGAGATTATGTTGTTATACCCTCAAGACATAAACAAACAAACAAACAAAACCCAGAAAATCTGAATAAGAAGTGCTCATTTGTTACACAGAATGGGGGAAACATTAGGAGTTAGCCAAATCTGGACATTACCTAACAGTGTGACACAACTTCTCGAGATGAAGGTGCCCAGGAAGGGAGTGTGATTCTTAGGAAAGTAAAGAGATGACCAACGTCAGCTGTCTAAGCTCAAGCTCAAGTGTATGCAAACAGAACAACTGAAGACCAGAAAACACAACATGTCCCTCTTTGAAGTGGACTGAAAAGATATCTTCCACAAAATGGAAAACAGGATTTTTGGACCAGGATCATAGACTTCTGGAATCCCCTTTATTTTCAGACAAAATGGGAACAAAAACCTTCTGTGAAAACTTTATTTTTTAAAGTATATATTTATTTATTTATTTGGCTGCGTCGGGTCTTCGTTGTAGCACGTGTGGGTCTTTCATTGTGATGAGCGGGCTTCTCTCTAGTTGTGGCACGAGGGTTCAGTAGTTGTGGTGTGCGGGCTTAGTTATCCCGCAGCATGTGGGATCTTAGTTCCCCCACCAGGGATCAAACCCGCATCCCCTGCATTGCAAGGCAGATTCCTTACCACTGGACCACCATGGAAGTCCCAAAACTTTACTTTTATAATAGGCTTGTTTTATCTCAGACTTTCCTGTGGCAGTTAATTTATATTTATATATAAACTGAATTATATATTAAGGTGTTTATTTGCAAAATATGTAGCATGTGCTTTCTCTGTCCCCATTCATCCTGTAACTAACAAAAAAAGGGGGGAAACTCAGAATCTCTAAAATCCTGCTTGGGTGAAGTGTTTTTGTATCTATGGACCCATCCCACAAACTCATCAACTGTTTCACTCCATGCTTGTCTACCCTCCAGGATATATACTGGAGCCAGATGGAAATTCCACTGACTAAATTAAAACACACTAATTGGGCATCAGATTTCTCCTGAAAATGTTCCTTCCCAGCATCATAGATGAGGTATCGTGTGGGTGTCGGATGTACGACTAAGAGGAAATTCACTCTTTCTGTACAAATAAATCATTCAGATTCACTTTACTAAATTTTCTTATTGGCTCCTGGAAATGATCAAATGTAGAGTGTGGGAATTTAACTGCTCAAACATTCGAAAGGTTTATTCAGTGAAAGGGAAATAAGAATAATGGAAACAAGACAGCTAAATGGTTTCTAGATAAGATGTATTCCTTTGCAAAACAATACTGAAAATCGAAGGCTACACCTGGGATACAGAGGTGTACAGATGCTCTTACCTTCAGTGGATGCACGCAAGTAGTTTTGCAGTTCAAATAATTTGCTAAACGTTTTGAAGAACCAGTTTTAAGACTTTCTGTTCCAACATTAATTTCTAGTTTGTAGTATCACCAAAAACACAATTAACCTTACAGTTAAGCAATTCCCATCAATATATTATTCAGGCCACGAATTGCAATGAATATAACAGTTCTTTAGCTATTGTACAGTTTTTATGATGACTAAAAGATAACTTGAGGGCTTCCCTGGTGGCGCAGTGGTTAAGAATCTGCCTGCCAATGCAGGGGACACAAGTTCAAGCCCTGGTCCGGGCAGATCCCACATGCCGCGGAGCAACAAAGCCCGCGAGCCACAACTACTGAGCCTGCGCTCTAGAGCCCACGAGCCACAACTACTGAAGCCTGTGTGCCTAGAGCCTATAGTCCACAACAAGAGAAGCCACCACAATGAGAAGCTCACGCACCTCAATGAAGCCTCCACTCGCAGCAACCAGAGAAAAGTCCATATGCAGCAACAAAGACCCAATGCAGCCAGAAACAATAAATAAATTAAATAAAATAATAAAATAAATAAATTTAAAGAAAAAGATAACTTGAACCTCCAAGTTTTGTTCAGAATAGTTGACCTGATCTAAATGCCACTGAGGATGGTTTTTTTTTAATCTTTATTTTATATTGGACTATAGTTGATTCACAATGTTGTATTAGTTTCAGGTGTACACAAAGTGATCCACTTATACATATACACATATCTATTCTTTTTCAAGTTATTTTCCTATTTAGGTTATTACAGAATATTGAGCAGAGCTCCCTGTGCTATACAGTAAGTCCTTGTTGTTTATCTATTTTATATATAGTAGTGTGTATCTGTTAATCCCAAACTCCCAGTTTATCCCTCCCCACCCACTTTTCCCCTTCGGTAACTAAGAGTTTTATTTCCATGTCTGTGAGTCTGTTTCTGTTTTGTAAATAAGTTCATTTGTAACTGATGATATTTATATAGACGTTATAAGGCTCTGTATTCCTCAGATCAAGGTCAACGTCAACAATGACAAATCATGTTAATAGCCTGTATCCTTGATAGGAAGTGATGCAAATAGCACTTTCCCCCCATGGTCTTCCTCCCCCAAACCAGTAACATCATAAGAAAAACATTAGATAAATTCCAATAGAGGGACATTTTACAAAATACCTGACCAGTCCTCCTCAAAACTGTCAAGGTCATCAAAAACAAGAAAAATCTAAAAAACTGTCACAGCCCAGAGGAACCTAAGGGGACATGAAGACAAGGTTATATGGTGTCCTGGATGAACTCCTGGAACAGAAAAAGGACATTAGGTAAAAACTAAGGAAATCTGAATAAATGATGCACTTTGGCTGGTAATAACATATCAATAGTGGTTCATTCATTTTAAGTATGATGTTAATCATAGGGGACCCTGTGTGCAGGGTAAGTGGGAACTCTGTCCTACTTTCTCAGTTTTTCTGTAAAAATAAAACTGTCCTAAAAAATAAAGTCTATTTTAAACATCTTTATGGCTATTTTTTTAAATGCCATAGCTTCATGTCCATAACTTACAGTCCAAATAAAAATTATATAGATAGAGAAAACCGAAAAGGAAAAGAATAAGATGAAGGTAATAAAATGTTAACATTTGAGGACTCTGGGTGAAGGTACTAGAGAATTCCTTGCACTACTCTCACAACTTTTCTGTAAGTCTGAAATTGTGTCAAAATTTTAAATAATTGTCGTAAATAAAGAGACATATACTAAAATGTATATACATGTATTTGTAACATATGCGATAGACAATGAATTAATTCCTCAATATATAAATCGTAAGAAAAAAACAAATGCCACAATAAAAAAGAGAACAAGTATAAGGGCCAATCATCGTATGCGTGTGTATGTATGTATATATGGGTACGTATGTATACATACATATATATTCAACTTCAGTACCAATAAGAGAAATGCACATTTTCTTAAAACTACGATAAAATTTTGCCTAATAAATCAACACTCGAAAACAAAGAAACAAACTTAAAAAAAAATCTGAAACTAACCCAAAACTCCAAAGATGGAGAGTGTGTCACTAATTGAGTGTACTTCTACTAGGTGTCCCAACAATCTGGTTGCCATTTGGCAACTGGAAAAGTTTTGAAAGATGATTTGTCTCTTTGATTCAAGATTTCCTTTACTTGGTAGTATTTATCCTGAGGAAATAAGCAGAGAGACGGAAAATTACATACAAGGCAGTTCATTATAATATTATTTATAGTAATATTATGTTCAAAGTCTAATGCTCAGGACAGGTCAGACATGAATCATGCTATATCCGTATGATGGATTACTAAGTAGCTATGAAAAAACCCTGTCGTGAAAGGGTGCTTATTGACAATGGGAATAATATTATAATGTTAACAATATGTACACTGTTAACGGCAGTTATCTTTGGGTGGTGTTATTATTTTGCAAGCAGTAACTTTCAGACACCATGAAAAGAGATTCTACATGGGTCTTAGGGCATAAGCACAGCTGTGATTCTATTCCCAGTGGAATGCAATGACTGTCATGGAGGCTGAGCCTTAGGAAGAGCTGAAGATGAGAAACGGCATGGACTTTACAATAAAATACTGAGTTTTCCCAACTTAAAAAAAAAATTCAGGCTTCCCTGGTGGCACAGTGGTTAAGAATCCACCTGCCAATGCAGAGAACACGGGTTCGAGCTCTGGTCTGGGAAGATCCCACATGCCACGGAGCAACTAAGCCCGTGCGCCACAACTACTGAAGCCTGCGTGCCTACAGCCCATGCTCTGCAACAAGAGAAGCCACTGCAATGAGAAGCCTGCGCACCGCAATGAGGTGTAGCCCCCACTCGCAGCAACCAGAGAAAGCCTGCACGCAGCAACGAAGACCCAACGCAGTTAAAGATTAAAAAAAAGAAAAAATTCTAGGGGCTTCCCTGGTGGTCCAGTGGGTAAGACTCTGCAATCCCAATGCAGCGGGCCTGGGTTCAATCCTTCGTCAGGGAACTAGATCTTGCATGCATGTCGCAACTAAGAGTTCACACATTGCAACTAAAAGATCCTGCATACCACAACTAAAGATCCCATGTGCTGCAACTAAGACCCGGAGCAGCCTAAATAAATAAATAAATAAATTTTAAAATAATAATAATTTTAAAATTCTATATATTCATCCATTTTGCAAATATCTAAGTACCTGCTCAAAACAGTAGGCTAGGGGCTCTGTGAGAGAAGGAGAAAAGTCTACAAAGTTGGATAAGGGATGTTCTCTGTCCTCAATGAGCCTACAATTTAGCAGGGATGATCAAAACAATTTTACAAATAACTATAATACAAGGCACAACATTGGAGGAGGGAGAGAGTATATCCAGTTGAGATGAAAATAAAGGAGGGACTTCCCTGGTGGCACAGTGGTTAAGACCTGCCAATGCAAGGGACATGGGTTCAGGCTCTGGTCCGGGAAGATCCCACATGCTGCGGAGCAACTAAGGCTGTGTGCCACAACTACTGAGCCTGCGCTCTAGAGCCCGTGAGCTACTACTACTGAGTCCATGTGCCACAACTACTGAAGTCCACACACCTAGAGCCCATGCTTCACAACAAGAGAAGCCTCCACAGTGAGAAGTCTGCGCACCGCAACAGAGTAGCCCCTGCTCACCGCAACTAGAGAAAGCCCACGCGCAGCAACAAAGACCCAACCCAGCCATAAATAAATAAATAAACATTTTTAAAAAAGGAAAATACTACCCAATGCAATCTACAGATTCAATGCAATCCCTATCAAACTACCACTGGCATTTTTCACAGAAAACAACAAATTTTAGAACAAAACAACAAATTTTAGAACAAAAAACAAATTTTAGAACAAAAAATTTCACAATTTGTATGGAAACACAAAAGACCCCGAATAGCCAAAGCAATCTTGAGAACGAAAAACGGAGCTGGAGAAATCAGGCTCCCTGACTTCAGACTATACTACAAAGCTACAGTAATCAAGACAGTATGGTACTGGCACAAAAACAGAAAGATAGATCAATGGAATAGGATAGAAAGCCCAGAGACAAACCCCCGCACATATGGTCACCTTATGTTTGATAAAGGAGGCAGGAATGTACAGTGGAGGAAGGACAGCCTCTTCAATAAGTGGTGCTTGGAAAACTGGACAGGTACATGTAAAAGTATGAGATTAGATCACTCCCTAACATCATACACAAAAATAAGCTCAAAATGGATTAAAGACCTAAATGTAAGGCCAGAAACTATCAAACTCTTAGAGGAAAACATAGGCAGAACACTCTATGACATAAATCACAGCAAGATTCTTTTTGACCCACCTCCTATAGAAATGGAAATAAAAGCAAAAATAAACAAATGGGACATAATGAAACTTCAAAGCTTTTGCACAGCAAAGGAAACCATAAACAAGACCAAAAGACAACCCTCAGAATGGAGAAAATATTTGCAAATAAAGCAACTGACAAAGGATTAATCTCCAAAATTTATAAGCAGCTCATACAGCTCAATAACAAAAAAAACAAAAAACCCAATCCAAAAATGGGCAGAAGACCTAGATAGACATTTCTCCAAAGAAGCTATACAGACTGCCAACAAACACATGAAAGAATGCTCAACATCATTAATCATTAGAGAAATGCAAATCAAAACTACAGTGAGATATCATCTCACACCAGTCAGAATGGCCATCATCAAAAAATCTAGAAACAATAAATGCTGGAGAAGGTGTGGAGAAAAGGGAACACTCTTGCACTGCTGGTGGGAATGTGAATTGGTACAGCCACTATGGAGAACAGTATGAAGGTTCCTTAAAAAACTACAAATAGAACTGCCATATGACCCAGCAATCCCACTACTGGGCATATACCCTGAGAAAACCATAATTCAAAAAGAGTCATGTACCAAAATGTTCATTGCAGCTCTATTTACAATAGCCAGGAGATGGAAGCAACCTAAGTGTCCATCATCGGATGAATGGATAAAGAAGATGTAGCACATATATACAACAGAATATTACTCAGCCATAAAAAGAAACGAAACTGAGCTATTTGTAATGAGGTGGATAGACCTAGAGTCTCTCATACAGAGTGAAGTAAGTCAGAAAGAGAAAGACAAATACCATATGCTAACACATATATATGGCATTTAAGAAAAAAAAAATGTCATGAAGAACCTTGGGGTAAGACAGGAATAAAGACAAAGACCTACTAGAGAATGGACTTGAGGATATGGGAAGGGGGAAGGGTAAGCTGTGACAAAGCGAGAGAGAGGCATGGACGTATATACACTACCAAACATAAGGTAGATAGCTAGTGGGAAGCAGCCGCATAGCACAGGGAGATCAGCTCGGTGCTTAGTGACCGCCTGGAGGGCTGGGATAGGGAGGGTGGGAGGGAGGGAGACGCAAGAGGGAAGAGAGGTGGGAACATATGTATATGTATAACTGATTCACTTCGTTATAAAGCAGAAACCAACACACCATTGTAAAGCAATTATACTCCAATAAAGATGTAAAAAAAAAAAAGCCAAAAAAAAAAAAAAAAAGGAAAATAAAGGAGAGGGTATCTGAAAAGAGAGTATTTTTATTTTTATTTTTTGGCTGTACCATGTAGCATGCGGGATCTTCCCCGACCAGGGATCAAACCCATGTCCCCTGCATTGGGAGCATGGAGTCTTAACCACTAGACTGCCAGGGAAGTCCAGAGAGAGTCATCTTTTAACTGACTGCTGTTGCCATGGGAAATACTAAGGATGAAATGTGCAAGGATAGTACAGGGAACAGCATGAAATGGGAGAGAAATGGGGGAAAAAAAGAGCTTATTCAAGAAAGGGAGTAGAGGGAGCTAAGAATTGGAAAGATAGGCTAAAGGCAGAGAATAAAAAGCCTTAAATGCCCATCTGAGAAGTTTAGACTTAATACGTTAAGCAAGTGTGGTTATTAAAGACCTCCCAGCAGTTTGAAAGTCTGAGAAAATCTGCACTAATAAGATGAATTTGACTCCCACTGCTGACTTCCATCCAGAGAAACCCTCCTGGTGCAGAACAGTTCAACTGCAAACAAAATATTCTAAAACATCTTTATAAATACATTGCTGAACTCACAAAATAGTAAGTGAAATCTTCAGAGACCTGACAAAAGAAGAAAACATGACTCCAAATAGGTAAGAAAATGATGAAGTTGGCATCTGCTCTGAGGACATCTGCCAATTCCTGAAGGCCTAGAGCAGAGGTCAGAAAACTATGGCCCAGGGGCTACATCTAGTTTATCTCCTATTTTTGTCAGTAAAGTTTTATTTGAACCCAACCCCACCCATTCATTTATGTATTGCCCATGGCTGCTTTCATGCTATAAGAGCAGGGATGAGTAGATGCCACAGAAACCATATGGTCTGCAAAGCCTAATACATCTACTCTCTGGCCCTTTACAAAAAAAGTCTGCTGAATCCTGGCCTTGAGTTTTAATGGGTTGAGTTTATGGGATTTGGGAGACAAAGCCAGGCACCTGCATAGGGTGGGATGCCTTATGAAAGACTGAATGAAGTGACACCTTCAACAGATGCATTAGGAAAATGTTTGCCCTGAAGAGGGAGATGGAGGAGATACTTGCTTGTTCATATCTTAGCTGTGCTGGAAAGGAAAATGTTTCCCCTGAGAATTTCTACCATAAGCCCATCTTCACACAGGTTAGAACCCACATTATCTATGTGGTGACCAAAAAAACTCTTAGCCAAAACTTCAGTTTATTCAAGTGATCTTGGCTAAGAAGGGCCCCTAGGTGTCCAGCATAAACAAACACCAAACCTTGAATTCCCATAGATAAAGAGCCAAAGAATAAAAGCTTCAAATCAAAAAGCACAAAATGCATGAGGAAACAAGTTACTAAAAGTAAAGCTAAGCAGAAAAAACAAACAGTAAGAGTAGACTCACAAAGACTGCAGATATTGGAATTATTAGAAATGAAAAGTAAAACATTATGTTTACGATAATTAAAAAAATAAAAGAAAATATCAGAGAAGGAAAAAGATTATTAAAAATGAACAAGCATATTTGAAATAGAACCAAATACAACATCTAAAAATGACAAATATAATAAATGATATCATAAAGTCAATTAATGTTAATAGTAGATACAATGAAAGAGAGTAATAACCGATTGGAAGATAGATTTGAAGAAATTACACAAAATCCAGCACAGAGAAACAGAAATAGAAAATAAAAAGAGGGCTTCTCTGGTGGCGCAGTGGTTGGGAATCTGCCTGCCAATGCAGGGGACACGGGTTCGATCCGTGGTCTGGGAAGATCCCACATGCTGCAGAGCAGCTAAGCTCGTGTGCCACAACTACTGAGCCTGTGCTCTAAAGCTCACAAGCCACAACTACTGAGCCCGTATGCCACAACTACTGAAGCCCACGTGCCTAGAGCCTGTGCTCCGCAACAAGAGAAGCCACTGCAATGAGAAGCCCACACGCTGCAACGAAGAGTAGCCCACACTTGACACAACTAGAGAAAGCCCACGCACAGCAATGAAGACACAAAGCAGCCAAAAAAAAAAAAAAAAACACACACAAAAATCTGACAACTAAGTTTTCATCAGTTATGATAATATTAAAATACAATGAAATAATACTTTTAAAGTTCTGAGGAAAAAATTGTCAACATAGAGCTGCATATACATGAAACTATCTTTTGAGAAGGAGGGTGAAAAAAAGACATCTTCAAGCAAATAAAACTGATAGAATTTCAACCAATATATCACCCCCTAAGGAACTTTCAAAAGAAATATATTGTAGAGAGATAGAAAACCAACCTCAAAATAACATCTGAGAGACCAAAAAAGCAAGAAAGAAGAAAAAGAAACTCCCTAAAAAAAGGCAAATAGGAAGTTCAGAATAATAGAGTAAAAATGAATTCTAATCACCAGTAAATATATCAGCAATCACAATAATTATTAGTCATTAAACTCTCCATTTAGAAGACAAAGGTTTTTTTTTTTTAAATCTATCTCTGTGCTTTTTACAAGACATTCATAAAACTTAAGGGAACTCAAAGATTAAAAAGAAAATATTGGAAAAAGATTCACCAACATACTAAGTAAAAGAAAGCCAGTATGACTATAGTCATATCAAACAAAACAAACTTGAAAGCAAAACTTATTACCAGAGGTAGAGGTTAATTCCACAGTAACAGAATGTTCAGTTTACCAGACAGGTTTAACAATCCTAAACTTGTGTGCACCGAATAACATAGTCTCAAAATATGTAACTAAAAAGTCAACAAAACCACTAGGAGAATAGAGAGGAAGGATAGACTAAGAGCAGAGAGAATAAAGAAAGCTACTGTGATGAGCTATCCAGATTTCCCTTGAGCACTGAAACTCTTACTTCTAGGATTAGTCCCCATACTTCTAGAATTGCAGCCAGAAAATAGCACTTAGCCATCAATTCTCTTTGCAGATTGCCTCAGCTGAAGAAAACTACCTCGCCCAAGGTTACTACTACTCCCAAGGGCAACTCACATCCCATGACTGGCTGATGAAGTTGGAAGGAATACAGGCCCAGCTCCCTTGCCCGAGTTGGGACAATCTGGCTATAGAGCTTTCCATAGGATCAGCAGAGGTCTGTATCACAGCTCAACATCTTCTGCCCAAGTCTGCTTCTTCATCCTCTCTTCCCCAGATCCCAAGAGTAAACTCTAAAAAACAACCTGTGTCTCAAAGCCTGCTTCTCAAGGAAGGCAATCTGCAACAAACATCTATGGGAGATGCACTGATAAGAAATTGAAGATATGGAATTAAAGGTCAGGAAGGAAGATAGGGTTGCCATTAGATTTTGAGGCAATTCCTATAGCGGTGATAAGAAAAAGTTCAGGAATTGAATGAGATGGCTAAATTATAAACAAGTAAAGAGAGCTTCAAAGGATGCCTACAGGTAAGCATCCAGGAAAGAGAAGCACAGGCGACATAGGAGAGGCATCAAAAAGGTGTAACCGTGTGGTGTCACCAAGGTGAAAGGACAGAAAACATGAAGAAATTTTAAGTTAATGTTAAATGCTTAATTTATAGGTAAGAAAATTGTGGTTATGGCTACATAATGTGTACTAACAACACCCATTTCTCTTTTCTCCTAGTCCATTCTCTAATTTTACTGTAGGAAACTACCACCCCCTCTACTCTTAGCTGATGTGATTTGGACGGCACTGATTCTACCCATGGTTCCAAAGGTGGGCTCATGTTTGGGCTTGGACAGTCAGAGCATGGCATGCCCTGGCCTTCAGTTTGAACTAGTGAGAGTAAGGCTCAAGGTTTTTGTTCAAACCATTAAATGAACTCTTTTTTTTTTTTTAATTGGCTGACCCTAGGGTTTGCTGGCAGCCACCATGCCACGGAGGAACCTCAAGATGAAGTCAGTATAAAAGAGGACAAAGCCACAGTGAAATAAAGTCCTAATCGGGTGACATCATTTGAGCACCGGAACACAGCTGTGCATGTAGCTAGACGTCCTTAGACTTTTCTGTTACTGAACCACTGAATTCCTGGGGTTTTTTTTTTCCCTTTTAATCCAATTTGAGTTGGGTTTTCTTTCACTAGCAAAGTAAAAAATTCTAAGTGATAGCATGAGGATAGCTATTCCATATTGGATTTTGTAGTCCACTTTTTTCACTAAACATGATAATGGAAGAATTTGGGGTGATTAAAAGTAAATTAACTGCCTAGGTCTGAGTCCACAGTTAGTAGCTGTGCAACCTTGGGCATATTACTTGACCTCAGTCATAAACTGAGGAATAGCATGTACCTTATAAGGTTGTGAAAGTTAAGTTAACATATGCAAAGCCCTAAGACTGTGCCTAATACTTGGCAAATGGTGTAAAAATGTTAGCTATTATTAATCATTATTTCTAATTACAAAATCTTCATAAGCATCATTTTAATAGATGAATGGATACTTCATACTTTACTTAGCCAATCGTCCTACTAACAGGCCAGTTTTTCACTATTGTGAATAACACTGCATCGAACATCTTTGAGCACAAAGCTTACTCTGTATATGATTATTTCCTTAGTTTAGAGTACTAGTGAAAATACCAGTTCAAAGAGTCTATTTGATTCTCAAAGATTTTTAGGGACGTAGAATCTACAGCCTTGCTCCAAAGATACTTCCTTTGCATTTTTTTTTTTTTTTTCCTGTACGTGGGCCTCTCACTGTTGTGGCCTCTCCCGTTGCAGAGCACAGGCTCCGGACACGCAGGCCCAGCGGCTATGGCTCACGGGCCCAGCCGCTCCGCGGCATGTGGGATCTTCCCGGACAGAGGCACGAACCCGCGTCCCCTGCATCGGCAGGCAGACTCTCAACCACTGCGCCACCAGGGAAGCCCTTCCTTTGCATTTTTATACGAATTAGTCTATTTGCACTCATCCAAATCTTCCTTCCTGTAATTTAAGCTTAGACCTATGATCAAAAGGAGATATAAAATACAGGCAGACCTCGTTTTACCGCACTTTATTGCCTCGTTTTACCGCACTTTATTGCCCTTCACAGATACTGTGTTTTACACAAATTGAAGGCTTGTGGCAACCCTGCAACAAGCAAGTCTATCGGTGCTATTTTTCCAACAGCATTTTCTCACTTCACTTCTCTGTGTTACATTTTGGTAATTCTCACAATATTTCAAACATTTTCTTTATTATTATATTTGTTATGGTGATCTGTGATTAATGATCTTTGATACTATGTTTGCAAAAAGATTACAACTCACTGAAGGCCCTGATGATGGTTAGCATTTTTTAGCAAGAAAGTATTTTTTTTAATTTATTTTATTGAGGTATAATTGATTTACAATTTCTATTTACAGCAAAGTGATTCAGTTATACCTATATATACATTCTTTTTCATATTCTTTTCCATTATGGTTTATCACAGGATACTGAATATAGTTCCCTGTGCTATACAGTAGGACCTTGTTGTTTATCCATTCTATATATAATAGTTTGCATCAGCTAACCCCAAACTCCCACTCCATCCCTCTCCCACCCTCCTCCCCCTTGACAACCACAAAGTCTGTTCTCTATGTCTGTGAGTCTGTTTCTGTGTCGTAGATAAGTTAATTTGTGTCATATTTTAGATTCCACATATAAGTGATATCTATGGTATTTGTCACAAGAAAGTATTTTTAATGAAGGTATGTACACTGTTTTTACAGACATAATGCTATTGCACACTTAATAGACTACAGTGTAATGTAGACATACTTTTATACGTACTGGGAAACCAAAAATCACGTGACTTGTTTTATTGGGATATTCGCTTTATGGCACTGGTCTGGAACTGAACCTGCGACATCTCTGAGGTCTGCCTGTAAATGAGTCTTTACTAGGATCGTATACTCTAATTAATGAAATGGAATAAATGCTTATAAAGTATTATAGAAATTTTAAAATAGAAACAATCCGAAAGCTCAAATAAGTGGCTATTTTCTGAATTTTACTTTGAAAAAATAGAAACCATCAGAAGAATATAGTAGATTGGCAATAAATATTTATTGAGTGAATGTGATGATTTCCCTAATGTCCTGAAGCACCTCCTGATGGATGCATCATTATAGGATGAATTAATAGGGAGTAGACTTTAGTATATTTCTAAATCGGTGAAAACGAAGTTTTTGTTGCAGTTTTCCTCAAACAGCCTTCATTAATGACAACACCCTAAAGTTAATTATATAATCACATGTGTTTTACAATGTAAGAAACTGAGCAAAGGAATGGTCACCTGTCTTAATTACACAGTCAAATATGCCTTTTTATTAAAAAAAAAAAACTGGCCACCTTTAAGATATCAGTGATTCACAATCATTATTTTAAGAAAAGTACAATCTGGAAAAAAGATGACTTTATCCCACAGTCTTAAATTGACTAAGGAAGAGATCAGAAACAACTCAGAAGAAATGACAGTGGCAAATTGAACTGAAGTATCAACCAACATTCACCTAACCTTTGTAATAGATTTGAAGTTCACACCCTCTCTTATAAAAGGGTCATTGAACCTAAAGCCCTGAGTTCTAGCCGTGCCTCCACTAGAAATCTGTAACTTTTGCAATGTTGTAGACACTGAGGGATTTATTATAAAACACCATGAACCCCAATCTGTATTTCCCCAAGCGAGGCCACCAGCCACAGATGCCATTCCTGTCACCCCAAGTGGCTGAAAACCAAGGAGTTGACCAAAAATCTATGCGTTTGTCTCTTTCTCTCTGTCCCTCAACTTGTTTCCCATCTGCTTCATAATTACTGCCAAACGTTGGTGCAGCTCTCCATGTCCCAGGGTTAGAAGAACTAATACCCTAGCCAGAATGATAATTCAGAACTAGGAAGATAACTTAGCACCCTCAGCCCCAAATTATAAATCTTTTGGTCACATAAGGCCTGTGGCAATAAGAGTGGCATGTCAACATGCAAACATTTCACTGTCTACTTTAAACCTTCCCGATAGCACCCTCCGCCTATTTTTAGCACCGAGTCTGAACTTCTTCACATCACATGACATATACAGTCAAGTAAAATCTGGCCTCTACTTAACCTCTCCAACCTCACCTCTTACCTTCTTGTCATTGAGAGTGAACTTGACCTCCTCAAATGTCAACATTCTGAACATTTTCTGTTTGCCCTGTTCTCCCTTCATCTTCCCACAGCTGAAGCAACCTTCACCTCTCAGTAGAGACCTCACATGGTCCGAAAAAGCTCTCCTGACTCCCCCGGGTCTGGGTGGGTGCCTTTCTTATGATCCCCATAGCACCCTGCCAGCCTCTATCACCTTATGGCTTCCTGGGTGCTTGCTTACAACTCTCACAACTGAAAGTTCTCTGAGGGGAGGGATTGTGTGTCCTTTGCTTACTGAGGGGTACCTAGTATGGCCTGGAACATAGGAGTTCAATAAACATTTATTGATGGATGAATGAATGAAAGTATGAATGAATAAAATTAGAAATACAAAAAGCGGGGTGAGGGAGGGTTGGATTGGGAGTTTGGGCCTAGCAGATGCAAACTATTATATATAGAATGAATAAACAACAAAGTCCTATTGTATAGCACAGGAAACTATATTCAATACACTATAATAAACCATAATGGAAAAGAACATGAAAAAGAATATATACATATAACTGAATCACTTTGCTGTACACCAGGAATTAACACAATACCGTAAGTCAACTATACTTCAATTTAAAAAAAGGAGAAGAAATACCGAGAGGTGTTGACATTCATTCAGTTCTTACAGCATCTAGTCACTGGGTATATCCCATTACCTTTGCATTCCAGAGAAGATGGTAAAGCTGTTCATATTAAAAAGTTCTGTAGGGACTTGAAGTTTATGGACAAACCAAACCTAGTTTTTTCTAAAGGAAACATGCCTATGGATGTTGATAAGTATGGGCTTACAAGTAAATGTTCCTAGACTTATGACCACTTGTTATCTTCCCTTTAGAGTCACTAGGAAGATTCTCCCTGCCTGTAGCTTATCTCTCCAAGAAAGGCTGATGCCTGAAATTTCATTATGACAGATCCCTTTCTTTGGCTTAAGGTTTTATAGCCTCTTAAGTGGAAATACTGCAAACAAAGTAAAACATTTTATCTTATGAATCATTTATGCTCCTGGAATTTAACAAAACAACCTCCTGGATAAATTAAATCATGTATACTAATAAGCAATAGAGAATTTTGGAATCTTAGACTGAAAGGTGTTCAAAAACTCAAAGAATATATAACAGGTAATTCCGTGGCGATCCAGGGATTAGGACTCCATGCTTTCACTTCTGTGGGCCCCAGGTTCAATCCCTAGTCAGGGAACTAAGATCCTACAAGCCGTACCGCTTGGTCAAAAAAAAAAAAGAGAGAAAAAGAATACATAACAACACTAACAATGAGAATAACAATTGATTTAAAAAACAGCTAACATTTATTGAATCCTGATTGGAGCCAGGTTGTGATCTAAATACTTCTATGTACACAATATCATTTATCTACCCTATGGAGTAGGACGTACTGTTATCCCCAGCTCACTAGGTGTTGAGAGGTGAGGAGCGTGCCTGAGTCATACAGCTAGTGATAGAACTGGATTCAAACCCAAATCCTCTGAGTGCAGACCCTAAGCTCTTCATCCCTACACCATTTTCCTTCTTCTTCTTTTATCCGGAAGAAAAGAAAATATCTGCTACCAAGGGACCAATTTGGTAGAATGATACCAAGTTATTTTAGAACTAAATCCAAAGAAAGAAGCATCTCTGTTTTCTTGTTTTAATATAACAATTTAACTTTCCATATGTGTTGTGTTTGCTGAACTATTCGCTTGTGTCTATGTAAACATACCTCATCTGTGTCAACAGCAATGAAGGAGTGACATATATTTCTGAAATCTCTTAATGAAGAGTGGACATTAATATTTTTAATTAATTAATTAATTTGACAAGGGACTAGAGCACACCCTACTGGCCAGCTAGTGGGAAATACAGCATTTACTTGGAAGAAAATGTCATGTTAAAATCTGAAGATAAAAATCAGATTACTGTTTCCAAGAAATTTGAAAAAATTGTCTCGTAAACATCTATATATTAAATTAGCGTATCTATAGGACACTAAAAAATTTCTAAAGGTTGTAAGTTCTAGAAATGGGATAAAACTAGAAATATATTAACAACCAATAGCATCAAATGTTGGTTAAGGGAGCATTAAGTAAATGAAAAAGTGGCTCAGTTAAAAACAAACAATACAAATAGCCCTGCAAAACTCATACAAAGCAAAATCAGGTAAGCCCTGGCCCTGACATTTAAACTAGTAGATGGATAAGTTAAAACCAGCCTCTTGGGGCTTCCCTGGTGGCGCAGTGGTTGAGAGTCTGCCTGCTGATGCAGGGGATGCGGGTTCGTGCCCCGGTCCGGGAGGATCCCACATACCGAGGAGCGGCTGGGCCCGTGAGCCATGGCCGCTGAGCCATGGCCGCTGAGCCATGGCCGCTGAGCTTGCGCGTCCGGAGCTTGTGCTCCGCAACCGGAGGGTCCGCAACAGTGAGAGGCCCGCGTACCGCAAAAAAAAAAAAAAAAAAAAAAAACCCAGCCTCTTCAGTCTTTTCCCGGGCTGAGCGTACTGCATGTATTTTTTTCTTTCTTTTCTGGTTTTTTTTTTTTTTTAGGAAAAAAGCTAAGAAGGGGGAGTAATATCCCTAATTAATATCCCTGGGGAAAATGGAAGTTGTAAAGAAATCTTTTTCTGTGCAACTTTTCAAATGGCTGCTAAATTTGAAAGCTCCATGGGGACTTTGATTTGATGAGGCAATTCCCATGGGTGAATCTCAGCTCATATCAGTGGGAGAGTTTAAAGTAATCCACAAAGTTTATTGGAAATACTGTGTAAATATGTGTGTGTGTGTGTGTGTGTGTGTGTGTGTGTATGCCCAGATGTCTCCAAAACATAAAGTGACAACTAAACAAATGATCTTTGTGAAATGCAATTCTTCCATTCTCATGTATTTTTTTATTGCACACATCTATAAATTGGTTTTTTTTAAAGTGCATAACTACATATACTGTGAATAGAAAAGGCTCTAGGACTAAGAGAGTAATGCAGAAAGTGTCTCACTTTAAAATATGTCTCTATAAACAGAGCCCAAACACAAAAACATCTATAATCAAGATGAATAAACACCAAGTTGCGATCCTCTTCTACAGTATTCGCATAATATCCAAATAGAAATTTGGAAGTGTCATAAGGCCCTGTCCAGCACATGTGTGCTTACACATGACTTGCAGGGATACTGGGGGAGGACAGAAAGAAACAATGTCCTTAGGAAAGCAGAGACTGTGATCCTAAGGTTTCTGAGCCAGAACCTCCCCCTGTTCTCACTCCAAGTACAGCCTCTTCTTACTCTGAAAGAAGGGCAAGTGCAAAGTGACAATCTGGGTCAATGTGAAGTAAGTCTAACATTTTAAATGTTACATTTAGGGTTTTTTAATATTAAATAACAATCAGCCAATATAAATTCCTTGGGAGGTGGCCTCAAAATTAGATGAATTGGGGAGATGTAAAAAAAAACATTGTCTGACTTTAACTTTCTTCCTTACTGGAGATAATTTAAAACATGCTAGATTCAGTACAAAGAGGGTATTTTTCCCCTAAACCTCTAGACTAGTGTTCTAATCTGTTAAAAGTCATGCAATGATCATTTGATAAACACAAAATGCTCATTTGAAGTTGCTTAGCATTTTCCTTTTAAACAGTTCCGCAAATACTCCACAATATTATTGACATGTCAGTGTTATTACAAACTATCATTAATAGAGTCTTAGATAAAAGATATGTGGGGTATAAGTGTTCTCATGTAATTCATGCACAGCTGAGAAAGCCACATTGTATGAGTATTATTGTAAGCAAAATTCAGTAAGCCATCAGCTCTAACTGGTTTTTCCCCCAAAATGAATACATCAAGATGTTTATTTTCCAGGGCCAGGGGGCGGGGGGGCGGAAATTTAGGAGTTTGGGATTAAAATATACACACTAGTGTATATAAAATAGATAACCAACAAGGACCTACTGTGTAGCACAGGGAACTACACTCAATATCTTGTAACAAGCCATAATGGAAGAGAACAGAAAAAGAATATATATATTCATATAGATATGTATAACTGAATCACTTAGCTGTCCACCTGAAATTGATACATTATAGATCAACTATATTTAAATAAAAATTTTTTAAGATGTTTACTTTGCAAGTTTTAAATAGATCAGAAGAAAAAATCAGATTCATCAAGAATGACTCATGTGATTTTGTGATTTTTTTTTTGATAATTTACCGAAACGTTAGCCCATCATACAGCTCTCAACCCTATACTGAGTATCCTGTTGATCTTCTTTCTCTAAAGAAGGGGTGTGTTTGATGGTTGCTCTGGTGATTATCACTGTTTAATGAATAGGAGAATGTAAAACATGCCAATAAGGCCAAAGCACAAATTACAGCTGTATTGTGGTTACTTGAAATCGTGCAACCAGGGTGCCTTTTGGATGAAACTTGAGCTTGGCTAGGTCCCCATTCAGTAAATGCTGGACTGTGAGGTCTGAAAAGATGTTCTCTGGCAAGTTCTCAGGCTGATCCTTTTTTTCCATACTGATAGTGTATGGGTAAGCCGTAAACATAAATGAAACCAAAATGGGGGGAAAAAAATCTGGATAGATTGTGAATAAAAAACCTAGTTAATTTGGTAAGAAAATTAGCGATTAGTTGTGACTAATTTTCATCATCCTAAAATACTACTACATGAATGGCAGTAAGAAAAGTTAACAGAAAGATGGAGTAACTGAATTCTTAAGTAGCAGAGCAATGAAAATGACCCAAGAAGCCCTGAAGTCCAGAAGGAGCCCATCAGAATGAGGGATAGAGCTCTCTCTGCTAAATGTTTGTTTATCTTGCAAATAAAAGAGAGTTTTGTTTTGTTTTTAGTTTGGGTTCCTAAGGCCTTGAATTCAAAATTAAGCCTTTGAATTAAATTTAAAAGAATGTAAGTAAATAATAGGGGAGAAAAGGCAAATCACTTCATGGAGTGTAAAGTTAATAGTTAACCTGATAATGAGGTCGGAATCTCATTCCATATGTTAAACTACTCCAATTAGGTAGTGCTAAATGTCTAACTATTGGGCATTACTGCTGAAATGCAAGAAGGGCCTCTGAGGAGACCAAAGAGGTCAGCAAGAGGTCTCTGGCCTCTACTCAATAGAGTACCATTCAGGGGATTTCTTCTAGTTAAAACTGGAGGGTTTCTGTCTGTTTGCTTTTTTTCTTTAGTTACTCTTGGTTTGTTATCATTTGTATTATTTATTTTACGGTTAAACTATAAGCCTAAGTTGCATCACCGGCGCCTCGAGAAACCTCCTCCTGCCGGCTTGCTGGTGTTTTGTCCTTGGGCATCAGTGGCTGCCCTGATGCCAAGAGATGTTGAGGTCTGCCTGGGTCTATTAAGTAAACACGAGGTTCGGAAGTCAAGCGGACGCCGTGTTGGGGTGAGGGGGTGCTTCTGGAAGCCCGTGGGCGGCCCTATCCGGGTCAACTGCCACCAGGGCCTGGCCTCCGTTGGCAAACGTGTGGTCAAAGGTGAGGTTGCCGGGCACCCTGCCAGGAAAGGCCCTCACCAATGTGACCTCGCTGCCCCTCGCTGTCTCACACGGTCCCACTCTGCCCTACGCTGTCCCTCAAGGTTCCGATGCCCCACTCTGTCCTTCCTTGTCTTGAGCTGTCCTTGATGTCCCACACTGTCCCACCCTGTCCCGCGCTGTCCCTCCCACGCCGCGGCCCGCGGGCCTCGTGGTGAGCGCGTGGCTGCAAACTGCAGACGCGTCCCCCACCCCAGGCCGGCCCAGCAGAAGCTCCGCTTGCCTCCCCCCGGTGCCCTCAGCCCACCCACGCGGCGGCGGCCCGCGGACAGGGGAAGACAAAACCCTCCCTGGGGCTGGAAACGGTGGAAACCCCGCGCGAGGCGCGGTGCCGCCTTTGGGTCGGGCAGGAACCGCGGCCGAGGCCGGGCGGCCCGCACACTTCAGAGGAAGATTCCCGGGAGGGGGTTCTCTGAGCTGGGCAGCGGCCACCCGGATCCGGCAGAGGGGAGGCGCCCAGACCGCGGCGGCCCAGAAACACGGCCCTCGGGAGACAAAGACTGCGTCTCAGCGGGGCCGCGCGACACTGGCGGACCCCGCGCGAGCGCCTCCGGACCCCACGCGAGCGCCTCCGGACCCCACGCGAGCGCCTCCGCCGCGATATCGCCCCTTTAAGCGGCTCGCGCCCGGAATTGGCTGCGCGGGGGAGGTGGGGCGGCGAGAGGCGACGTCACGGCCCCGCCCACTCGCTATATAGTGAGGCGGCGACGGCGGCTGAGTGCGAGTGGGAAACGCTAGTGGGAGCGGGTGGCCGGCGAGCGGCGAGGCGCCTGCGCGGTGTCCGGGCCCCTGAGCCCGCGGCGCTGAGACAGCCGGGACGGACATGCGCGGGAGGGCGCCGTGGGGCAGCCGCGGCTTCGCTGGGGTAAGGGGCCTGCGGGCGGGGGGGGGGGGGGGGGCGCCGCGCCCCTCAGGGCTCCGGGCGGCTCACTACGCGGGGCGGGTCCCCGGGGCGCGGAGAGGGTCGCCCGGTGCAGAGTCTCCCGGGACGGAGGGAGGGGCCGGCCCGGGGCGCCGGGGACGCGGCTCCGGGAGCGGCGAGCCGGGGTCCTGCGTCCGCGGGCTGGCGGCGGCCTCGGGGTCTTTCCTCCTCCCGCTGGGGGCTGCACTAGTCTGGTCCACACCGCGCGCCCGCCAGCTCTGTCCTGGGAGCTGCGGGGGGCCGGGATCGGCGCCGGTTCTGACCCGCGGTTCTTCTGCCTGGTCTCGGCGACGACGGTCATCCCCAGTCGGTGTTCTTAATTCATCCGAGCAGCCCCGCGCCCTCCTCCCCCCCTCTCCTCCCAGGAACGTGATTCTTTGCTGTGAAGGTCCTAAATGCTGCCTCAGATGGAAGGAACTGTAGAATTCTGTGTTCGAAACGACAACACTTATTGATTGGCCAGTTCTTGTGTGTGTACGTGTGTGTTTATATGTATATCATAGTCTTATACAAATTAGATGACTCCTTTACCAGGATTGATACTGGATTGGTGCTTGCGAAGTCTATATTAAGATTTCGTCATTGCTCGAAAGAAACCAGTGTCTTACCTGATAAAAAAATATGAGTAGAGTGTTAGTCATAAACGTAAGTGCAATCAGAATAGAGACTGTAGCTTTAAAAGAGATGTGTTGGTGACTTTAGGTGCACCTGCAACACAGGTAGGGCAGGACTGGTTTCTAGGCAACTGTCGGGGGTGAAGAAAGGTGAGGTTAAAATGCCTTTTTCCCCCCCTTCTGGAGAACAAGTGTTCTACAAAGTTTCAGGCTTTTATAAATCTGTTAAGAATGCAACGGGGATATGTTTGTTCAGGAGACTGAAGCATCTAAATAAGTTCACCATATCTGGTTTTGCCTTCTTTTTTCAACTGCATTTCTTTCTTTTTCTTTTTTTTTTAATCCTTACTGGAATTATATAGTTGTAAGTGAAGTTTTCCTTAAACCAAGGCATTTTGGTACTCATTTCAGAAAATGACCAAATTTTGCTAAGACCAAAATAAAAGAAGTCGGTTCCTTGTTAACAGGCCGACTATGATTGGTTATCAGTATGTTATCAATCAAGCTTTTTTCCAGATATTAGCAAATTTGAAGAGAAATACATATGGGTTTTAGCATGGAGTTCAGACACTGTTCATCTTTGCCTTCACTTCATACAGAAGTTTCCTTTTCAGCTGTGTGTTCTTGTGGACACTCACTGGTAGGTGGGAGAGGTCTGGGAGTAATAATTTATAATCTAACAGATGTTAGACTGTAAACTCCTTAAGGGTAGGAACCCTGCCTTGCACAACTTCTGTCTTATGCAGCTTTGCACATAGTTGATGACTGATAAATAATTGCAGGAAAGCATATTTTACATTTTAAAGCTCAGCAGGATAGGGCCAGTCGCTGATAAAGTTCGGGAAGCAAATCTGTTGTTTTTTTTTAATGACCGTTATGAAATGTCTGAATTATTCATATTTTGGGCAGATAGGGAAAACCACTGTCGTGATGCACTGGGTTTCCTACTTTCGGTTCACAGTCTATTCTAGTTGCTCTTTCTGTGAGATTTAATTATACTGTAGACTTGAGTTTTTGTGTGAAAATAACTGCTGCTCCTCAGAGGAGCCAGATAATATTTCCTTTCTGCTAATAGTAATGGTAGCTTTTAAAAGCAAGTCACCTGGGACTTCCCTGGTGGTCCAGTGGATAAGACTCCGCACTCCCAATGCAGGGGGCCTGGGTTCTATCCCTGGTCAGGGAACTAGATCCCGTGTGCATGCTGCAACTAAGAAGCCCGTGTGTTGCAACTAAAGATCCCATGTGCCACAGCTAAGAGCTGGCACAGCCAAAATAAAAAAGTTTGAAAAAAAATCAAGTCACCTAAATTACGGGTGCAATCTAACATGCTTGAAACTGACCTGAATGTCTACATACCGTGAGGTTGCTTTCAAAAGGTGACCAGAGGAGGAGAAAGGTGGTGCCAGGGGTAATTCGAGGAACTGGAATGTCACAGACTCCCGCCATGGAGGGAGTCTGCTCTTAAGCTAAATGCATTTGTGTGGGTACCTCATCATCAGGATTTCTGTGGCATCCTTTGGTGCTGGCGTTTGGCCATGCGTTATAAAAGCTGAGCGGGATAACTCAACAGGTAAACGAAATCCAGTTGTGGCATTCTGGCATTATTCGCACGGTATAAACATGCTGTGTAAAGATAGGTAAAACTGGTGAGTTTTGGGGTTCTGAACATACGTTACTAGCTTAAATACAGAAGTTCGTTTTAAGGTAGGGGGAAGTTAATGTGGGATTCAGATTTCAGAAAAGGAAAAAGGATTCTGCGATATGGAGTCCTCGTTGATAATTGAATCCAATTCTTTATACCATAACATTGGGCAGTATTACCGAAAGGCCATTGAATATATTTTTAAAATGTGGGGCTCTGGCTATACGACGTAGCCCTTTTCAACTCCAAAGTGCCGTGATTCAACAAAAGATTACAGTTTAACAGAGGAAACAGTAGGAAGGTCAGGATGAGAAGACATTGTCCAAAAGCTCTTGTTAAAGACCCCCAGAATATGAAACTCGATGAGTCACAGATTGGGATTTGAAAATACTGTTCCTCTCTGCGCGGAATGCTCCTCTCCTGACTCTTCTCATGGCTGCCTTTTTTTTCATCGTTTAGATTCAAATTTGAAAAGTCACCTGAGAGAAGCCTGCCCTAGTCACCTGTGTGAACAGGTTCTTCTGCCTCCTTGCCCTCTCCTGTTCTCCGCTCATTCCCTTGGAAGTGACCACAATCTGAAATAGTGCGCTTACCTCTTACCTCTCTCCTCGCTAGACCGAACCTTAGTCAGCACCACCTAGCGTCGTATGTAGTCCAGAATAAGCATCCGATAACTATTTGTGAAAATAATGGAGCCCTGCCCTCTAAAAACCAGTGAGCCAAATGCATGAGCTGAGTTCAGGCTTCCCTGCGCAGCTGACCAGCGCTTGGGTCCTGTCCTTTGTGTCAGTTTCTCCATCTGTAACCAGGAATGTCAGGAGGAGAAACGTGGCTGTCGCCTGAAATGAAGACACTCTAGAAAGGAGAGGTGGTGAAAGTGTAGTGGGGAAAATGCTAGATTACAGGGCAGAAGAGCCGCGATGGCCCTTTGCCAACAGGAAGATGCTTAACCTCACTTCATTTCCTCCTCTGTAAAATGGCGACTATAATCCCTGCCTCCTCTTACAGGGATGCCTTGGGGATCAAGTGAGATAACATGTTAGAAAGTGTTTTGTCGTCTGTGGACCGCTTTCCAAATACAAGACATTTTGTCATTAAATTCTGGATTTTACAATAGAGCCTGATTATCACGACCCACAGGGATCCATGCTGGGAGTGGGTTAAAAGGAGGCCCCTTGGGTGTATGTAGGGACCCCTTTTTACGGGCGGAGACAGACCCGCGTATATCAAATACCATCTTGTAACGGGTTATATGATGGTGGGGCATCCACGTGTCACTGAAGGTTGATGGTTT
This sequence comes from Aethalodelphis obliquidens, assembly GCF_003676395.1. Classification (NCBI taxonomy): domain Eukaryota; kingdom Metazoa; phylum Chordata; class Mammalia; order Artiodactyla; family Delphinidae; genus Aethalodelphis; species Aethalodelphis obliquidens. Next base: position 46,912,797 of record NW_020837953.1, read on the forward strand.
CAAAGAACTGTTTGAAGTGGTCACGGAATATCAGACTGATAACTTAACCCACCTTTTCCAGAGGATACATAGGACAGACCTGCAAGTAATAACTTGTACAGGAGAATTTGAGGGAGTTGAAGTATAATAGGAACTTTCTTTCATAGGCTAAAGGTTGCCCAAGAAAAAACTATTACCAGGACAGTCTGTCTGAGCCACCCTGAAACCTTGAGCATCGTAGTGGGTCAGATCTTCCCCCAGTTTAATTAAGAGCTTGGAGAGCCGTGTGGTGTGTGGGAAGAGCCTGGCTCAAGTCTGGGCCCCAAGTTCCTTAGCTCTGTGCTTGCGGTTCCTCGGCTGTAAATGAGGGTGGTAATAGGCACCCACCTCCCAGGGTTGTGGAGAGGATTAAATTAGTTAATACACATAAAGCACTTGGAACAATGCCTGTCAGATAAGTGTCCAGCGAACTAGTTATTATCCTTACTGGGTTTCTGTTCACTGTAACAATCTCGAGTTACCCATTGGGTGACTTAAACGCTCATTAATTAAATTTGAAGTTTTAGACTCGCTTCCTATCATTAGACTATTGTGCTCATTGTCGTTAAAATTTGAATAGAAATCACGTATCTTTCACAATTAGAAATCCACCGTGTGTATGTCTAAAAGGAATAATATTTTTCCATCCAGTGTGTCTTTGTGTTCAGCTGATGCTAGCGCTGTGTAGGAAAAGGACAAAGGACAAAAGAATCCATTCCTGCTGTGGGGCGTTTCTGCTCTGTCACCAGAGCCGTGTAGGAGACTGAGGGAATCCAGAGGCTGTCGGTGACCATGGTAGTGGAGGAATACGTTTTCTGTTGGCTTGCCATTTCTTAAAATACTTAGCTGGAGAATATTCTGCATTATTTCAGAGCTTAGGTCACCTAGCTTTGACCGCGACAGTGTGAAGATCAAACATTTTCCTGGTTGCCGTGGTTTTTCCCACCTACAAATGGGCCATCACGGGCCAGGTGCAGGGCTGCAGGAGGACAAAACGTCCATCCCCACCACACTGGGCCACACGCACATCTTCCCTGAAACCACTGAGTTTAGTTACGTGTTACTAACTTCAGATAACACACTTTTAAATCATCTGGGCATTTAACGCAGCGGCTGTTGGTGCGTCCACAGTAGCGGGGCGCTCTCCTACCTTGCTGCCCCTCCTCCCTTCCCCCAGATCATGCCTATTAAAGTGAAATCCGAGAAAAACCCTGAATTAGGGCCTGTGATTTTTGAAGAATCTTCTGCTTTTAGTAAATCAGCTCAGGCCGCACAACACTATAGCGATCGTAAACACTGAATGTGTCAGGCGAATGTCAAATAAGTTTTCTCCTTTTATTAACGGAAATTAAAATCCTGTAAAAGAGCTAAACTGAGCGTTCAGTGCAGATCGCTTGGCCACCAGTGCTTTGGACACGAATCACAGTAAAAATAGTGAGGTGTGGTTTTGTTTTCTTTGCTTTTTCATTTTCCCGAAGGTGATTATTTTAGGCATCTTCAAAATGAAAGATGAGTTGGTTTACTTGGGGAGGGTCTAAAATCATGGTATTTGTCGTGGTCTAAGTCAGTTTCTTTTCACAGATTTTGGCTGTGAATATAGTTACCTTATATCTCCCTGGGTATGGAAATAGATCGGTAGGTAATTGTTACATGCAGCTGAGAAGACCATTTATCACCCTGAATAAACAGAAATCAGGTTCTTAAACCAGATTGAAAGAAGGAAATTACATCACACTTTTAAATAAGGAAGCACTGGGCAGAAGTGGATGAGTTGTGGGACAAAAATGTGCCCCTCCCCCTCTCATGGATTGCCTGAGATTTATTAATGAGATCTGTGGCCAGGTAAGCCTATCTAGGTTATTGTCTCAAGGTAGCCTGTTTTTTAAAGAATAGTCTCAAAGAGGCTATCCTCAAGCAAAAGCCATGTCATTTCACCTATTTGATAAAGGATGTGCAACGTGCTTTTGGGTGTAACCCTTTTTTTTTTTTTTTTTTTTTTTTTTAAGGAAAATGACCTTAAATTTAGCAGCAAAAACACAGGAGGTGCGTTACAATCCAGAAGAGAGGAGAAGGTGAAATTCAGTGTTTCTAGAAAGCATCCCCCGATTGCTTTAAGTAGACATTTAGTAACAGATGCCAGTTGGGAAAGTTACACTGTTAACCATTTAAGCTTCTAATTTTTTACCCAGTCTCAAACTGTCCAGTTTGGATTTTGGAAATGAATTTAGTGGAAATTCCTTGCTGGCTACCCGTCCTAGACTTGTTCCATTATAATTGGGCAATGTCAGCAAATGTTAAGTTTATCGCTTACACACCTGTGTTTTTCCCCTTCTTCACTGGTTTGTATTATAAATTCCATAAATCTTTCATGTAATTACTTTTTTAAAAATGAGATGAATATTTTCTCAAGATCCACTTACTAAGTATGTGTCAGAAATGAATACGGTCAGGATCTGTTGGGGCGGTGGGAGTGCTGTCCTAGAAAGTTAGGCTGATAGAAGGGCACCAGGGGCACAGAACAACCCGAGCCCTGGACAGCCTCCTCTGGCTTCTCCCAAGGGAGCGGGTTCGTGGAGAGGGTGGCCCTGAAGCCTACATTGATTCCTAACAGCGATTTGGGGAAAGGAGAAGCAAGAGCTTGAGAAAGGTAGATGGGGGCCTCGTTGTGAAGGCCTTCAACGCCAGACCGAGCAGCTTGCGCTGAGCAGCCCTTGAAGACTTTGACGAGGTTGGAGCAGTGGGAGATGAGGAACAGCGATCTGGTGTGCAGGGTGGGTGGGGACTTTCAGACCCGAGGCAGATCTGGACGGAAGGAAGATAGGTTTGAGAAACAGCGTAGAAATAAGCTGTGGACCTTGGCGATTGAAGGTACATCTGCTGTAACTCAGGTTAAAAATGGTGCCTTTCGGAGACGTGTGATCTGCTTAGACTGTGAACTGGTTTGGGAAGGGGGAGGGGATGTGCAGTGGGTGACAGGAGGCCTTTGGTTAGTAAAGTTGGAGATGCCAGGGGACCATCCGACTGGAAAGGTAATCACCAGACAATAGGAAATGCAAAGTGGAGGCTTGCGCCTGGGCTGGACTCGGGTTTCGGGAAGCTTTCAATGTAGAGTCGAAGCCCTAGAGGGGGATGAGAACTCCAGGCAGCACCGGGTTGTAAGGAGAGAAAGTAAAGGGACAGCCTCAAGAAACAAATGGCTTTAGGGGTTTTGTTTTGTTTTGTTTTCCTTGAATTAAAAAAAAAAGAAGTGATGTTAACAGGAAAAAGTAGTTCACACCTGGGATGGGTATTTAACAGCATTTTTGACACAAAGGCTAAAAATTAGTTCATGTATTTGAGAAAAGTTACTATGCCCAAGGTTATTGAGACCCTGGTCTATATACCAGGCTGAGTGGATTCACATTAGCTTTCGTATTGTTTGCATTTCATCGCACAATGCCATCTTGGACTTATAGGTCCTGGTTTTCCCACGTAGGTATCTTTTTGCAGCCGTTTTCCTAATGAATTGTAAGGTAGAGCTAGTTTTACAGTTACAAGGGAACAAACTTCGAAACACGGCAGCATCAGTTAAATTTCACTTGAGCGCCGTGTTTCTTTTTGACTCGAGGTTGACCAAATTGATTGACTTTTTTTTTTTTTTTTTTTTTTTTTTTTTTTACAGAGGAGTATACATATTGAACACTTCCAGAGTTTTGAAAGAGGCATAAAAGAATTCCAGGTGGTTGAGTTTACAACCTGAGGAACACACTTTAAAAGTTTCCTTCCAGACCCCCTGCAGGTTCCCTTTTTTGAGTCTACAGTTGGGAGTTATTTTCCAGAAGAAGAGAGCACACAGTGACACTGCCCTGGGAGCTCCCCGTGCGAGCCAGTGGGAAGTTTGGACAGTTTCATAACATGGCCCATTCACAATTCCCCATTGAAATGTAGAGGCAGGTCACCTTCGATGAATGCACAAAGACACTATTGTGGTCACAAGCGAGCTGCCTCAGTGAACACAATTCTTTTTATACTAAAAAAAAAAAAAATTTTTTTTTCTTAAGAAAGCTAACAAGGAGGTGATGGAAACAATGACCGAAAAATAACTTTTTCTAGAACGTGTACATAATGTTAAGGGACCACTGAAATGGAAGTCCAGAATTCCGAGGTCATTTCAGCAGAGGCGATGGTTACACAATCACCCTGTTGAAAGCGAAGATTTAGATGGCATTCGGAGGCCGACCCACAGTAATTACTGGTAGTTCTTGCTGGCCTGCAGACAGGTGAGGGCTGGGCCTTCACCGTCCCCTGCAGCACTTTCCTGTAATCTGGATGGGCGATCTTCAAACGTGTGCTTTCAAACCAGTCAGATACCATATTCTTCTTCCTATCTGGCCTTTCAGTTTTCTATCGCCACAGATACTGTCCCTGTCGTCCTGCCAGTGCTTGCAGATTGCTCAGAAACAGCACCCTAGACCACCGGGCAGGGACACAGAGGGTGTGTCTAGCAATTTTTTGCTAAAGATTTTATCTTAAATTTTTCTTAGAGCTTAACTGCATTCAGGGGAAGTAAAAACACATTTGCTTTGTTCCTGATCTTAAAAACCAACCCTCAGAAACAACAAAAAAAGACCTCCCAATAACTTAGATTTCTGAAATGATGGGGGTTTCCCCCCCCTTCTTAATCACATATCTTTAGAGACCGATGAAAGAAAGATAATGCTTGACTATTAGAAATAATATTTTAAACCTGTTGAAATCTCTGCCTAGTATATGAAAACAGCTGACTTCGGGAGAGTAAAAAGCTGAGAAGGGCTGATCGGACCCCGTCCTCCTTTGTCACTGAAACATTAACTGTCTGCATTCCTTTTTACGTGAAAAAAAATGAATCATAAACATTTGCAGAGTATTTTTTTAGACCCTTAGCTTTAAAAAAAACAAAAAATAAACCCTGTGCCTTACATATTGTTTACATTCAGTTGCTGCTGACAATACTAATAGATGGCGTTGTACGAACGTTCACTTACTGAGCACCTGCTAACGTTCAGGTGGTGATAATTAATGATTGGGGTGCAGCCTCTTTCCTGAGCTCACAGTCTTGTAGGGGGTGACGGATTTGACCCTGAAACAAAACTCTGACCTGTGTGCCCCTCCCCCAGCATAGCACCCATCTCACTCGTCTTGTGTCACCCACAGTCCTCAGCACGGCACCCAGCTCTCGGTTTGTGCGAAAATACTTGCCAAGAGGATGAGAAAGCGTTAGAAAGTGTATGTACACGTCGCACAAGGGGCCAGTGTGACACGGAGACTTGACAAGTGACGTCCTCACCTTATTCTAAGCAAACATGCGTATCTGAAGACAGGGCAGACGTGGATGCTAATAACGAATACACCGCGGTAATGAATACGGAAAATGGGGACTGGGGACTCCAGACACATCTGACAAGGGGGCGGAGGGGTCTGAAGGTGAGGAACTGCTGGGTTAAGAAAACTGTAATCCATGCCTCGCAGCTAGGCAGGACAGACGTAAATTACTAGGCACTTCACAGGGGAGAATGTGGAGAATGCAGTCTTCAGTTTGCCTTTAAAAGGGAGGAGAACGCTATCCAGGCCTCTGCCGAAGCCACCGTGCAGAACTTGATTTCCACGGGAGAATGGAAATGAGTATCTTCACATGTAACGAGTTCTTTTTTCTCGCAAAAGTAGTAACTGGAGAATTTGTCTTCCCGGGGCCCACTCCGAAATACAGAATCCAAGTAATGCTGGGCTTGTGGGGTTGGTCATCAGGGGCCGAGTATAGACTCTCCTGCTTCATCTGAGCGTTGGGTCTTAGAGAATATTGGTGTTGCAGATTGGAACCCAGTAATTTCTGAAATTACTTGTGTAGCTCGGGGGTCGGGGTGGGATGAGCTCCACTCTCAACACAACCACACGCTGGAAGGTCCGTGTGTGTGCTCTGGCGGGTGAGGCCGCTGTGTTGTGCAGCTGTCAGCGCGCAGGACCTCTGCCTCGGCTGGCGACGGTCTGTTTCCCACTGGCTGAAAGCATCTCACATCCTGGATTAGTACATAGCCCCGCCCCCCCCAAAAAGACTTATAATGTCTACATTTACGTACCCTCGTGAAAAGTAAGAGCTAGGTAACATAAAAATGGAAGAACTGGGCTTCCCTGGTGGCGCAGTGGTTGAGAGTCCGCCTGCCGATGCAGGGGACGCGGGTTCGTGCCCCGGTCCGGGAAGATCCCGCGTGCCGCGGAGCCTGCGTGTCCGGAGCCTGTGCTCCGCAACGGGATAGGCCACAGCAGTGAGAGACCCGCGTACCGCAAAAAAAAAAAAAAAAATGGAAGAACTGAGTGGAAGTCGGTCGTGGAACGTTTCTATTCCACAGCCCCCGAAATTCTCTCACCGTGGCGAGTTGCGCGTGTTTCGGGATTGTTCCCTTTACTCTCTCCTCTGTATCCCCTCTAGGAAATGAAAGCCACTGGCTGACCACACATCCCTCCCTGGGCTTCATGAGTTTTAAGACTTCCCAGAATAAGGCACAATGTCCATGGCCGGAGTCGCTGCTCAGGAGATCAGAGTCCCGTTAAAAACTGGGTTTCTGCACGATGGCCAAGCCCTGGGGAGCCTGAAGGCCTGCTGGGGGGGCCGCGGCGAGTTTGAGAAGTAAGTGCAGGACGTGGGGCCGCTGGAGCCTGAGTGTGTGACGTCCGAGTGAGGGCGGGGACGCGATTGCTGCCTGTTTGTCACCAAGGTGTCTGTCCTTTCCTTTCAGCGGCTTTTTGAACATCGACCCCATAACCATGGCCTACAGTCTGAACTCGACGGCGGAGCACCTAACATCCATAGGTATGTGTCCTGAAAGCCCAAGCGCCCCTGGCACTGGGGGAGGAGGGTGGTGGCAGCCCCTCGCGTGAGCTTGGCCTCCAGAGTTATTTTCTAAATGAGGGAACGACCTGAGCTGTTTCCGACAGGAGCCGGTCCCCTAGTGGCGACAGATTCTGAAGCTAAGCGTGTTCTTAGCCGCCTTTGCACCTCAGCCTGAGTCACTGGGTCTCCCCGTGGGGGTGTGAGCTTCTAAAGGCGTCCCAGCGATGAGACATAATAACTCTCAGGAACCCCGGACAGGATCTCTCTTCTTCCTGATGAGCCTCGAATGCCTGTTCGAAAGTGACAAAGCGGTATAAGTGTTGACAAAAACTTAGAAGAGTGTGTGTATGTTAGTCCTTCTAACGTGAACCTGGTGTTCCTTAGATTTTTGCCAAGGGCTGCTTGTCCCATCGCAGGCGAGTCTCTGGCTCGCGGTATTGCAAGGGGCCTGGTGAGGCTCTGTCCTATCTCAGGGCCGCCCTGAGTGTGCTGTGTGGTCCACCTCTCAAAGGACCAGGTTGGTGCAGGCTGGCACTCGCGTAAGTTACATGCTGCTGGCCTTCTGTGGATTCTGCACACGTCACAGAACCTGTCTGGGGCGTGTGGGCATGCGCCGCGCACGCGTCCAAGGCAGATAGAAGAGGTCGTTTGTTCTTTGAACCAGATCAGGTGCGTTCCCAACCTCCGGGCCCTAATTACGCCCGTGGGGCTTGCCTGGGTGTGCTTGGCGTTCCAGCGGCTGGGGGTTTGGCCAGGAGCGACCCGGCAGAAGGTGGCAGGAGCGCGGGCAGCTGAGGGCGAGCGTGGTCGATCTTGGGTAACCTCTCGGGTTCCTTCCAGGGCGCGCTTCCAGGTCTGCTCCGATGAACGGCAGCCACTTTCCGGAGCACGGCCCCTCTGCCAAGTCTCGCCTGCCCCCTCTCATCATCCCCCCGAGTGAAGGCTGGGGGCAGCAGGAGGAGGGTCGGGTGGCGTGTGGATTGAAGAAGCTGGCAGTGAACGGGGTCTGTGCCTCCACGCCCCCGCTCACCCCCATCAAGACGCCCCCGTCCCTCTTCCCTGGCGTGACTCCCTGCGAGCGGGGCTCTAGGCCCCTGCCACCCCTGCCCATCTCCGAGGACCTCTCCCTGGACGAGACGGACTGCGAGGTCGAGTTCCTGACCAGCTCGGACACGGACTTCCTTCTAGAAGACTGCGCGATCTCCGAGTTCAGACCTGACGGCCCTGGCAGGCGCAGCTTCCGAGGGTGCGGACAGATCAACTACGCGTATTTCGATACCCCGGCCGTCTCGGCCGCGGATCTCAGCCAGGCGCACGACCAGGCTGCTGGGGGGACGAGTGCCAACCCCCCTCTGTCCCAGGCCCACCGGAGACTGAGGAGGTCTCACTCAGGCCCCGCAGGGTCCTTTAACAAGCCGGCCATCAGGATCTCCAGCTACGTGCACAGGGCTTCTCCCAACTCCGATGACGACAAGCCCGAGGTGCCCCCCCGGGTCCCCATCCCTCCCCGGCCGGCCAAGCCAGACTACAGAAGGTGGTCGGCCGAAGTCACTTCCAGCACCTACAGCGACGAGGACAGGCCCCCCAAAGTCCCGCCGAGAGAACCCTTGTCCGGGAGTAACTCCCGCACCCCGAGCCCCAAAAGTCTCCCGTCTTACCTCAACGGGGTCATGCCCCCCACGCAGAGCTTTGCCCCCGATCCCAAGTATGTGAGCAGCAAAGCCCTGCAGAGACAGCACAGCGAGGGGGCCGCCGGTAAGGTCCCCTGCATCCTGCCCATCATTGAAAACGGGAAGAAAGTGAGCTCAACGCATTATTACCTGCTCCCTGAGAGGCCGCCCTACCTGGACAAATACGAAAAGTTTTTTAGGGAAGCAGAAGAGACACACAGGAGCACTCCCATCCAGCCCCTCCCTGCCGACGGCGGTGTCTTTTCGGCCCCAGAAAAGCTGGATTCGAAACCAAGAGTGGATCTGGCAGGCCACGTGAAGCGCAGACATTTCTCCTACGTGGTTTCCCCTTAGACCCTGGGTCCTGGCTCAGCAGAGGTGCCGCAGCAGCCAGCGGTTTTCCTGCAGTTCTGCAGCCTGATGGCGGTTCACAGGAAGACGGGGCAGGTCGCAGGGTCAGAGAGTCGAACTGTCTGTCTTAAAGAGAAGGGTTTAGAGGGTCGTGAGGTGCTGCCATGCTGAGCATCCCTGACCGTGTTAGTGGCGGAGAAAAGTCTGCTCAAGTCTGTGATTTAAAGATGTGATGCGGGAAGGAAGGATGGGGACATTTCTGTACGTGCTCACGTTATGCACCCGTACCTACACTTGTGGTAAAGGCGTAGATCCTAGTTGCAAGTTAACCAAGTAGTTGCTATCTTAGAGTAATATATATTTAGAATGATAAAAACTAAAGCTGGAGGATGGCTCCTGGCAGACTGAAGACTGAGCACATGGAAGAGAATACAGAATACAGTATTGTTTAGATCGAAATCATTAAAAAAAAACACAACTATTTCTTCTTACTAAGTTGGAGGATTTCTGGCTCGGAGGCCTGTTCTGTTTTGTCTTATTCATCTTTGCAGGCAGTTTTTCCATGGAGGGCAGGGCATTCGTTCTTTCCGTGATTTAACCTGCCTCGTTCAAGTCATCCCAAGACCTAAATCCTTTAGGTCTTGCTTTCTGGTCTGTTGAGGGGAGGGATGGCCACATATTTGGTACCGTATTCTCACCTGTCCGTGTCTCACATCTTGAAAAATGGGAAGGTAACAGAATTAGTCAGTCATTTTTCCTTACCATTCCTGCTGTATTCTACCCCCCACCCCCACCCCACCCCGAAACACAGGGCGCTCGGGGGGGAAAGCAAATTAAACTCTTCGCCAGTGTTGAGGATGTCAGTTGAAGCAATAATGAGACAGCAATGCGGTTGAGAGGATCTGTGTGGGGACGTGTGTCGTGGGTTTTTTTGTTTTGTTTGTTTCTTGTTTTTTTGTCCTGGGTTTTTTCCCTCCCCTTTTTTAGACTGTATAAATAAATGAATACAACACAAGCTGGCCTTGTGTTGCTGGTTCCTCTTCAGTATTTCCTGGGGATTGTTTGCTTTTTAAGTAAAACACTTCTGACCAACAGCCCAGTATGTCTTAAGAGCAGAGGTCACCTCAGCACTGCTTTGGAAACTCTCACAGTCGGCTGCTCCGCTCGGAGAGCTCACGTTCCCATTTTCACAAGCTTTGCTGTATTTATCTTGTGTAGAGCCGCACAAAGGAGACGGTGCTTAGTGACAGAAGTACCTTACTGCGACGTTCTTCATGTTAAACAAGCTGTTTACAGTTTAAACTGCTGAGTGATGTTATTTGAGTTATTTAAAGCTTATATTTTAGTATGAACTAAATGAAGGTTAAAACATGCTTTAGAAAAATGCACTGATTTCTGCATTTATGTGTACAGTATTGGACAAAGGATTTTATTCATTTTTGTTGCATTATTTTGAATATTGTCTTTTCATTTTAATAAAGTTATAATACTTATTTATGACACCGTTAATAATGTTTCTTGCCTACACTCTTATAAAGTTTTGTGTCTCGAGGGAGGGGGAGGGGAGGTGTAAAAAAAAAATTTGTGTCTCCAGTAATATGACAACATGACCATTTTTAAGCACAAGGGAAGATTTTTAAGCAGTCTAACATAGGCTTGAAATTTACCACCATTCCCTAAAATGACAGACGATTTAAGCAACGTACATTTAAGTAGTATACAGAAGTGAAAACGAGCTGTCTGCATTTATCTATAACAGTTAAGAAGGTGCATCTGAATTGATGCTGGTTGGTTGCTGTGGAAACAGGTTCCTTCTGGGGAGGGGCGTCCCCATCCGAGGGGCTCTAACAGGAAGCAGCCAGCTCTGACACGGACCTGATGTGACGCACTTTGAGTTTGAGGACCAGGTCTGGGTTGCCCTGGGCCCTTGGGGAGGCGCTGCTTCTTGCCTGATGCAAGGCCACCAAAGGAAGGCCAGCCTGCCCTGGCTTCTCATTGAGTCACAGGTTTGGGAGGCGGGAGGAGGCTGGGATGCCGTCGGGCAGGGTGCCCGTCCGGTGTCGCCTGGTCCTTTGCCTGTTCACCTCCCTTTCCTCTGCCGTGTCGCTGAAATCCAGCTGCCTGCCGTCCCCCGCCCCCGGCCCTCGACACTCCCCAGCTTCCTGGGTGACGGCAAAGCTCTCCATGACTTTAACTGCACCCCTGCCTGTGCTTGGTTCCTTCCAGAGTAAAGAGTGAGGACTCGGAAATGGAATATCTGGGCTGAAAGTCCAACTCCAGCTCTTTCTAATGACGTGTTGGGCAGATTCTTCGAAATCTCTGTACCTCCGTTTTCTCATTGGTAAAACTGGGGGAGAGGGTTACAACTACGATCGGGAATTATCTGTGACAACTGCGTATAAACCAGTAGCTGGTACACAGTGGGGGCCCTGTCTGTGGATTGATTTCATCCTCACCCCACAAGCTGGGCGTTATTTCTGGCAATTGACAGATGAAGAAATGGGTTTGAGGAGTTCCTTCAACAGATGTTTGTTGAATAACTACCAAGTGCTAGACCCTCGGAAAACACACCCAGGCCCTTATGGAATTTGAGGCAGTACCTAGTGACCATTTGTGATAAACGCTGGAAAGGAATGAACAGCGGTGGTGACAGAATGACAAAAGGGCCCCCACCTCTCTGAGGTGATGAGATCTGAAGGGATGGAATCTGAGCCGAAGGAAGCAGAGTGAACTGGGAAGCCCAGGACGGGGACCGCAAGGCTGGAGGGAAGCTGGGCATTCGCCAGGGGCCGGAAGTTACCCAGCGAGAGCGACAACGGGGAAGGGTAGCGGATGCCACTCAAAGGTCTAAGCAGGGGATGGATGGGATGGGATGTGTTTCAAGAAGACCAAGGGCTGTTGCATGCAGAACGGATTGGAAAGGGGGAGACTTCAGGACAGAGGCTGTCAGAACTGAGATCCGAGGGTCCGGCGGTGGAGACGGAGAAACGCTGGCTTTGCAGATACTTGGAGGTAGAAATAGCAGGTGGCGATCTCAGGTGGGAGGCAGACCCGGGTGTGTGGCCCGGGCCACTGTGCCTGTCCCCCGGGGGCTCCTGATCACGGCACTGACGCCGCACCATCTGCAGCTCGTGGTTTTTGCCTGTTTTGCCCACTCCACTGCCTTTTCTTTGTACTGTGGTCAAGGCCGTCTTTAATTCATTGCGTACTTGCTTCCCTCTCACCTTCATGTTGTTCCTTGATTTTGTGCGACTATTATCTTTTCCTGTTTCTTCCTGGCCAGGGCCACTAGTGACCAGAACGCTATCCACAGCACCGCTTGCCAACTCAGTCCTTGGCCAGCACACAGAGCAGATGGAATTCTAAGCGCTCCCCTGGCCTAGGGCAGCCCTGGGCCTGCTCTCTTAGTGTTGATAAGACCGTTACGGGCGAGGAGACAGCCGGCTCTCAGCTGCCACTGAATGCACTGTTGAGTCCTCACTTAAAGACGGGCCTTACCTAGTTAACAAGGCTCTGGCCTAAAGTCAGGAAGTGCAGGCTCATCTCAACCTCCCACGTCCTCCGGGAAGGATTCCCTGAGCTTCCCTTCCCCATCAATGGGAGACCACAGCAGAGCAGGGCCCAGCCCTATGCAAACAGAAGGAATTTATTATTAGGGACCGTTTCATGGCAGAAAGCAGAAGCTAAGTTCAAGAGGACTCCTTTGTTAAGTCAACCCCAAATCTGGATAATATTAAATTCCAAGTCTCTCTAGGCTGCAGTCATCGAGTATGCCTTGCCGATCTTACCAAATTCCACATTCTAATGGAAGTTTAATCTTGTTTATGCGTTGCTTATTTCTCTTTAGGTCTCAAGGGATGTCTTAACTGTGTTATGCAAAGATCTTTTAAAAGGATGTTTCTTCGATGCTAGGGGCCCTTGTCAAAACAACAGAGCCATAGATTTTTCTAGAGCAATTCATAGTCGGAGAAAAGAGAACTACATCCACCTACTGGTTTAAGAATCAAAATATATATTAAGCTATTCTCTATTTTAGTTCTTTTTTAAAAAATTTTATTCATTTTATTTTTTGGCTGTACTGCATGGCATGCGGGATCTTAGTTCCCCAACCGGGGATCGAAACCCGTGTCCCCTGCAGTGGAAACACGGAGTCTTAACCACTGGACCGCCAGGGAAGTCCCTCTATTTTAGTTCTTAATTTCATCATATAATTTATTATATCAGGGTATAGGGAGACATTTTCTTAAAATAAGCTCCTAGCATGGTTATTTCATACATAGTTTTGTTTTTGTTTTTGACTTTTCGTTTTGAGATTAATTATAGATTCAAAAGTTTCAGAACAGTACAGAGAGGTCCCCTGTACCCATTACTCAGATTTCCCCAATGATAACATATAATCATGGTCCATAATCAAAGCCAGGAAATTGACATTGCCACAACACATGTATATATGTGTATATATGTATATATGTATATATGTGTATATATGTATATATGTATATATGTGTATATATGTATATATCTATATGTGTGTGTATATATGTATATACAGCATTTTACTTAGCAATAGTTACTATCAAAATGGACTTAGGGCCTACTTTTTAAAATTAACTTAGAAATTCATTTCAGCATTCTGTTAGGCATTTTGTGAAAAGCCAATAAAACTTTAAAACTATGTTGCCGTGTAAAAATGTCTACATTACGGTAACGGCAACTGAGAAGATAAAACTGACTCAGGCTGGTTCTGACCTGCCAAGATTCTCCACAAGATTACTTTGCATTAGCTCTCGTCAAGATATGACTTCAAACTTTGAGGATTCTTGAATGATTTTTCCTTTAAAGGCCTTCAGATAGACAGACTGAGGTTCCACACCTTTGAATCTGAATCGTGTAACAAAGCAGGAGGCAAACTGTGAGTTTCCAATCCAGTACTAAAGCTTGGGAATGGGGGGCATGGTGGTGGTATGGATTCTTGTTTTTAAGAAAATAAGCTTAGGTCCAACTAAGATACACTCAGAGACTGGTTTGCTTTGCAGACTAGACCATTTGACAAACGTTCTGACCCTTTTCCTCTCCACATTTGAATCATACACCTTTTAAGAGAAGTTTTGGTGTTTTATTTGGAAAGTAGAGAGAGGAGAGGATAGGGCAGAAGGTTCAAGTGCATCCGAAATCAGCTAGTCTGATTGTACTAAGCGAAACAGTGTAACTGAAGCATGTCTAATGCGATCTGAGGGTGTGAATTTTCATGCTTGCTTTTCACTTGAATGTATCAAACTTCAAGATACTTCTACCTAAGCAGCCCAGATGTGTTACTAGAGCGTGTTTAGACAGGCTCACCTCGGCTTTCACGTGATCTGCCCAGAATTCAGTGGCAAAGGTAGGTATAGTGTTTACGTTTTCCAGCACCTGCAGAAATCAGAAATGCTTTCACATCAGAGCAGCCCTTGACGGCCCTTTGCTTCTCAGGCCCGTGGCCACCTGGCAGGGCCGCACGGGGGGTTGGGATGGAGAGGGGGCTGGGGATGGTTGGGAAGGTTTTCCCTGCCTAGAAAGAGAGCTGCTGGCGGGCCATTGGGCTTACACGTGCCTCCACTATGCCGTCATCCTTCACCCTGCGATCCCATCAAATGGCCTTGGAAGCCAAAGCAAGCCCACCCGTAGCAAGTTCTCTAAAACAGCATCCATGATGGCACGTAAATCTTCTCTTCCTCCCTCCCCCAGCCAAAGTAAGAGGGGGAACCGAGGGGTTATAAGCAAGGGACTGGTCCTTGGGAACGTACGCGCATTCGTCATCTTGAACTCTGTGCCCCGATGGGAAAAGGCAGCACCTTCATTCCTTGGAAATAACTTTGGATCCGTGTCAAATAAACATCTGAATCACATGCTTCTTGCATGTTTCTTCATTTCGCAGTTATGAGGGATTAGCCCAGCGCCTCCCCTGGGACCGCGTGACTTCTGTGCACACCCCTCTTGTGTAAGGCAGGATGAGTCTGTCTGTCAGGCCTGAGCTCTGAGTGGCCCTGGGCTCAGCACACAGGAAGCTGTATTTTGCCTGTGCCAGCTCCTCGGCCGTGCTGAGGTTCTTGCAGGCACTAGTGTCCTGTACACAGTTTTCTACCTAGTAACCGATCACAGCTCTTGGCTAAGCAGAAGCCGGGGCCGGATCCTGAGGTTCAGGGAGACCTGGGAGCCCGGCTCAGCGCACCCACAGCAGCCCACACGCATGATAAGACTTGTCTGCGTATCGTCCCGGCCTGGGAGGCTCTAATTACACGTCTGGGGCTCGCAGGAGCCCAGGTGGCCCGGCTCACAAGATCCCAGAACTGTGAAGATAGCGCGGGCACGGTTCTCACTGCCTGGGCAGCCGGATCAGGGAGGCTTCTCCGGGCCCCGTGTGTCATTTCAATACGAATTATGACAACCGCCTTCCAAAGACAACAGTCCATTTACCCAGGTGGCTCTTCTGCAAGCACTGCCACAATTTTATCCTCCCATCAAGGTTTCAGGCTCTACCTTTCTGGTCTTTCCAGCTCAACTTTCCACCTGCCCCCTAACTGGCACAGCAGAAAACAGCTGGGCATCGCGGCAGAGTCAGTGCAAAAAAGCACAATATCGAGGCCCCAGGCAGCCGTGTTCCCCCCACTCAAGGTAGCTTTGGCCTGAGAGGTGGCTCGCGGATGCCACTTTGACTGATTGAACCTGTTCCTGCATTTCCCTGACCGTGTTAACAGTCACCAGTTATCAGAAACGTGCCCTTTGCCAGCGGCGGTGCTGGGCACACGGAGATCTTGCGTGAAGCTACCAGCATCTGCCTTACAACCAAGCGACCTGGTTCAAAAGAAAAGATGCTTGGGACTTCCCTGACGGTCCAGTGGTTGGGACTCCGTTCTTCCACTGCGGGGGGTGGGGGTGGGGCGACGGGTTCGATCCCTGGTTGGGGAACTAGGATCCTGCATGCCGCGTGGTATGGCCAAAAAAAAAAGAAGAAAAGAAAAAAGACACTTGTACGGAGCCGCGCGAGAAAGTCACTGTCACTGGGACCAAAATCCTGATTTGGCACACGTCAGAGGCTCATTGAGGAAAGAAAGGTGTGCCGTGGGAGCAGGTAACACAACAGGTGTTCAACCTGTCATCAGTCAGCTGTGTGGGAGGATTTTGTGGACAGCAGCCAGAAATCTGTATTTATTTTTGTTTTCGAGGCTAGTTTTTTTTTTTTTTCTTCCAAGCTTACTGGATGCTGAATCAGTGCAGTTTTTTCCTTTTGCAAGAATCTGCACACTTTAACGCTAATAGGTTGGCACTTATTTGGTTACTGATGAGTATCTCATAAAGAAATTGATTTACCAAACTGAAATTGTCATGTTTTATAGTTGATTTAGATGTGGTACATATATACAATGGAATATTAGCCATTAAAAAGAACAAGATGATGCCATTTGCAGCAACGTGGATGGACTTAGAGATTATCATACTGAGTGAAGTAAGTCAGACAGACTAAGACAGGTATCATATGATATCACGTATATGTGGAATCTAAAAACAAAAGGCTACCAATGAATTTATCTACAAAACAGAATTAGAGTTACAGATGTAGAAAATAAATTTATGGTTACCGGTGGGTAAGGGGGGGAGGGATAAATTGGAAGATTGGGATTGACACATATACACTACTATATATAAAATAGACAACTAATAGAACCTCTAGTATAGCACAGGGAACTCTACTCAATACTCTGTGATGACCTATATGGGAAAAGAATCTAAAAAAGAGTGGATATATGTATACGTATAACTGATTCACTTTGCTGTACACTTGAAATCCTCATTTTCTTTCTTTTTTTTTTTAAATTTATTTATTTTTGGCTGCATTGGGTCTTTGTTGCTGCGCGTGGGCTTTCTCTAGTTGCGGCGAGTGGGGGCTACTCTTTGTTGCGGGCTTCTCATTGCAGTGGCTTCTCTTGTTGCAGAATACAGGCTCTAGGTGCATGGGCTTCAGTAGTTGTGGCACTCGGGCTTCAGTAGTTGTGGCTTGCAGGCTTTAGAGTGCAGGCTCAGTAGTTGTGGCGTGCGGGCTTCGTTGCTCTGCAGCATGTGGGCTTTTCCCGGACCAGGGCTCGAACCCGTGTGCCCTGCATTGACAGGTGGATTCTTAACCACTGCGCCCCCAGGGAAGCCCCAAATCCTCATTTTCAATGCTTTCCTCTAAAGCCTGGAGTATCATCAGTCTATAGACATCTTCTATTCATGTCTTTTTTTTTTCTTAAATCATATTCTTAATGGTTCTATGTATTCAGTAATCCTAAAAAGACAGATTTCTGGATACAGAGTTTTCTCTGAACAGCCTTACAGGCAAAAAGAGGTGTTACCGTCCCACCCAGCGTGCATTATAATTCTGTCATTGCTTAATCCCCACCCAAATGCCCATTTCCAGCTATACAAACTCATATTAGTCTTTCTGAATCATACATACATGCCACACCCTGAGTTGCACGTAAAACTTTGCTGTGTTATTTCTACATCACTGTGTCCTGACGCAAGCTGTGGCTAACTTAGAAGCCCTCGTATATTTTTCTGGACTCATTTATCACCTCACTTCCCCGTAACTGGTTCTAGGTGGGAATTTCATGGAAAGGTTTTCTTCTGAAATTCTGTAGCCTAATGTTGAGGATATGCTTTCAACCCCTCTCCCGGTTGCAAATCCTGACGTCAGCAGGTCTTTCTCCTTTAAGTTTGAACCTCAACCAGGACAAGAGACACTGTCTTATTCGGAGGGGTGCAGAGCCCCTACCCTGTGGTCCATAACCAGGAATGTGATGCAGGCGAGCTGTGGGGACCCATCCATGGCCCAAC
This sequence comes from Aethalodelphis obliquidens, assembly GCF_003676395.1. Classification (NCBI taxonomy): domain Eukaryota; kingdom Metazoa; phylum Chordata; class Mammalia; order Artiodactyla; family Delphinidae; genus Aethalodelphis; species Aethalodelphis obliquidens. The sequence goes on from NW_020837953.1 coordinate 46,930,533, forward strand.
GCAGGTGGGCCTCCTGCCTCCCTGGTAAACATATCCTGGAGTCCCCTGAAGTCAAGAATAAACCTGGGACCTCCCTGGCGGTCCAGTGGTGAGGACTCCGCGCTCCCACTGCCGTGGGCCTGGGTTCAGTCCATGGTTGGGGAACTAAGATCCCGCAAGCCACGCGGCGAGGCCCCCCCGCCAGAAAAAAACCACAAAAAAACCTTTAAGTAAAAACCCAAAATGTCTATTGGCATACCGGACTGTTTCAGGAATTCATGAAAGATACAGAGTAGATAGGTGTGGCTTGATGGAGAAATAGGATCAAAGGAAAAGGAAGCCTAAAATATTCACAGGCAGTGACTTCTGTGAAAGCAGTCCAAGAGTTCTGAGAAAGTTCTGTGTTTATGGAAATGGAACAGGAAGCAGCCCTGGGGCAGTAGTCAGGGTGATTATCTGGGGAACCACTTTCGGAGTATCCGCTGGCTAGCGGCTCCCACTCCCTTCCCTGTACTAAACCCGTGCCAGTGAGTGTCTGCCTCCAGGCTAGAACGTTAGTGTCCAAGAGACAGGCAAGGCCCCAGGCAGCAGAAAGTCTCTAGGTGGGACGGAAAGCCCTTCCTGATGAAGAGGACCCATCCCCACTGCACACCCTGTCAGAAGCACGGACCCTCCTCTTCCAAGCACATGTGATCAGAGCCTGGATCCACAGACAGCAGAACTGGGGGTTTTCAAACACAAATAGGAGCCTAAGATTAAAAATCACCAAACATTTGAAAACCAATGAATGTCGAAGAGCACACAACTCTATAAGCAGAGACCAGCACCCATGCAAAGATTTCACAAAGTAAACAGGTGTGGAAATAATCCTCAGACACAATATTACAAGACACAAAACCAAGGTATTATGGGAAAAGTCCGAGGAACAGCAAATGAGAAGAAAAGTAAAGAGGCGTTTAGAATCTGAGGAGACAGGAATAGAGAGTGGCATGAAAGAAATAATTAAAACATAATGGAAGAAAATTTCCCAGATCTGAAGAAAGATACAGGTCTTCACATGGAAACGGCCCTCGGGTGACAAAATGACTTACTTGGAAATAAGACACACCCTTACACATTTCCCAAAACTTCAGAATACCAAGAGAAAAACAAAAACAGAAAACAACACCGTTTCCAAAGGAAAATAAGCAGAAAATTACCCTCAAAGAAGTAAGAATTATATGAGTCCCAGCAACATAGGATGCTGGTGGAAAATGGAGCACTGTCATCAAGGTTCTAAGAAAAAATGACTTTGAACCCAGAGTCCTTTACTCAGCCAAATTAGCATTCACGTGAAAGGTCACAGCGAAATACTTGGGGCATATAAACCTCAGGAAGTCTGTCACTCTCAGATTTGCTCCCTGAAGGAATTTCTCAAGGATTGCCACATAGCGAGACACAAAGAATCCAAGAAGGAGGTAGCTATGGTATCCAATGGGCAGTGGCCAACAGAGCAGCCATTACAGCTTATAGTGAAGTTTAAATAGTTTTTATGCATAGCTAAAAAATGAATAATAATAGAGAACTAAGATCCCGGATTAATTCAAGGAAAAGGAGAATGAGAAGGGAAGTGAAAACAGACTCAGGTTTTGGTCTTTTGGGAGGAGAGGATAGAATTGATTAATTCTGGATATTATTGAATACTATTAGTGTACCTTAAAAATCTAGAGGAGGGGCTTCCCTGGAGGTCCAGTGGGTAAGACTCCACTCTCCCAATGCAGGGGGCCCAGGTTTGATCCCTGGTCGGGGAACTAGGTCCCGCACGCATGCCGCAACTAAGAAGTCCGCATTCCGCAACTAAAAGACTGTTTCAGGATCCCGTGTGCCGCAACTAAGACCCGGCACAGCCTAAATAAATAAATAAGAAGTGTCAGGCTCCCTAGGAAACCATTAAAAATTAAGCTGTAAAATATAGAGAGTGGCATGGGAATTAAAAAAAAAATCTAGAGGATAGGAGACGATGTCTGAAGTAGGTTCCCGCTTCTCCATTCTTTGCCCACTGAATAAAGCTTGCTGTTCCAGTCTCAAAAGAAAAAAAAATCTAGAGGGTAAGTTCCACCTCAGGTAATAGCACAGAAGCTATTGAGAGTTAGAAACTCGGGAAAAACATAACAAATAACTAGGTGAAGACACAGTGCCCTAGACGGAAGGAATCTCGGGGTGGTCCACCTCATCTTACAGGGCTGAAAAGACAGAAGCTGGATTTAAGGGCTGCCAGAGTAGCTGGGAATTGAGGGAGGGCAGATCCTGAAAGGAGGAAGCTCCCAGATCTGTGTACAAATCACCCTTCAAGCCTGGGCTGACTGCTGAACCAGGTATGTATGGGTCATGCCTCCAAGGAGCCCAGCTGAAAGTGCCAAGCGGAGAGGCAGAGGACTGAGCAGAGATTTCAGCAGCTGCCCGACTGCAGACTCAGAATTTGGAATTCAAGTCCACCCCAGTTCAAGGTGTTTGGTAAACCCCTTGGGCTTTATACTAAAACCCCAGAAAGGCCATGTTTTAGAAGTGAGGCCCGTATACACACACACACACACACACACACACACACACACACATACATACACACAATGGAATATTATTCAGCCATAAAAAAGAATGAAATAGTGCCATCTGCAGCAACATGGATAGACGTAGAGATCATCACACAAAATGAAGGCACTGAGGGCAAAACTGAAATAAACATACCCTAACAAAGCCTAGAGCTAAGCTGCCACAGGACCAAGTTTATCTGCCAGTAATTTAACGGCCTTCTAGAACAAAGTTCATCACCTTTCAGAGGAAGTTGACAGAAACTATGTGTCTGTCATGATGTATCACCCATAATGTTCAGCGTACGATCAGAATTTATGAGACACGCAAAGAAGCAGGAGACTGCATCCCATAATCAAGAGAAAAAGGCAGACCCACAGAAGAGCCAGACACTAGAATTAGCGAAGACTCAAAACTAATTATTATAAATATGTTAAAGATTTGACAGGAAAAGAGGGATATAATGGGTGAAGGTATAGGGATGACTTTTTAGGAGCAATATAGAAACACTAAAAAGGAGCCAAATGGAAATCTTAGACCTGAAAAATGCTATATCTGAAAGAAAAAATTTTAGGAGATTGAAAGCAGATTGGATACTGCAAAAGAAAGGATCGTAATGTGAACATAAAAACAGGTAAGTAGAAGGTATTCAAACTACAGCACAAAAAGAAAATCGATTGGAAACTTGTCCCAAGTGGGATGGTAGAAATTGGATGTACACCTTCTAAAACACTTGAAGAAAAAGAAAATGAAACTTTAAGAGAGTGATCAATCCAAGAAATGGTAAGAGGAGAAATTTAATATGAAAAATCATGGTAAAAAGCAAACATAAAATAAGATAGCAAGAATAAGTCAAAACATTCCAGTAATCACAAGGGGTATGAATTAAATTCCCATTTACACTCTTTGGCAGAAATTGCAGCAATATCTTTTTAGATCCATCTCCTAGAGAAATGGAAATAAAAACAAAAATAAACAAATGGGACCTAAGGAAATTTGAGCTTTTGCACAGCAAAGGAAACCATAAATAAAACAAAAAGATAACCTACAGAATGGGAGAAAATATTTGCAAATGATTCAACCAACAAGGGATTAATTTCCAAAATATACAAGGAGCTCATACAGCTCAATAACAAAAAAACAACCCAATAAAAAATGGGCAGAAGACCTAAACAGACATTTCTCCAAAGAAATCACACAGATAGGGCTTCCCTGGTGGCACAGTGGTTGAGAGTCCACCTACCGATGCAGGGGACACGGGTTCGTGCCCCAGTCCAGGAAGATCCCACATGCCGCGGAGCGGCTGGGCCCGTGAGCCATGGCCGCTGAGCCTGCGTGTCCGGAGCCTGTGCTCTGCAACGGGAGAGGCCACAACAGTGAGATGCCCGTGTACCACAAAAAAAAGAAAAAAAAAGAAAAGAAAAAAAAAAAGAAATCACACAGATAGCCAACAGGTACATGAAAAAATGCTCAACATCACTAATAATTAGAGAAATGCAAATCAAAACTACAATGAGGTATCACCTCACTCTGGTCAGAATGGCCATCATCAAAAAGTCTACAAATAATAAATGCTGGAGAAGGTGTAGAGAAAAAGGAGCCCTCTTGCACTGCCGGTGGGAATATAAATTGGTACAGCCACTATGGAGAACAGTATGGAGGTTCCTTAAAAAACTAAAAATAGAACTACCATATGACCCAGCAATCCCACTCCTGGGCATATATCTGAAGAAAACTATAATTAGAAAAAATGCATGCACCCCAAAGTTCATTGCAGCACTATTTACAATAGCCAAGACATGGAAGCAACTTAAATGTCCACTGACAGATGACAGATGAATGGATAAAGAAGATGTGAGATACACACACACACACACACACACACACACACATACATACATACATACATACACACAATGGAATATTATTCAGCCATAAAAAAGAATGAAATAGTGCCATTTGCAGCAACATGGATAGACGTAGAGATCATCACACAAAATGAAGTAAGCCAGACAAAGACAAATATATGATATTGCTTATATGTGGAATCTAAAAAAAAAAAAAAAGATACAAATGAACTTATTTACAAAACAGAAATAGACCCACAGACATAAAAAACAAATGTATGGTTACCAAAGGGGAAAGGGGGGTAGGGATAAATTAGGAGGTTGGGATTAACATATACACACTACTATATATAAAATAGAGAGCCAACAAGGACAGGGAACTCTACCCAATATTTTGTAATAACCTATAAGAGAAAAGAATCTGAAAAATAATATATATGTATATATGTATGTATAACTGAATCACTGTGCTGTACACCTGAAACTAATAGGACATTGTAAACCAACCATACTTCAATAAAATAAAATTTATGTAAACGACAGCAAAGAAGATGAAGGTGACATTAAAAATAGAGACTTTCAGATTAACGACAACCAAATTGATATGTTATTCACAGAAGACACACGTGAAAAGAAAGTTATATGTTAGCTGGAACTGCTTTTGAATACAAATAACAGAAACACCAACTACAGTGGCTAACACAGTGGGTTTGTTTTTCTTGTAGAAGTCTGGAAGCACGTGGCTGCTGGTGTTGGTTCGTCAGCGTAGGGCTGGTATCTCAGCAGTTCTCTTGGCCTTTTCTTCATGGTCACAGGATGGCTGCCAAGGCTTTAGGCATTACATCCACACTGAAAGCAGGAATGGGAAAAAAACAACACTGGTCCCATGGCTTCCTCTTTCAGGAAAAGCAAAAACCTTCCCAGAGTTCTCAACAGACTTCTGCTGGTGTTTCAGTAATCAAAACTGTGGTCAGGGCTTCCCTGGTGGCGCAGTGGTTGAGAGTCCACCTGCCGATGCAGGGGACATGGGTTCGTGCCCCGGTCCAGGAAGATCCCACATGCCGCGGAGCGGCTAGGCCCGTGAGCCATGAGCCTGCGCGTCCGGAGCCTGTGCTCTGCAGCGGGAGAGGCCACAACAGTGAGAGACCCGTGTACCGCAAAAAAAACAAAAAACAAAAAACTGTTGTCAGCTGGCAAGAGGGGAGGTCACCCCAGCTTATTTAGTAAAGGCAGACAAGAGATAAGGGATTTCGAAATGAATGTTCCGTAGCCAGTGAATAGTGTCTCACACAGGTTCAAAATACAGGGATGGAAAAGATACACTAGGCACAGGCTGACAAAAGGGTAACAAGAACTGAGAGGCTGCAGAGCGGTGAGAAGCTACCCAGTAGCTCTGAGCAGGTCATGATCAACAGACTCAGCTCGCTTTTCAACTCCTGTATTGTAGAGGCTGGAACGTAAAAGCCTAATTTCTGGTGCTCTTTTGCAGCTAGACTCTAGACATGAATTAGGTTCTCCCAACTGCATGGACCTGCATGAGATTTGGTAGCTGGAATTGAGGCCAAGACTGTTGTTCCGCTGGCAACCAAGGTCATGACGAGGAGTGTAAAAGATTGGCAGTGGCCAGACTCAGCATTTCAGGGTTTTATCAGCAGCTTTGTGGGTAGATATGGTCATTATGGTAACAGCCGCAGCAGCAGTGGCCTCCTAACCCTGGCTTCCTTATGCCTGAATCAAAACTACATTGATGTGGTCTTCAACTCAATAGTTCCAGGGGAGGTTTCCTGATTTAGCACACCTCCAGTTTTTCCAGTGATTTTATAAGCACCTAATTTCCTGTTTTAAACCCCTTTCTGCTTAAAATACACTGAGTGGTTTCTATTTCCTGCACTGAACTCTGAAACTGGTAACACACACAACCACTCAGGTCTTAGAATGATAGGGCCCCTCAGGTGACTTTCAGAAGTAGTGTAAACCCTCTCTGGGAAGAGCTCAAACTCAGTCTGAACCTCAAAGAATCCTATAGAATTAACAATAAAATAAAGGAAAATGAACACTTCCCAAGCAAAAACCACACAGGGAAACAAAGCACCATAAACAAAAACAGCAGGAACCACAGACAGCAGAGACAGAACTGCAAAGACTTTGGATTTGAGAATTATCAGACACACATTGCTATATTTAAAATAGATAACCAGTGAGGACCTACTGTATAGCACAGGGAACTCTGCTCAATACTGTGTAACAACCTAAGTGGGAAAAGAATTTGAAAAAGAATAGTTACATATATATGTGTAACTGAATCACTTTGCTGTACACCTGAAACTAACACAACATTGTTAACCAACTATACTCCAATATAAAATAAAAATTTAAAAAAAAACATAAAAAACACATATGTTTGGTATATTTAAATAAATAAACATGTGCATACAACAAAAAGATTTGAAAAAGAATAAAACACTTTAAAGTAAAATTAATATGTAACAGGGCTTCCCTGGTGGCGCAGTGGTTGAGAGTCCGCCTGCCGATGCAGGGGACGCAGGTTCGTGCCCCGGTCCGGGAAGATCCCACATGCCGCGGAGCGGCTGGGCCGTGGGCCATGGCCTCTGACCCTGCGCGTCCGGAGCCTGTGCTCTGCAACGGGAGAGGCCACAACAGTGAGAGGCCCGCGTACCGCAAAAAAAAACCCAAAAAAGCAAAAAAACAAACAAAACAAAACAAAAAAATGGAAAAAGAGAGGTCAAGAGATATGAAACATATAACAAAAGGAGGTAAATTACATTATCTGGAAGGAGAGACAAGAGGGAATGAGGAAGAAGCAATATTTGAAAAGATAATGGATGAGAATTTGCCAGAATTGTTGAAACATACCAAGGCTCAAATCCAGAAATTCTAATAAATCCCAGCAGATTAAAAGGAAAGAAGGAAGGAAGGAAGGAAATAAATCCACAAATCATGGATTTGCAGTGCAAAACACCAGAGGAAAGGAAAAGTTTTAGAAGCAGCCAAAGCAGGAGAAAAAAAAAATCACCTACAAAGGAATAACAATTAGATGACTAAATTCTCAGCTGCAACAATGGGAGTCAGAAGAAAAATGCTAGTTAAAAGAAAACATTGTTGGGGACCTCCCTGGTGGTCTAGTGGTTGAGGCTCCGCACTTCCACTGCAGGGGGCGGGTGTTCGGGGAACTCAGATCCTGCATGCCGCGTGGTGTGGCCAAAAAAAAAACCACTGTTGGGCCAGATTTTTTTAAAAATAATTCTTCTCTATGCTATTCACAAGAGGTGCTTCCAAAACATAAGGACACTAAAAATTTGAAAATATAGAAAAAGGTAAACCACGAAGTAGTGGCCAAGAGAAAGCTGAAATAGCTTATTAAACATCAGACAAGGGCTTCCCTGGTGGCGCAGTGGTTGAGAATCTGCCTGCTAATGCAGGGGACACGGGTTCGAGCCCTGGTCTGGGAGGATCCCAGATGCCGCGGAGCAACTGAGTCCGTGAGCCACAACTACTGAGCCTGCGCGTTGGAGCCTGTGCTCCGCAACAAGAGAGGCCGCCATAGTGAGAGGCCTGCGCACCGCGATGAAGAGTGGCCCCCGCTTGCCACAACTAGAGAAAGCCCTCACACAGAAACGAAGACCCAACATAGCAAAAGTAAATAACTTAATTCAGAAACAGAAAATTATCCCAAAAAATCAGACAAAATAGACATTAAAGCAAAAAGCAATAAAGAGGACTACTACACAGTGATTTTTTTTAAATCCAGTTTACCAGGAGGAGATAACAATTCTGAACTTATATGTATCTAATAATATAGCCTCAAGATATACAAAGCAAATATGTACGCATCTATGAGAAGAAACTGACAAAGCCACCATTACGGTGGGAAAGTTGAACACACTTCTCTCAGTAACTGACATATCAAGCATATAAGAAATAGGTACGGACAGAGAAGATGTGACTAGCACAGTTAACACACTTGATGTAATGAATATATAAACATTGCACCCAGCAACTAAAGAATAGAGTTTTTTACTGAAGTAAGTATAGTTGATTTACAATGTTTCAGGTGTACAGCAAAGTTATTAAGAATATATATATATATACTTTTTCAGATTCTTTCCCAAGAAGAGACTTTATTTTTATTTTTATTTTTTTGCGGTACTCGGGCCTCTCACTGTTGTGGCCTCTCCCGTTGCAGAGCACAGGCTCCGGACGCGCAGGCTCAGTAGTTGTGGCTCACGGGCCCAGCCGCTCCGCGGCATGTGAGATCTTCCTGGACCGGGGCACGAACCCGTGTCCCCTGCATCGGCAGGCGGACTCTCAACCAGTGCACCACCAGGGAAGCCCAAGAATAGACATTTTTAAACTAAACTTTTAACTGAATGAGAACATAAATAGAGAAGAGAACACAGATAAAAAATATATGACTCGACAGTCCTCGCGGAGAGTGGCCGCGGTTTCTTGCTTCAACAGTGCTTGGACGGAACCGGGCGCTCGTCCCCCGCTCCGGCCGGCCGCTCAGAGCCAGCCCTCGCCATCACCTCACGGCGCCCTCCGACCGCCCCAAGGTCCCCGCCGCTGTCGTTACAGCGCCGCGCAGCCACCGCCACCGTTTCACCTCAGGCGCCCGCCATGACGACCACGTCCGCCTCGCAGGTGCGCCAGAACTACCACCGGGACTCGGAGGCTGCCATCAATCACCAGATCAACCTGGAGCTCTACGCCTCCTACGTCTACCTGTCCGTGTCGTACTATTTTGACCGCGATGATGTGGCTTTGAAGAACTTTGCCAAATACTTTCTTCACCAATTCTTGTGAGGAGAGGGAACATGCTGAGAAACTGATGAAGCTGCAGAACCAACGGGGTGGCCGCATCTTCCTTCAGGATATCAAGAAACCAGACCGTGATGACTGGGAGAATGGGCTGAGGGCAAAGGAATGTGCGCTACACTTGGAAAAAAGTGTGACTCAGTCACTACTGGAACTGCACCAACTGGCCACAGAGAAAAATGACCTCCATTGGTGTGACTTCATTGAGACTCATCATCTGAATGAGCAGGTGAAATCCACTAAAGAAGTGGGTGACCACGTGACCAACTTGCGCACGATGGGGGCCCCCGAATCTGAAATGGCACGGTATCTCTTAGACAAGCACACCCTGGGAAATAGTGATAATGAGAGCCAAGCCTTGGGCTGGCTTCCCGTAGCCACAGGGGTGACTTCCCTGGTCACCAAGGCAGTGCATGCATGTTTGGGTTACCTTACCTTTTCTGTAAGTTGTACCAAAATATCTACAAGTCCTTTCCTTAGTACCATTCCTTCAAATAAAGTAATTTGGTACCCCCCCCCCCAAAAAATATATATATGACTCAACGATTTCTCACAAAGTGGACACACTGCAGATCCAGGACTTGGATTAAATCAGGAAATGGAAACTTACAGCACCCCAGAACCCCCTTTCTTGCTGCTCTGCCCCACCCCCAGTCACAATCCATGCTATATAGGTAACCATCATCCTGGCTTCTAACACCACAGATTAATTTTGTCCCTTTTTACTTTATATAAATGGAATCATATAGTAGTACTCTTTTGTATCTCTTTGGCTCAATATTATGTTTGTGAGATTTAAGCATGTAGAAATGTCTTCTTTGTTCTTCCACTATATGAATAAACCACAAGATGTTTATCTCTTGTTTCACTGGTGGACGTTTAGATAGTTTCCTCCTCACAGCTAATACAAATGATGCTGAGATGAACATTCTTGGACATGTCTTCTGATGATCATGTGTACACATTTCTGCTGAGTAGGCTGAGCTCAGGTTTAGTTATTATGCAGATACTGCCAAAACATTTTCCCAAATGGTTGTAGCCATTTGTATCCCCACCAGCAGCATATGAGTGTTCCAGATGTTCCCCCGTCATCCATGCTCAATATCACCCTACTATCTTCATCTTAGCCATTCTGATGGGCGTGAGAAGACCCATTCTTCTCCATCACATATGAAATATTTACAAAACTGACCAAATGGTAAGGTTCAACAAAATTCGAAAGACTGTTACCCTACAGACCAGGCTCTCTGACCACGTTACAATTAAGTTAGAAATCAATAGCAAAAATATAGCTGGATAAATTGAAAAAAAGATGCAGGCACCGGAAATAATCAGAACCAAATGCTAACACAAACTGACATCAATATATATATTTTAAAAAAAAGTAGAGCCTTGAATGTTTATATTAGAAAAGAAGAAAATCTCAAAATTGGGGAGCCAAGCATCCAAGTGTAGAGGTTGAAAAGTCTGGAAAGAGTAAGAAATTTCTGAAAAGTAGGGAAAATGTAAAATAGAAAGTATTATCAAAAGTTGATTCTTTGAAAAGACTAATTAAATAGACAAATCCCTTGCACGATTATTAGTCAAAGAAAATAAAAGGAGAAAGCACAAATAAACAATAATAAGAATGAAAAGAGGGACACGATTCCAGGTGGTTGCCAAGATTAAAAACATTCTAAGCGACTATAAACCAGTTTACGCCAATAAATTTGAAAACTTAAGTAATGAAGATAAAGTCCTCGACAAATACAACTTTACCAAAACCATCTCAGGGGCCAAAACCATCTCAGGAAGATAAAAGAACCTGACTAATCCTATTGCCTGCAAAGAATTTGAATGGTGGTTCTTCAAGCAGTTAAATGTAGAGTGACTGAACCCATAGAAAACCCAGTAATTCCATGCTCTAAAATGGTTAATATTATGTTATATGAATTTCAGCTCAGTTAAAACAGAAATCTCACCACAAAGAAAACACTGGGTCTAGATTGATTTAGAGGGAAATTTCATCAAACATTCAAAGAATATATAAGTTTAATCCTTCACAAATGATTCTATAGAAAAGAAAAAAATGGGGGTGGGGGGCGGATATTCCCCAACTCAAATTATGACCTTAGCACAAGCTTGATACCAAAATTGTACAAGAAAGGAAACTTCCAGTTCAACCTTACACGTGAGATGCAAAAAAATCCTAAAATAAATACTTAGCAAACAGAATCTGGTAATGAATAAAAAAGATAAAACATGATGACTAAATTGGGTTTATCTAGGCATGCAAGAGATTAGTAGATTAGAAAATCTACTAATTTAATTCACCACATTAACAGATCAAAGGACAAAAACCTTTAATGATCTCAACGGCTGTGGGAAAAGCATTTAATAAATTTCAACATCCATTCATGACACAAATTTAGCACGCAAAGAATGGAAGTGTATTTCCTTACCTAATAAAGAATATGATGACGGCAGGCAGAATAATGCTCCCACCCACCACCTCCCCTCCCCTAAAGATGTCCCTGTTCTAATCTCCAGAACCTATAGGTTACCATTAATGGCAAAAGAGACTCTGAAGATATGATTAAGGCTCAGGACCTCAAAATGGGAGATAATTTTGGGTCATCCCGGTGGGCCCAAACCAGTCATACAAATCCTTAAAAGTGGAGAAACTGCTGGCTGCAGTCAGCCAGAGAGGGCCATGTGACCACAGAAGAACAGTCAGGGAGATGTTGTGCTGCTGGCTTTGAGGATGGAGGACGGGGCCACGAGCCTAGGACTGCAGGGGGCCTCTAGAAGCTGGAAAAGGCAAAGAGATAGATTCTCCTCTAGCGTTTCCGGAAGGAAACACACACCGGCCCACACCTTGAGTTTAGCCCAGTGAGACCAGTGTCAGAGGTCTGACCTTCAGAACTGTAAGACAATATACTTGTGTTGTTAAACCACTAAAATTGTGGTAATTTGTGACAACAATAGAAACCTAATAACAACATAACAACAACAAAAGAACTCTACAGTAGGGCTTCCCTGGTGGCACAGTGGTTGAGAGTCTGCCTGCCGATGCAGGGGACACGGGTTCGTGCCCCGGTCCGGGAAGATTCCCACATGCCGCGGAGCGGCTGGGCCCGTGAGCCATGGCTGCTGAGCCTGCGCGTCCGGAGCCTGTGCTCCGCAACGGGAGAGGCCACAACAGTGAGAGGCCCATGTACCGCAAAAAAAAAAAAAAAAAAAAAAAAATTCAGTACCACTTAAGATGGCTATTGTTACCACCTGAATTTAGAATTTTACTAAATTCAGATCCTAACCAGGATAGAATGGCAAGATAAAGCCAAACATCTAAGGACTGGAAAGAGAGAAATAAATTGTCATTCTTTGCTGATGATGTGAATGTCTACATAAAAATTTCTGTATAATTTATAGCTAATTATTTATAGCTAGTTATATTAGAATAAGAGAGTTTAAAAGCCTGAGTACATGATCAATATATAAAAGTATCTGCATTTCTATATGCCAGCAACAATCTGAAAACATTATTTCAAAGGTATTTACATATCAGAAGAAAGAAAGACAGAAAGAAAGAAAGGAAAAAGAAGGAGGAAAAAGAAGAAGGGGGAGGGGGAAGGGAAGGGAGAAAGATTTAAAGAATCTAACAAAAGATGTGCAAGCTCTTGATAGAGAAATCAGAAAAGTTTATTAAAGGCAGATATTAAAGAAGACACAAAAGGGTAGAGAGTATACTCTGTTCTTAGTTAAGAAGGATCAACATCAGAAAGACGTCAACTTTCCCTAAATTGCTCTACAAATTCAATCAAAAATTGAAAAATCCAAAAATCCCAATGGTATGTTTTGTGAGATGTGATAAGCTGATTCTAACATTTATCTGGAAGAGCCAAGGCTACGAATTGCCAAGGGACTTCTGAAGAAGTTGGGAGAATTACCTCCACCAGGTAAAGAAATTAGCCTGTGTGGTACTGATGCAGACACAGACCAATAGATTGATGAAACAGAATAGAGCCCCTAAACAAAGATAAACGCTATGGAAATCTGAGTTAGGACAGAACTAGAATTGCAGATTAGTGGGGAAAAGATGGACCATTCACCAACTGGTGCTGGGACAACTAATTAACCATTTGGAACAAAGAGAAATCAGGTCCATACCTCACACATACACAAAGTTAATTCCTGATGGCTTAAAGGCTTACAGGTGGGATGCAAAACTGTAAAAAATTCAGTAGACAATACAAGTGGACATCTTTACAATCTTGAGATAGAAAAGAGTTTAGCACAAACTATAAAGACAAACATTGAGATTCTACTATATTAAAATTAAGAAGTTCTGTTTATCAGAGATGCCGTAAAGAATGAAAAGGCTACTCAGCCATAAATAAAAGAATGAAATAATGCCATTTGCAGCAACATGGATGGACGTAGAGATCATCACAGCAAGTGAAGTAAGTCAGAGAAAGACAAATATCATATGATTTCACTTATATGTGGAAACTAAAAAATGATACAAATGAATTTATTTATGAAACAGAAATAGACTCACAGGCATAGAAAACAATCTTATGGTTGCCAAAGGGGGAGTTTGAGATGAACAGATACAAACTACTATATATAAAATAGATTGACAATAAGGACCTACTATATAGCGCAGGGAACTATATTCAATATCTTGTAATAACCTATAAAGGAAAAGAATCTGATATATATAACTGAATCACTTTGCTGTATGCCTGAAGCTAACAGAACATTGTAAACCAACTATACTTCATTAAAAAAAAAAAATCTTAAAAAAAAACAAGTGAAAAGGCAAGCCATAATCCAGAAGATATTTGCAAAACAAATAAATAACAGGGTTTTTTTTTCTTCTTTATTTAAACTAAAATCAAAAGCAGTTCACTTGGGCTTCCCTGGTGGCGCAGTGGTTGAGAGTCCGCCTGCCGATGCAGGGGACACAGGTTCGTGCCCCGGCCCAGGAGGATCCCGCATGCCGCGGAGCAGCTGGGCCCGTGAGCCATGGCCGCTGAGCCTGCGCGTCCGGAGCCTGTGCTCCGCAACGGGAGAGGCCACAACAGTGAGAGGCCCACGTACCGCAAAAGAAAAAAAAAAAAGCAGTTCACTCATTTCTCCCAATTTCTTCTCAAATAAATGATAGTGATTAATATTCAGAATGTATAAAAAATTCCTACAAATCAAAAAGATGAAAACCCAACAGGAAAATGAGCAAAAGAGAGTCATTACACAGAAGAAACCATAAGAAAAATGCTTCCTGAGTTACCAGGAAAATGCAAATTAAAGCCTCAAGGAGATACCATTTCACACCTACCAAATTGGCAATAACTTAAGAGTTGGACAATAGCTAATGGCGACAGGATATGAAGCAACAGTCGTTCTCATTCACCGCTCGTGGAGAATAAATTCCCAGAACTGTTGGGAAGTGGCTTAGCGCGTCCTAGCGCAAGACTTCTTAACCTGGGGCACGTGGTTAGAGTTCAGGGGGCGTCTGTGTGCTCAAATGGGAAGAAAAAGTATGTCTGTGTTGTCACTCATCTCTAACTGAAACTTGCTATTTCCTTCCATTAGGAACCAAACCTTTGTGTTACTAGTACTGCACCTGTGACGTGTACCAACGAAGAGGATACAGATTTTGTGTATCACGTTGAATTTGTTGCAGATATCTCAAAATACCGGTTATGCTCACCAGAACTTCGAAATTATGGTCGTTGTTAGACCAATGGCTAAATAGGACCATTTAATGGGAAGAGGACATGTATTGCTTTATCACAAGTTTGTATTTTTAACATTTTGAAAACTATATTCCAATACGATTGGTTTCCCTTGTAATCCAATGTATTTTATGTATTTTAAAATGTTATTCTAAGAAGCCATCCAAGACTTCACTACTGTACCAAAGGGGTCCATGAAACAAAAAAGCAAATACTAAAATAAGTGGTCCTTAACAAAATGTCTACCATGGAGAAACTCTTGCCCATATGCATCAGGAGATACGAGCAAAACCCTGGGAGACTGGAAAGGGCCCAAACGCTCATTAGCAATACAATGGATAAATTGTAGAATGCAGTATAATTACATTTTTTAAAAAGTGCTTGAAGACTCGGGTGGCACTGAGCTAGACGTCTCACGGGCTAATGACATAGTATTATCCACAATCCAGAGGCAGTTTACTCTGTCGTAAGTAGGCTGAGCGGCCCGTCATTCTTGGATGATGGAAGGAGAAGCATAACCAAGTATTAAAAAAGAGGGTGAGTTCATTCTTGCTCGCAAACTTGTCCATTATTCTTGCATTGATTCGCTGCTTAAGGCAAACCAAGGGGATGGTCTAAGGCTCTAAGGCATGACTATCAGTTTCGGCATCATCATCCTTTACCTGCCTCTCACCTGGCAAGTTATCCCTAACAAGATTGCCACCTTATCTCCCTACATCCCCAGGGCTAGTCATTCAGCAAGGCTAATGGAGAGACTGCTTTTTGTGTAACTGACCACACATCACGTTGGGGGCCTGAGGCTCAAGGCAGGTGGGCCCCAAGACCTCCCCACAACTGGCCGGAGTGGGGTAGGGGCTGGAGGGACAAGCCCTCAGGACGCAGGAATTCAGGACTGACACCGGTTACATTCCATGTGTCTTTTAAAACAAAGCACAACTCGCTCTTCAGTAAACTCTGTGAAATATTATTCTCCCCTTGAACAAAGAAACCTTTACGGCATACTCACTTTTGCCTGGCTTTTAAGAAAACCTCTCAAGCAAAGCCGTGACATCGACCGAGGCCCAGCGTCCCGATCCCGGGCGGGATTCCGTCACCGCCAACCCAAGGTCTGTGTCTGCATATGGCTCCTCTGTTACCCACAACTTTTTTCTTTTTTAAGACAATGGACTTTCCACTCTAATGTTATTTTTAATCCAAGGAAAAATCTCCAAGAGCAGGATGAATTCAAAAACAAAACAACAAAAAATAAACTTTTTTAAAGAGAAAACCCGAGAATGTGATCACACGCAGAACTGAAAAAGCAAAATAAAGCAGCTGAGTTGTGAGGCCCGGAGCGGGGATCGCATCTGATCTGACGATGGATAGCAGCTGGCCCAGGACTTGGGGAACCTGAAACAGCCCCTGCGGGCTGCAGGAAGCAAAGATGGTGATGCTGATGGCGATGGTGATAATGATGGTGATGGCAATCCTGCCGCAGCGCCTGGCCTCAAGAGAGCCCTGGCCCTCTGGCCCTGGGTGCCTTGAGGCTGGAGCTGGGGTCTGGGGGGAGGGGCTAGCTCCAGGATCCCACGCTAGGAGCCAGCAGGGTGTGTCCAGTCCAGATACTCCTCAGCCCCTTCCTGTGCACCTCACTGACTCTGACCTCACACGCGAGGGGAGACGCTGTGGCAGGTATGTCAGTGGCCCTGACCCCCTGCTGCTCCTCGGGCACCCAGGTCCCCTGACCAAGGGCAAAGGCAGGGAGTTTTTTTTTTTTTTTTTTAAAAAAGCAAAACTATGAGATGATTGCTCAGGAAAATTGAATGTTCTCCTCATTCCTTAGGGAAGCAACAGCCTAGAGTACAGAACACACAACCAGACTCTAAGATGACAGAGTCGGCTACACTAAAACCATACTTTACATCTAATGTTTCACAGTTTAAGAAATGTACTTCCCCCCTTCATGGCTGCCTCTGCTCTTCGGACAACCCTACAGCACAGGACCGAGAGACGACAATTTTCTCTTCTTTTTACAACAGATGCCAATGGCCACTTTGTCAGGACGTTGGGAGAATTGAGTTGCATGATGTAGCCAGCACGTAGATCTCCGCATGCTGGCAGAGAAAAGGTTCTCTAAGATAACAATCAGTGAAAAAGCAAGGGGAGAACAGTGACATATGTAATGACTCTGTATGCATCCAGTGTGAAAGGTTAGCCACCCAGCTGGATGCTTGGTCCGCCCTGGACCCTCCCTGTTGTACTACTTAGGCCCTGGGAAACAGCCGCCCTAAGCCCCTCCTTCATTTATTCATCAGGCTTTCACCAGATACCAGTCCCAATCACTAACTCTTTGGAAGAGCAGTTTGGCCGTCCCTTCCCTGGGGCAACAGTGACCCCCTGGCCAGCCGAGCCTGGCCACCTCTGCCCAGTGCCGGAAAGCCACTGCCCTGAGCTGCTCACCCGGGCTGGGCTCCGGGTAAGAGATTTGACTTCCAGACCCCATCTCCTCCCTAACTCTGCAAGCGGCCTTGGGCAGACACCAGAGCTCCAGAAGCCACAGCTACTGTCGCAAAGGTGAGAGTGGAGGAAATGATGCCCAACGTGGGGTGACCCCTGGCTGAGGAGGCCCGTCTAGCTGGATGGGCCACACACTTAAAACTCCAAGTCCAGGTCACTTTGAAATGTAGCCAGCCGCCCCCCTCCTTCAGTTCCCAAGTTCTCTTGGTCAGCACCACTGTCCCGCACCCCCTGCCCCCCTACTTCCTAGAAGGAAGAGAGCAGGTGTGTTTAGCATAGGAAAGAAGCCGGCAGATTGACAGGGTGGAGGCTTTTAGATGCTATCGATCCGCCTGAAGCCAGTAATTCTTGACCTGGCCAGAAAAGGTCTAAGGTTTAGATAAAGCAGGTCCTGGAGCCCCTGCCCCAAACACTGTCGGGGGGGTGGTGGTGGTGGTGGTGGAAATCTTCGCTATATCGCCTGGAGTCTGATAAACTGAGTCTCTTAAAAATGCTCTTTCCTTTTTGTCCATCTGGAATCACCTTTCCCTGCCGCCCCAAAGGCACAAAAATTCAAAGAGCTAATCTCTTAAATAGTTCCCTGCCTGCAGATCACTCAAATTCCAGGGAGCTTAATCAGAGGTAGGGGCTGCTGGTAAGATACGCCGTGACTTGCGAGAGTCTTTTTTTTAAAACCAAATAATTAGTCTGTCTCTCTTTCTTTTTCTTTTTTGGCCGCGCAGCATGCGGGATCTCAGTTCCCCGACCAGGGATCGAAACTGCACCCCCTGCAGTGGAAGCGCAGGGTCCTAACCGCCAGGGAAGTCACGCAGGAATTTTTACTGTTCACTCTTAACAATGAATTACTTAAACGTCAGTAAACTGGGACTTTCAAAGTAACAGGTTTTGAGTTTTTCTTTCTTTATTGAAAGTGTATTTTATAGACCTCTTGAATTCATCAATCTGCACTCCAAATTCACCCCTCCTACCCCACGGGCTCCTTCTCCAGCTCAGGACACAATCTCCATTTGACCTTGTGTTCGAGTTGGAAACGTGGGAATGGCCTTCTCACCCACATGGGCGCCCACCTCTGGGGTCCTCCCCCCTGCGGTCCCCTCTCAACAGAGAACCTCTGAACCGAGAGAGATCAGGGTCCTCCTCCAGGGCTCCCCATCTAGGTGCCTGCCAGCTAGCTCTCCAACCCCACCCCCAGCCAGCCGCCCTCCACACCCCACTGATCCTGCCGCAGGGCCTTTGCTCTTCCTGTTTCTTCTTCCTGGAATGCTCTTAGCAGTCCTGCCTTACTCAACACCGGATCTCTCCAGGTTTCCCCTCAGGTCCCTTTTCACAGAGGTCTCCTATATACGCCCTGCAGGAAACATCCCCGTCACTGCCCCCTTACCTTGCTTCTCTTCATAGAACGTAGATGTTTTCCAGTCTCTCCCAATCCCACATGTTAGCTCTAAGAGGACAGACTGTGTCTCCCAGTGGCTCTTGCAGCACCAGGAATGGGCTGGGCACAGAGCAGGTCCACACAGCCAACGGCTGCTGAAGGGGCAAACCTGACCTTTCGTCAGGTCTCAGCTGAAACCTCACCTCAGAGGCCCCCCCACCTCATGCAGTCTCCCCTGTTCCCTCCCCGGCATCCTCTTTACACCATCAGTGCTTATTAAAACCTGCAATTACGTTTGCATTTTTCATCAGTAACATCTGCCTTGCCTTCTGGTTCAGGGGTAGGCAAACTGCAGCCCGAGGGTGCAATCCCCACTGCTGCCCGGTTTGATAAAGGTTTTGCTGCACAGCCATCCTGCCTGCTTGGTGGAGTGGCTGTGGCTGCTTTTGTGCTACTAGGACAGAGCTGAGTAGTTGTGACAGAAACCTCACAGCCCACACGTCTAAAAGGCCAGGAGGGAGGGAAGGAGGAACAGGAGGGAGGGGGGAAGGAGAGACAGGGGTGGGGTGGGGGGCAAGCGGGGACAGGCAGCAGAGCACACTGGTGGTTCGGCAGTTTTACTCAGTGGCTCAGCCCTCCACCTTCAGGAGCCTGCCCACTACCTCGTTCCTCTGGGTCCCATCAGTCACTTATAAATAGTGAAACAAAAAAGCCACGGGAATTTGCTGGCTCCTGTTCGCAAGTCCAGGCGTTGCCTGCTTCGGGGCAGATGGATCTTGGGTCAAGCACGTTCTGAGCTTTCCGCCTGTCATGCTGGAGTCACGTTCGGCCAGGCCTTTTTCCTCCAGGTTCACTGCCGGCCCTCCTGACCACCCAGCTGAGAACCCCAGCGGGCAGGGCGCAGGCCCTGGCACTGAATCCCACTGGCTGACGGTCCCACCTTGGTCAGGGTGCGTCAGGCTTTGACTGGCTGGGCCTGGGCTGTGTGCCCAGCCCTGGTGTGCATCCCACCCACTGCACAAGGGAGCCGGGCGGCTCGCGGGGTGAAACAGCCAGGTACTGTTACCCAGGGAAGGGAGGGCAGGCTAGGCCAGCCTTGGGAAGTTTTCAATTCCATTTCAGGACTCTCTCTGCAATGGGAGACGAGGGATTAGCTTACAAAAATTCACCAGTGCAGCCAACTTCGTTGGTATCTTTTAGTCGCACATTAGAGATACAGTTAATGGACGGGAGAGAAGTCACAAGCCTTTCCAATCTCTGTTTTATGCTTTTCCTCCCTGCTGTGTAAAATGCATTTCCTATTCATTTATTTCAGCAGCTGTATCAATAGTTAAGAGCTGCAGACGAAGCTGACAATCACTTGGTTTCACACAAGAAAACAGAGGCCAGAAGTAAAGGAAGGAAGCATCAGTAGTTTTGCTAAATGCCCCATTTATTCTGCAGTCAAGGTTCAGAAACGTGGGGACACAAGTGCAGGTTGAGGAATCTCTGTGCAGCTGTCACGTCACAGCCACACTGAGGGGGGATGGTGATGACGGCGTCTCCGCACGGTAATCCCCCTTCTTTGTTTAAAGCGAACACGGTGAGCATGGATTACCCATCACCAAACCTCGCTGCGCTAATCTTTAAGAACCAGCGGGGCCTTCACTTGTTCGGCCACCTCCTTGCCGGCCAGCGCCTCGACGATCGCCAGGGCAAACTCGAAGCTGGTTCCCGGTCCCCGGCTGGTGACGATCAGGCCGTCCCTTTCCACGCGGTTCTCTGAGTAGCTGTAATGATCTTCGAAATAAAAACAAAAAAGGGTTATGTCCCAGCGGGCTATGCTGGACAGCAAGAACCACCACTCAGCAGTCCCACTCCCCTGCAGCACTACTACTGGTCTCATGAAAATCAAAACAAGAACAAGCAAAAACCCCCAGGACAACAACGAGGTGGCCAGTCCCTCGCGACCCTCAGGCACTCCCAGCTCTCGGAGCACAGCGGGAAGATACCGAGGCCGCCACGCACAGCGAAGAGCAGGAGGCGCTACCAACGCTGAAATGAAGTGTGTGAACACACGTGACTTCAACGCAGCTGCAAAAGCCCTCGTACGTGTGAGGGGGACGCCAGAGTGAATGCTAAGCAGTCACGTTTCTAGTCCACAACACACCCAAGGGTCAATTCTGTGAAGTGAAGGGGAGAGAATACACACTCGAAAGTGTGATGGCAGGAGTTCAGGAAACGCCACCCCAAAACAGGCTGCTTTGCTTTACTGATTATTTTGAGCTAAAAGCACTTGAAAAACAGCACAGGCAGGGAGAGGGAGTGGCTTCCTCGGAACCTCCTTTCCTGCCTAAAGACAGATCATCCGGAAGGAACTCAGAAATCCCCTCCCGGGAGTCTCATCAACCGGGAGAGAAAACTAGAAGTTGACACCACACCCAGACGAACTTTGTCACAACTACTACTCCTCCCAGCTACTCTTCGAAGGGTCCCTTCAACTTCCCTAAAAGCCAATTACGCTCCCCTGAGAGGCCTACCTCCCCGTCTCCTTTCTCTATTAAGATGGTATTTAAGCCAGAATTCTAAACCACCTCAGGGAGTTACTCATTTTTCCCTGGGTATCTCCCATGTATACATGTTAAGCTTGTTTTTCTCTGGTCAATCTGTCTTTTTTTTTTTTTTTTAGGGGTCTCAACTAAGAACTCAGAAGGGTAGAGGGAAAATTACTTTTCCTTCCCTACAAAATGCTGGAGGAAAGGGGGATGAGGGTGAACTGGTGTTGAAGGTAGAAACTACCTGTGATACAGACTACCTAGGTAACGCACACACACGTGCTCTGCTGCCTCAAAATCAAACAAGCACAAACTACACATAAGGGATCGGGAGCGGGGAGGGAGGCGCGGAGGAGGAACCATACTCACTCGTCAGGGACTATTTTCCTCTGCGGCTCCAGTTGGCTGTATTTTTGCAAATGTAATAAGAAACGTGCTTCTCCTATATTCCCAGGAAGTAAATGACACTACCTCCGGGCAAGTCTCAGGGCACAAAGCTGGGATTCCCCGCACCAGCCCCCACAGCTCTCACCCTCCACGCCATGCAGGCGTCAGCAGACCCTCCCTCCACGCGCGCGTGCAGCACCACCGCCCCATGCAGCCTGCCCCACAGCCCTCTCGTGCCGGGAGCTGCTGCCGGGCACACTGCACTCTTTCCGGCCCCACGGGGGGCCTGGGCTGCTCCCTCTGCCCAGGAAGCTCTTCTCAGCGACTTGCTCTTTCAATTTCAGCATCAGCACCAAGCCCTCAGAGAGGGCACCTGTGAGCCCTCTCTAAACCAGGTCCCTCAGGTCACTCCATCACAGCGCCCTCGCAGCGCCGAGGAAACAATACGTCTCCTGTTTATTGTCTATTCTGTAAAACGCTGAGCCTTCACCTGCCCGTCTGGCCCAGGGTATTAATGGCACCTGAAAGAATGAATGAATGTTCCTCCGCCTGCTGCCTTATTGCGGGACCTCTGCGTCCAGCCTCCCTTCTGGCTGCCCTTCCCTCCACACTCAGCACCACCAAAACGGGAACCTTTCCAAAGCGCAAATCAGAGCACACCCAGTTCCCCCAGGAGAAGCCTTCGCCAACTTTCTCCAGCACCTTGAGGTGACCCTGAGCTCCACGTCACGGTGCACAAACCCCGGGGCCTGGCCTGCGCACAGAGACTGGACCGGAAGGAACCAGAGGGGAGACGGAAAAGAAGCCGCATCCAGGTGGGAGCAAACGGCGACCTGGATGGGACAGCGGCAACGGAGAGGAAATGAAGGTCTGAGACGTACCTTGGAGATAAAATGCCCAGGCCTTGGGGAAAGACTCGATGTGGAGAGACATCAAGGATGACTCCCAGTCGCCTGTCCTGGGCAACTGGGTGGGTGGGTGGTGGTACCACTCAGTGACGTGGGACACAAAGGACAGAGGGTCCTCTGTGAGATCCCGCCACACCCAGTCCCCGCAGGGAGAGCCAGGCACACACCGCCTCTGAACCCCTCCCCTCCCCCATGCTCAGTGCAGACCTCCTGCCAGTCCCGCCCCCCCACCCCCCACCCCCGAGAACACCTGAGGACGTGGCTCTATCTTGTTCCCTTTTCTGTTCCCGGAGCCTAAGGAAGAGCTCAGGAAATGCCTGTTCAGTGAACACATACAGAAAAACGTCTCCTGGGACTTCCCTGGCAGTCCAGTGGTTAAGAATCCGCCTTCCAATGCAGGGGACAGGCGTTTGATCCCTGGTCGGGGAACTAAGATCCCACATGCCGTGGGGCAACTAAGCCCGTGCGCCGCAACTACTGAGCCCGCGCACTGCAACTAAGACCCAACGCAGCCAAAAAAAAAAAAAAAAGAAGTCTCCAGTCTCCTGAGCAAGATGCTTCTGCTGTGTTAACGAGCTTTAGAAACCACGTCCTGATGCTCATGTCCTTTCAAAGTGGATGAATAACACCTGCAGTGATTTAGGTCTTCCTAAACCTCATTAAAAATCACGTCACCCTCTGAAATAACTGACTACAGTACGTGAAACATTTCCTAGTTACACTTTTTTAGAAGAAAAGTGGATCCCTGGTTTGAGGGCGAGAGGTTTTCCTAATCTAACCTCATTTCCTGATGGTTAAAGATCATTTTAAAAGCTGAACTAGGAAACCGGCTGGGCTGGGTCTCCTGGAGCTGAGATGGACAGGTCAGCGGGAGGCACGGCTCTAAATGGTTCACTTAACAACCTCTTTGTGGGTAAAATATTACAAATACAGCCTAAACTGGTTAAAGATGTTTAAAGGTTCCATGGTTCTAAGAATCTCAACCAGGAAGTAGACCAAAAGGTCTACTTACGGACCACCTCCACCTAGTGGCGACAATGAAGAAAACGCCCCGCGCACCAGCCAACTCCCGGCCAACCCGCAGGAGGCATTCATTCCGTTAACTTTAAGCAAACACCCCAAAGCCTCTCTCAAAGCCCAGAGATCAAACACCTGGGGGGGCCAGGGGCCAGGGGGCAGCAACTAACGGCAGCGTTTACCTGCACACCCCTCACCTACATGGTCTGGGCGCCACAGGTGGAGGAGTCGCCACAGAGACGGGGCGTCCCAGAGAGCCCGAGATATTTACTATCTGGCCCTTCAAGGAAAAGCCGCCGACCCCTGAGCACAGCAGTTCTGGGTTCAAATCCAGGTCTGCCATTCAGTAGCTGTCTGACCCCTCTGAGCCTCCTTTTTCTCTTCTGTAAAATGGGGATGATACCAACCTAACAGGATGATCATGGGAACCCAACCGAACCAAACGCCAGCAGAAAGTGGTGGTGTCACTACCGCAGACATGGCCAGGCAAGGGCAGCCTGTTCACTGCGGCGTCCCCAGCACTCAGCACACAGCCAGGCCTACTGATCTTAACACAACGTTCACCACGAGGACGAGACAGAGGGCCTCCCGGAGGAGACATCCAGGAAGCGATTACAGCTCCACCTCTCAGAATGTTCTGAAGGGGCAGAAACTGCAAACATTTTTCTCTTACACTAGGACTTACGTGTAAGAGGACAGAATGCAATGCTGGTAACTTAGGCGTGTGGGGGGCCTCACCAGGACAGAGGCGGGGGCCCCAGTTCCGGCCCAGCTCCAACAAGTGGCCTCGCCTCCCCAGGCGAGGTGAAGCCAACACCTGCCTTGCTGGGCACCGGGGCTGCAAGGCTCGAGATAACACGCAGGAATATACCCTGTAGGTGCCCGAGAGTTAACGATCTCATCTTTTTCTAGTTCTATCAGCCTCAACTTCCTGAGGCATTACAAGGAAAGAGCCACAGAGATACATGTGCAGATAGCGGGGAACACGTTCCACTCCTCCTTCCTTCTCATGTGTCGTAACTACTAAAGGAAGCCCGACTCTGTTCTTTCTAACCCTCCCAAACCCCTCCATCAGCTCAAAGTAAATTAAATCCCTACAATAAAAAATGCCCAGAAACCAGAGCCTTTAGAAGAAAAAATCAATTTTCACAAAGATGGTTTTACTGACAACTTCGTATCTTTCTGCCAACTAAACTCATCGATTTTCCAAGAAAATACTACTTTGGATCAGATTTAAGAATACGCAGAATCTGCAACACCGAGAGTGAACCCTGACATAAACTATGGACTTTGGGTGATGATGACACATCAGCGCGGGTTCATCGACTGCAGCAAAGGCACCGTCTGGTGGGGGAAACAAAGCTGACGGTGAGGGGGATGGGGTGGGGTACTGGGGGTTTAGGGAAACGCTGTACTTTTTTGCTTAATTTTGCTGTGAACATAACACTCCTCTAAAAAATAAGGTCTACTAATCTTTTTAAAAAGGCAGTGAATGAAAAATGCTTCACTTTACTTTGCGATGAAAGCATTAACATAAGAAAAAATTTACTTGCCCTACTTTTAGTTCAGAATAAGTCCAGAGCAGAACAGAGATAGACAAGAAAATCTATCAGTCGCGCAGCTGTTTTCAAATCCGCTTTTGATACCATTAGTCTTTTATTTTTTTCCAACATCTTTATTGGAGTATAACTGCTCTACAATGGTGTGTTAGTTTCTGCTGTATAACAAAGTGAATCAGCTGTACGTGTACATATATCCCCATATCTCCTCCCTCTTGCGTCTCCCTCCCACCCTCCCTAACTATTAGTCTTTTTATTTAGCCACTGGTTTTTGGTTGGTGGGTGTTTTAAACAGAGCCGGTCACTCGGTCTCCCTGCTGGCTGAACGCCAGTCGAACCACTTTTGGCTTCTAAGTGGGAATCTGTGATTCCCTGCACTTATCCACACCAGCGTGACTTTCCTTTCTCTCTGCATGTTCCAGGGTCTCTGCCTCCCTGTGATATGCACTCCAGGGACAGGTGGCAGAGGAAGATACCACCTGACAAAAGACACTACCTGGTTGGTGCTCTGAATGTCACACTGAGAAGCAGTGGCTACACAGTTGTACATCCAGGAGCTTGGTTACATTGTTTTGCTGTTAATTACACACTGCCTCATATTTTTAAGTCTGATGCACATGTCTCTGCAAGCTGTTAACTCTTGGAGGGCAGAGACAATGACATGCTTTTTAAAAATAATCTCCAAGTGACAAGCAACAATATGAGAATTTTTTAAAAAGTCGATCAATTATAGGTTATACTATTAGGTTAAAAAAGCAAGCTGTAGAATGTATTTACTAGATCTCATGTGAGTAACAATATTAAACTGCAAAGGGCAATGAGTATGTGCAGAGAAAATTCTAGAGTTTCACAGGAAAACTTAATAGAAGTTAAATGTGAAAAGTAGAAAGGTGCTGGGGAAGTTAGAGAGAAGAGAAACACTTCCTTTTACTTCACCCCTTTCTGTACTGTTTGCATTTTTATTTTAACCATGTATAGAAATTGTTCTCATAAAAATAAATGAATGAAAGTTAAACACCTAGCTGATATTTATAAAAGAAGCCCATGAGCGAAGGAACAGGCCTGCCTGCCACCCGGGCCTCCTCTGGAAGAAGGGAGCAATGTCCATTTTACTTTGGACTGTGGGCAAAAGGGCACATTCTGAAATCGCTATCAAGGTTTAAAATTTACCCTCAGGCCACTGGCAAAGTATTGAGTAAAAACACTCGTTAAACTGGCATTTTGCGCCACTCCGAGCCAGGCTGGCCTTTGGCTCAGCACCTGCGTTCCCGTTAGGGTGCATGTCTGCAGACCCACACCGTCAGGGGGCGCACACGTAGACACCCACACCATTAGCCCATCTCTCTCACTGAAACACTTGCAAAGAAAGTGAGGAACACATCACACCCCAACCCACAGAGAATCCCTATGTACTACTGTCTACCAAGCGGGAGACAACGCTATAGCACAGCTTTCTGAGTAGGTCTTTTGGCTCATTACAATATAAGCAGGTACTTACTTCCGTCCATCATTTTGTCTTTAGCAAGTGGGTGTGTTGTAACTTTGCTTCCAAAACCTATTTCATGAGCCAACAGAGCCGTAGGTCCTAAAAAGAAGATGAATAAAAAGACTTAAATGTAGACACAGAAAAACCCATGTTTTAAAAATCACAGCAGCAAAACTATTCTTCAAAATCAGGAGCTCTTATCTAAAATATGCTTACGGGGCTTCCCTGGTGGCGCAGTTCTTGAGAGTCTGCCTGCCAGTGCAGGGGACAGGGGTTCGGGCCCTGGTCTGGGAAGATCCCACGTGCCGCGGAGCAACTGGGCCCGTGAGCCACAACTACTGAGCCTGCGCGTCTGGAGCCTGTGCTCCGCAACAAGAGAGGCCGCGACAGTGAGAGCCCCTCGCTCGCCGCAACTAGAGAAGGCCCTCGCACAGAAACGAAGACCCAACACAGACCCAAAAATTAATAAATAAATAATTAAAAAAAAAATAAAATAAAATATGCTTACGATTCTGAAACTAAACACTTCTTAGTATGAGAGGTAAAGTGTGTTTATAATAAACCATCTGCTGAGCACATGCGGCAAAAACGCACAAACTTAAAACACATCAATAACCATTTAATCAAAAATATCTGCTTTTATAGCTGAGGCGCAAACAGATAAATAGAACATGTCCCCTCGAGGGACAGGCTGCAAGTGTAACAGGGGCACAAAGGAGGGGGAGACCATGGAGGGCAAAACATCCTGCTTACCCTTTGCACATGGAAGATTCAGTTACACATTAAAGGCAACTAATACTCTCTGAACCCCTGGGCTTGACTGCTATTGTAGAGACTAGTTTTATTTTTCTACTTGAGAATGAAAAATTAGCACTCATCCATCTGTCTATCCAAATGTATCAGGCGGTAGGATTATTAAAATGAACAGGACATTGTACCAGCCCCAAAGGAGACACCTGTGAAATGCCCATGTCTGAGATACAAAGGCACTGGCGTTTCTGTCTCACGACGACGCACTTAAGAACCCTGTGCAAATGCCCCCTGTGGTCCTCTACATGCTCCCTCTTAAAATGAAGGTTAAAAAAAAATATGCCGCTGCTAACTTGAGATTTTTATGAATGGTCAACTTCACTGCTAATCACAAGCATATTTTGTAGGTCACAGTCCTCAAATAGGGACTAAGACAAAAAAGTCCCTATTTGTTATCTTAAAACTTTTAGAATAAAAGTAGTTTTTCTACCTTTTCCCTCTAAGCCACCAAAAAATAACAAAAGAAAAACTTTCTAAGGCCTAATGTCACACCCAGAAAAACTTCAGAAGAGCACCGTGGCCTTCTAAGTGGTTAGGGCACTGTGGTTAACATCCCAGGACGGACTCTGCACACTTTAACTCCAGCAAACCCAAGCACTTGCTCTCATGACCTTTCGTTTTACAGCACCGTTCCAAGGATAAAGTGGTTATATAACGGACCTACCTACAGGCTACTCAGATCTTACCTGCTACTAACAGGAAGATCAAACAAATGATACGTAATTACATAAGCTTTCTGTCTTAACGTCAGTTGTCAGTTTCATACCAAGTCCTCACTTATATCTTAACTGGAAAGCCTCTTAAATATACTTGACGCCCCCTTCCTCCTTACTTGTATGCTGCATATGAGAGCTATGTTTGGTAGCAAATCCTAGGAGTGTGTAAAAATTGAGTAATTATCTCAATTTTTATTTGATGTATTCATGAATTACCTTTAATTCTTATTTTGTAAGATTTTAATAAAAAATAATTTCCTACGTCATATATTTTAAAGCAAATTTCAAGCGAGGACTGATCGTACATGAGGACAGCAGGTCATACAGTGAGCGAGGAATTCTTAGGCCGCTCCCTCCAGGTGATAAAATGGCTGCCTATAACATCAGTGACTGTACGGTAAGCTCAAAATTACTGCTTGCCGGTGCTTCAGAATCCTAGCTGGAAAACTCGAGGGGACACTTAACTGCTCCTATTACTTGAGATTCCGGTGGATGAAATGTGGCCGAGTCTGCAACAGGGGTCCAGCTCTGAGCAGGGAGCAGAAGGTTCAGGGAACAGAGGGTCCAGTGGACAGAATCGCCTTGGGAGGCCCAGAGGCGAAAGCCAACAGCGCCACCGTGTGGTGATGTACAGAGGGAACACCAAGCCCGGCAACCGCCCCCAGCTTGCACCTGCAGCCCAGCGCTTGCCCGCAGCCTGCTCGTCACCTCCAGGCTTCCTTCCCCTGCCCCACCCAGAGTGAATCTCGTTTTATTTTCTTCTCAAGGCAGCCTCCCTTCCAATTTCTGTCTCTCCCGTTCACTCCATATTAGGGGTTAAGTTAATATTCCTTC
Organism: Aethalodelphis obliquidens; assembly: GCF_003676395.1. Classification (NCBI taxonomy): domain Eukaryota; kingdom Metazoa; phylum Chordata; class Mammalia; order Artiodactyla; family Delphinidae; genus Aethalodelphis; species Aethalodelphis obliquidens. The sequence continues at coordinate 46,959,602 of NW_020837953.1, forward strand.
AGTTCAATAAACCGTTCCCATTTCCTAACTGTGACAGTTAAGAATCATCTTGTTCTCATCTGCTGATTTAAACACCAGAATCTCTCCCATCACTCGTTCCAACCTCGCTGCAATCTCCTTCACAGGCCATCACGCCTCTCCTACTTTGTGCAGCACCCAGAGGGGCAGTGCAGGACATTCAACAGGACAACAGGTCACTAGCTCCGTTCACTTTACAATGTGGATGTAAATGACGACAAGGCCTGTGTGTCTTAGCAGCGTGGGATTCAAGTCTGCCTGAACACAAAACCCTGAACCAGATGTGGCTGATAATTCTACTTTGGTGACACAAAATGACAAACTGATATGTGGTTTTTACTTGCAACACAGTCCTAAGAGGACAAACCCAGCCCAAACCCTTCCTTTCTTCCTTTAGGTAAAGCACTAAGAATGAGGCAGAGGTGAGGGTCAGCACGTGGGGAGGGGGAGGGGGACTAAGCCCTTGCGTGAATGACAGCACCTCTGTCTTCCTCCACAAGGAGGGCTGCAGCTGCTTGGGCTGCAGTGTCCTTCAGCAGACAGAAATCCCCGAGCCCCAAGGGCAGGTCAGAGATCAGTGCTGACCGGAACCCAAGGACGGGACTTGCCAGGTGGTTGCCCCTCAGTCCTTCCCGGTCTTTAATGCAGAGGTTCTCAAACATGTAAAGGGGTCTTAGGACCCCTCTAGCTATTATACGAGTTACATTTATCAGTATCTGCCATGCTAGAAATTAAAACTGGGACAGGTTTACAACATAAGAATACTCGAGCACACAAGCCATGCCTGAATGATGACATCGTCATACTCTGATGGCACTCTTGTGAGAATAAGAAGGAAAAAGGCAAATAGTGTATAAATAGTATCTGCTCTGCCCTTACGAACCCTCTGAAAAAACTCCGAGAACCACTGCTGTAATGCAGTCCCCAGATCCCCGGCCTATGACTTCTTTTAAAAAGTCTATTGTATTGAAGAAAATATCAACACATCATTTTAATTAACCATCCATACATTCATCTCTTTATTTGCTCTTTTTTTTTTTTTTTGCGGTACGCGGGCCTCTCACTGTTGTGGCCTCTCCCGTTGTGGAGCACAGGCTCCGGACGCGCAGGCTCAGCGGCCATAGCTCACGGGCCCAGCCGCTCCGCGGCATGTGGGATCTTCCCGGACCGGGGCAAGAACCCGCGTCCCCTGCATCGGCAGGCGGACTCTCAACCACTGCGCCACCAGGGAAGCCCGTATTTGCTCTTTTTGACAAACATTTAATGAAGACCTATGAATAAGGAAAGCAGCTGCCAAAATTACACTATGAAAAAAATGCAAGATGGCAGAATATCATCTGATATTAGAGCAAGAAGGATGGACTTTAAAATGGTATCAAAAACCAAAGTATTACTAGGTTTCAAAGATGTGGAGACATCGACAAAGCACCAACAGCCTTACTCTAAATTAAGTGGCAGAGAATACAGTACCTAAGACCCAGCTCTCAACACTGGGGACCAGGCAGGAAGCCCCCCAGGGCAAGCACAGGGCAGAGCTCTGACACTATGCTGGCCCAATTCTTGCTGACCCTGTGCGGGCAGAAGTACTTCCTGGCACGGGGGTTTGTCGTAACAAGCTGTTTACTGAGTGCCAGAGGGGCCACGTTCTCCTCCAGGTCCACCAAACAGGGAAAACACTAAGTTTCACAGAACGTAGACCAAAGGCAGGGAGAGGCAGAAAACGGAACTGTAGTAATTTCTGAGATGACATCAGCCTCATGCCCCAAACTAAATACACCGATACAGATGCCCTTAATACCTTAGGAAGGGGAAGAAGTACTGGGAACACGATCTTATAACTAAAGACGACCCCGTCACGAATTTTCTGAAGAAAGTCAACAACACACTTGAACACAGGACGGCTCTGTACTTACCCGCACAGATTGCGGCGATGAGGCCCTTCCTCTTTTCTTGTTCCTTCAGTATCTCCTTCACAGCAGAGGACTAGTCAAAGAAAACCAAAAACACAGCACGTTGTCATTAAGCTGCAGCCAATCTGGCTGACAACTTCGGCAGAATCTGATTTTAGCTTAAACCACAAGGTCTTCAATCTATTTTTCAACAATACCGCTAAATCATCAATATAAAAACTACCAAATTCGTAGTGTTTCTACATCCTTAAACCCAATCAAGGCATTTACTATAAGAAAAAGGTACCCTTTTCTTAAAGATGTTTAAAGATAAGAAAAGCAATTTCCCTTGGGCATATTAACCCTTGCCATTTTGTACTCTAGGGAGAAAGACACAGAAGGGAGGAAATGTGCTGTTTTGGGTGTTTTCCGACAGCAGAGTAGGGAGTGGAGCTCAGCAGCCCCAAATGTCTGATTCCACCTGCCTCATGAGCTTCTGTGTGCCCTGCCCCTGCCACCTCTCTCTCTTCTTCTTCCTGCAGGCTAACTCTTCACACAAGACAAAAAGAAGAAGCAGCGGCTTCTTTTATGCCATTTTTCATTCAAGCTGGCAGCTCCAGCCCCCTGCAACCTCCCTAACCCCGATGGTTGAGTAGACAGCCGACCTCTTATCTTTCTAGGCTTAACCCTTCTCACAAGCACAAAATTAATCATTCTGCTGCGGTTGGGGGAAAAAAACAAGTAGTCTTACATTTGAACTGTATTCACAGAATCTGTTCATAACTGTTTCACCAATTCCGCTTACTTCTATAGTAAATGTTATCAGAAACTTTTTTAAAAAATTAAGCTAGAACAGCACTTTGTTAATTTCACCTTTTCCTAATCTATTCACAGCCTCCTTCCTGAAATATTTTAGCAGCAAACCCAGCAGAATACGAGAGGCTGAAGCCCCCCAGCTTTACCTGGCATAAATTCTGTGCGCCCAGACCACCTCCTGGCATAACCACCACATCATAAGGTCCCTGTAACAGTTCAAAAAATGAAAAAGGACGTGAAGATGTTTCACTTGAAGTGTGCGTTGAGCAGGAACACTTTCACATCAGAGCAAAAAGCTGTTCACAGAAGAACAGTTAAATTAGGGGTTTCTCTGTAATGGGATAAAAACTGCAGAAAATCTGTACACAGTAACATGAAACGATGTCCATGCTGCAGAACTGCAGGCGTTATCACGATCTCATTCCTGTACAAAGCATAAATATACACACGCATGTAGATGCATGTGTGCACACACCTCTCAATGCCCCCACATACATGTGTACAGTGTACAGACACTCATGGACAAAGGAGCTCGCTAGCTGAGGCAGGGTGGGGGGAGGGCGAGAACAAGAAAGGGACATTTAGCGTTTGACTCTGCGTTTGTCTACACGGCGTGAATTGTTTTCAACAAGAATGTACATAGTAATAAATAACTAAAAACAAAACAAACTCTAAAAAGCACAAAAAGTTTTTCTTAACCTTATGAAAAATGGAACTTGGAGGATAAAAATGATGCAATATTTTAGTATCCCAGATACCAGAACACCCCAGAAGTCTAATGATTTCAAACTTGCTGAAATTACAAATAGAAATTGGTTTAATACGGTATCTTAAATTGTTAAAAGCTTTAAAAATTTAGTCATTAAGCAAATGAAATGAAAATTTACATTTTTAGTCCAACATATACTATTTCGAGTTACTTTTAAAGACTGTAAAATGCCCTATGTTGTTTGAAAACCAAGCAAAACTTAGAACAATATTTGTGAAGTACAGAACTTTTTTCACTCCTTTTGGAAACTGAACTAAACACTAAATAGACACAAGATGTCACCTGTTCTAAAATACCCAGACACCACAGGACAAAAAGGAACAGGGAAGGAATATTTACTCCTACTCTCTCATTTTTAACCTGCTATTTAGAAAGTTTCACCGATTTATGTGAAATACCAATGTTCTTACACTCCACAGTCTAGCAAATAAATCTGAAATATCTGGATTTATTAGAAAGGAATACACTTTTTTCTATGCATTTGAGAGTGAGGCATAGGGAAATCAGGCTCCAGGTTCCCCAGGAGGGCAGAGATGGCCGTCCATGAGAGGGCTCTGCTCCAACAGGGTACAGCCTACACTCCTGTCACACCGGCCCCTGAAGCCTGAGCCTGGTGAAACCGTGTGCAAAGTTGCCTGGTATACGTAGCGTGGGGCATGCTTCTGAGGAAAGGGACCACAGCTCTTGACAGATTCCCGGAAGTGTTGGTCCCCCTCAAAAGGAAGAATCGCAATAATGAAAAAGTGACCAATTTCAGGGGACCTCTTACCCCTCCCTTAATCCGACCACAAATCAAGTATGAGTTGTTCCATGTAACATGAATCACACAACCACGTCTGTGTCACTGATAAAGGAAAGATAAGAAGTAGCTTTCAAGTAAAGAGTGAAAAATGAATGGGAAATATCCACTTGACTCTTTTATATTAAGTAACACAATTATAAGCGGAGGACAGGCTGCCTGTATGAGCCAGAACACTGATGAAAGGGTCCCACCCATCCACCCACACTGAGCACACGTGGTATCAGGGACCTGCCAGGTTCCGTGGATACACAGTGGAAAAAGGCAAAGTCCTTCACTTCCCAGGGCTTAGTTTAGTGCCGAAGACGTCCAAGCAAAGTAACTTTCTTAAAATAAGTCTGTGCTAACAACAGTCTTAGATGTCGTCAAGAGACAGTTCAAGAAACTGATAAAGAAGCCAGAGGAAGGAATAATTCCAAGTATATGGAACAAACCTGTTTTTTTGCATCTTCTAGACTGGCATCAGGACAAATGACAACATCTCGGCTACACTGTACCGGGTCTTTTCCAGTCAGACCTGCAATGGTGACCTTAATCTAAGAGAAAGACATCATCATGATATTTAAGAACACTGAAACATAAATTTAGAGTAACATTTCCACAGCTGCCCTGTGTTTTAAAATAACTGGGCAGGAAATACTGCAACCAAACCATGCTGACCTTAGGCTATTAAGACGGCTAAATATATTTAATCACTGGCTCTGTCCCACTTTGCCTGGAACAGTATGAATTAAAGATGCTGTCCCAGCACCCTGTCTGTCTAGCGTCCTTTCTCCCACAAGTGTTCTGGTTTAGGTGATACATTATATGATCATCCTATCAACAATCCACCTGGCAAAGTTGCTGCTGCCATTTAACCCTCCTGGTATTTTCTTAAGGTAGAAATACAAGTTAAAACAACGAAATACTACTCCGCCTTGCAAAAATTTACAAAGTTGACAATACTGGAAAAAATGGGAATTTTCCTCACTGCTGGTGGGCCCACATATTAGTACTTTGGATAGTCATTGGACAAAATCTAGTAACATCAACCATGCAACTACCAATTCCTTTTAGGCATAGAGCCTAGAAAAACTGCTAAACCTGTGAACAATGAAACCTGTACAAGAATATTACAGTATTAGAATGCTGTGAAACAGTGTAATAAAGGAATGGATAGACTGGCATATTCCTACAGTGCAAGACTAAGCAGCAATTTTATTGTTTTTTATTTGACCATGCCACGCGCGGCATGTGGGATCTTAGTTCCCCAACCAGCGACCGAACCCGTGCCCCCTGCAGGGGAAGCACAGAGTCCTAACCACTGGACCGCCAGGGAATTCTCTACGCAGCACTTTTAAATAAACAAACTGGATCTATACTTTTACTACAACGTGGGCACTTTATTTAATTATTTTATTGATTGTTTCTGTGCCTCAGTTCCTTCAACTTTAAAATGAGAATGGCAATAATTCATAAGGTTATAAAATTTTAAAAAGTTTATGTAAGTGCTTAGAATGATACCTACCACTCAGTAAATGCTATTTAAGCATTCACTATGGTTATATGTGTATATATAGGTTTATACCACAGACATGCAAAATGAGAACCACACTCTTATGCTACTTTAAAGACACGCATACGTCACTGTGAGGACAGCAGTTACCTCTGGGGCAAGAAAGGGAAAGGGATTAGGGAAATTTACAAAGAGAGCTTTGCAATGCCTTCTTCCTTTAAAGCACCTGTTCTTCAAGGCACAGGTCAGAAAGAAATATAGCAAAATGTTAACAAGTAGTAAATGTGCACAGTAGATAAACAGGTGGAAGCAGTCTCTGTACTGTCGTGTCTGTTTGAAATACTTCATAAAGTACATGGAACATTACTTTATTCAAAATGACTTATAAAAATCCAAAAAGGTTTTAAAAGACAGGAGAGCTAGAAAACTTTGGGGGACATACTCCAGCTCGTCTCATGACATCGACAGGGATGACCGTCTCCATCTCCTCTGCTCCTGTAGCCAGGATGACCAGAGCTCTTTTTGAAGCCATTTTGATGTTGGATTTCTTAAAGATGTAACTGAAAAAAAGAAAAAAGAAAAAAAGATTTTCGAAAAACTTTCACTGCGACTCTGTAAGAGCCAACAACTTCAATTTTAGGAACATTTTTAAGGAGAGTAACTAAGTGCCTCCTAGGGAAAAGGTTTTGATACACAAACACAACTGAACATGAAAAATACATTTTAGATTAACACTGGTTTTCACAGCACTTCAATTGATGTTTTTTGAGATGAAAACACAGTAAGGTTGCCAACACGCTGGTATTGTTTAGACTTTCTTTAATCATGTTTTTAAAAATCCAATTCCTAGTAATATATTGCAAATGTAATTTTCCAAGACACAAGTACATGGGTCTTTCATTTCACACGACGCGGGGGAGGTACAAAGTCATCTTTTTTCAAGTACTATTTCACAGAGAAACGACTAAACTTTATTAGCTGGGTGAGAAACGAAATACACTCTTTAGCAATTAGCTCCTGAGATTTTTGGAGGGGATTTTTTTTTTAGTTCCAATAACTGCACTAAAAATTCGGGGGAGGTTAACAGTGTTAAATATTTGAACACACTTTTTTTTTTTTAAATAACGGAGAAAAATGGTAATTCCCCCTCACTACGCTCAATGCAGCTAGATTCTCTCTTTGCACTTAGCAAACGCCGTTGTAAACGACGGCTGCTAAGCCAGGGTCTGAATAGTTTTTAGCCTGTTCTCTTTCCGCAGGATTTGTCTTCCGTGAACTGATCTTGGTAAAACGATGCTAACACACACAGGATTAACTAGCTCCCGGCTGGTGGGATGCTATGCACGCAAATTCCGGCAGCTTTAGCGTTGCTACTACGCTGGCGGCCTAACGGCGTCCTCTGCTTATGTCAGAAGGCCGCCCATCCCTCAAACACTGCGAAACGCCGGCCAGGTCCGCGCCGCCTCCGGGACCCCCCGAGGGTCCAGCGGGCGGCCGGCGCGCCCTCGCCGCCCGCGGCGCCACGGCCTGCGCACACGCCGGGTTCCCCAAGACCCCGACCTGAACCTCGCCTCTCTTCCCAGGGACGCGGAGACTCGGCCCCTTCCGTCGGCACCTCTACCCGGAGGACAACACGGCCAGAACGAGACTAACCCAGGACTCACGCAGGTACGCAAACCAGCACGCAAGCGCGCCGCCACGCTCCGGTCTCAGCACCTCCTTGCGCAGGCGCGCGCCGTCCGGCTTCTCATCGCCCCTCACTGCGCAGACGCGCGCCGTCCGGCCCGCCTCCTCAGCCTCGCACTGCGCAGACGCACCTCGCTCACATCACGTTACGTCACGTCCGGCCGAACCCACCCTGGAGAACGGGTGGGAAGCGCCTGCCCTTCTGCGTGGAGATTGTGCTCCTGGGATTGATTCCATTTGGAACAACCGGCACCGCGGGAAGCCTGTGGACTCACGTATCCTGCCGAAATCTCCCACATCCGAGGCACGGTTCGGTGTGCCTACGGCTCACGCTGAATTTAACCCGTTTTTATTTTTTTTTTTTTCCCGCAGCCCATACGTTTTTTGCTGTGCCGGTCTGGAGAGTGCGTCGGCTTCCTTTAAATACTCATTTTCACAAAATATCAGTAGAATTGTTCCTTTCACGCTTCATCTGTGCACTTAGGGCTCCCTCTGCATTGTTCCTGTTTCCTGGAGCGCCTTCCCTCGTCGCCCCCGCTCTATTAGGACTCTTCAGGGTCTCCCTGCGCTCTGTCACCCGATCCCCTGTGACTAATTTGGTTACGGAGGCTAATTTCAGGTGTATTCGTTTCTCAAAATAGTATCTTTTAAAGATTCCAAAGCTGCTTCTGCATCCACAGAATTAGGGAGGGAGCCGAGCACGTAAATCAGGCACGTCTAGGTGTACTTACGAGATATTGTAGGGCTTCCCTGGTGGCGCAGTGGTTGAGAGTCCGCCTGCTAATACAGGGGACACGGGTTCGTGCCCCGGTCCGGGAAGATCCCACATGCTGCGGAGCGGCTGGGCCCGTGAGCCATGGCCGCTGAGCCTGCGTGTTAAAAAAAAAAAAGAAATACCGCAGGTTGGGTCCCACACTACCACAGTGAAGCGAGACGCTCGAGTTCTTTGGTGTTCCAGTGCAAATAAGAGTTATATTAACACTATACTGTAGTCTGTTAAGTGCGCAATAGCATTACGTCCAAAAAGAGTATGTGCTTTTTTTTTATTATTATTATTCCTAAAAAATGCTAACCATCACCTGAGCCTTCATGGAGTCCTAATCTTTTTGCTGATGAAAGGGTTTTGCTGGTGGAGCCTGGGATGTGGATGGCTGCTGACTGAATAGGGTGATGCTTGCTGAAGGTTGGGGGCGGCTGTAGCAATTTCTTAAACTAAAACAATGAAAATATATCAATTGACTCTGCTTTTCATGAAGGATTTCTCTACAGCATGCAGTGCTGTTTGGTAGCATTTTACCAAATGCTTTAGAACTTTTTAAGATTGGAGTCAGCCCTCTCAAGTCCTGCCACTGCTTTGTCGGGTAAGTTGATGTCATATTCTAAATCCTTTGTTGCCATTTCAATAATTTCAGAGCATCTTCATTAGTAGATTCCAGCTCAAGAAACCACTTACTTAGCGCATCCATAAGAAGTAACATCTCATCTCCTTAAGGTAAAGTTTGATCATGAAATCGCAGCAACTGAGTTACATCTTCAGGTTCCACTTTTAATTCTGGGAGAATTACCAAAATGTGCCACAGACACGAAGGGAGCAAGCGCTGTTGGAAAAATGGTGCTGGTAGACTTGCTTGATGCAGGGTTGCCACAAACTTTCTATTTGTAAGAAATGAAATGTCTACGAAGCACAATAAAGTGAAGTGCGATAAAATGAAGTATGTCTGTATTTGATTAATTAATTTATTGAAATTACAATCTTGTGAAAATGCACAAAGGAAACCTAAATCAAAATGGGCTGGGGAAACCATGAAGGGAGGGTTCTAACACACGTATCACTCACTGCATCTTACAGGCCCCAGGGAAAGAAAGAAAATTTCCTTCTGACACAGCAACAAGCTGCCTATAATTGCAGCCAATAAAAAACCTGCCACAGCCCTTCCCAATTTCCTTCAGAATCTAGTAAAAACTGACCTTCCGTTGGCCTCCTTGAACTTGCCTGTGGTTTTCACCATAGTTGGCTTGTCCTGAATTGCAATTCCTCTGCTATTCCCAAGTAAACTCATCTTGGCTAGCTAAAGGTCTTACTATTTTATTTGTTTTAAGGTCAACAATCTCAAATTATGTTTTTAAAAGTCTGGTTAGTGATACTTTTACTGGTTTCAGAATCCAAAATGATATGGTTACACTGAACAGACAACTCCTATCCGGGTCCCCATCCAGTTCCATTCCCACCTCCTAGGTAACAATGTTCTTAGTTTCTTGGGCATCCTTCCATTATTTATGCATGCACAAGCAAATACCAATATATACTATTATTTTCCTTCTTTCTCATAGAAATGTAGCAGACTCTATATTGTTCTGCACTTCCCTACCTGCTGCCACTACCATATTAAGAATATCTTGAAGATTTTCCATATCAAGAAGTTCCTCATTTTTTTCCCCACGGATAAATAGTATGCCATTGTGGACACGTTTCGTAGATTATTTACTGGTGCCCTATCGTTAACACTTAGGTTATTTCCAGTCGTTTTCTGCCAAAAGCACTGCATTGACTGACCATGTTCATATGTCCTACTTGTGCAAGGATAACTGGAGGGTAAATTCCCAGAAGTGGGAAATAAATTTGAGCAACTCCGTACAAGTTGAATCACTTAGCATTCTCACCATTAATGTATGAGATCAAACAGTATTTTTAAGTGTCAGTGTTTTTAAAGTTTTGATTTAGATATTAAAAACCTGTTTCTTTTCAAGAAATAACACGCCATTTTTATTTGCAGAACACTTTCATATATTTCATGTTATCCTTACAATGGTGGTGACTGGTTTTTATTTAATTTTTAAAAATTGTAACTATATTAATTTATGCAGCACTGCACTCATGCAAAAAATTTAAGTGCCTCCAGTCATTTTGCATTTTAAGAAGAAAATGTTTGGGGAGTTCTGGAATGACTTCACCTTTGGCTCTTTGTGAAGAAAGCAGGCAAAAGTTGCCCCCTTTTAATTTTGAAGGGGTGTGGGAAATAGAGACAAAGAAGGAGAGGAGACAAGTGGTCAGACACACTTCAAGAACAAAGGAAGGGACTTCCCTGGTGGCGCAGTGGTTAAGAATCCCCCTGCCGATGCAGGGGACGTGGGTTCAAGCCCTGGTCTGGGAAGATCCCACATGCCGTGGAGCAACCAAGCCCGAGAGCCACAACTACTGAGCCCGTGTGCTACAACTACTGAAGCCCGCGCATCTAGAGCCTGAGCACCGCAACGAAGAGTAGCCCCTGCTCACTGCAGCTAGAGAAAGCCTGCACACAGCAATGAAGACCCAATGCAGCCAAAAAAAAAAATACGTTATATATTAAAAAAAAAAGAACCAAGGAGGGATTTAGGTGGATAGAAGGAAAACTAAGAGAAGACGGGCTGTTTTGCTCTAGAGCCCATGGTAAACTCTTGTAAGGAGACAACCATACCTGCCACAGCATGAGACAACCAGGACAGAATAAAAATGGCAAGACAAAGGTTCAGTAAAAGAGAGAGAGAAAGAATCTGAGTTAACACTCCTGAGACATCTGCATCACCATCAGGAGCTGAAATGGACCTGAGTCAGTGTGAATTTTTGCCAAATGAATACATTACGTACAGTTTTAAAAACCCAAATTATTACTTAGGGTAGATTGGATTATTTTTCAGAAATGTGCCCTCTTTCCTCTCCACCTGCAGCCCCTTGACTTTGGGTTTGTCCTTGCTTTGTCTAACAGACATGACCTGATCAAAGCCTTGAAAAGCACCGACCTGAGGATTAGGTTTGCTCGCTTGTACTTTGGCCTTGCCATAGGAAGAGACTGCCCCCCAGGGAACAGAATGCAGTACCCAGATTTTGTTGCACAGTGATAGCCCACTGATGACTGCCTTCAAAGGCTCATCAGGAAAAAACAGCAGCCTTCTGACTCTGTCCTTCATACTCCTCAGCCCTGCTCTCCAGAGGCAAATATTTTCAGCTCTTTAAATGATTTCTTCTGGTAATTATCTCTATTTTAAAACAATACGCTAATACTGTTATTTCTCACGTGTTTGTTTTAGACATTATATATAGACTTCCTGGCAGGTATTAACATAGTTTTCATTTCACAGATGCAGAGGTTGAGGTCCAGAGGGGTGAAGTGACTGTATAAGGTCCTGCAGAGTCTTGGTCCAATTCAGATATTCTGATGCCAGATTTCACACTCTACCCACCATAGACTCTATCAATATTACTTATTGATAAGTCAGCAACTCAACACTCTTTCAACCTTAGAGTTCATACCTATTTCTCATCACACATTTACAAAACTAAGCCAAAAAATTAAACCACTTACCAAAAAACCTTGCTCTAGTACTGGAAATGAAGACATCCCTTAGTTCAGTCCCTTTTTCCAGGTAGAACAATGCCATCCTATCCACTGCATTTTTAATTCAACATTTGACAAGTCTTTAGGCATTGGAGCAAGTACATACTAAAAGACTCTCCCTGTTTTCGAGGAGCTTAAAATTGTCAGTTTCTTGCAGCTGTTGAAACATTTATTTAAGAGATCTTGAGCTGCCTTGTGGAGCTCACAATCCAACAGTGGAGAAATGGTGTTGCTAATGTTAGTGAAGGACTTTAGGATGTGCCACCTCCAAGTATGCCACTTTAGCATATCGATTATTTTGAGTTAAAGGCATATGAAAAACAATCAGCACTCTGATTCCCATTTTTCCTTCCCCAAAGCAAATGACGCTCTTATGTAGGAACTTCCCTCCCTATACCAAGAAGAAAGAAACATTCTTATCACCAGAGAGGGAGAAGGGTCTGTTAGAATTTGTACAAAGAGACTTTGTTAAAATAACTCTCAACTTCCTCTAATTTCCCCCATTTTCTTCTACTTTCCCACAATTCCCACTTTTTGCTCAACCCAGTGTATATACACCTGGGTTTTATTTCTTCTTTGGGTCTTCCAATTCCTTACAAAATCTCCCAGGTCATGGTAAAGTTTATATTAATTTGCATGCTTTTTCTAAATCTTAATGTCAATTTAATTCTCAGGTCCAGCCAGAGGCCTTAAGAAGGTAAAGTTTTTGCGGCCCCTACATTAGCCAACAGCCAACCATGGCCCTTCTGATACTGGTTCTACAAAGCAACTTCCTGGAAGTAGCCATATCACAATAAATAGCAAAGAAGCTGCTGCCAGGTTATTTATTATTTTTTCATGGGTCACTTACATCTTGCTTAATAACACTCATTTTCTATGAATGTATCCTTTTATTTCATTGATAGCACTTATTCAGCATTTTCTTATCTTTTGTTTACTTGTTTATTATGTCTCCCTTTAATCCTGTGAACGCCATGATAGGACCTTCCTGTCTTGGTCACTGCTGAATCCCTAGCATCTATTGCAGCCTCTGGCGCATAGCAGGTGTTTGATAAATTCTTGCAGGTGTTATCCTGATTTCACCCTGTAAGACGTTCCTTCCTTTCTTTGACTATGGCTATAGATTAATACTTTACATTTGCAGAATACTGAAGTTCACGATGTGATTTCAACCAATTTCTTGTTCCTATTTTAATCTTATTTCCCACGTCATTTTATTTTCACCTGCTTTCTCTTCACTGAAAGGCGGGGGAGGGTTGGGGGGATGGAAGCTCTAATTGCAGTTACTGGGCATAAAGAACCCATTTGTGGCATCAAATAAATGCATTTTTTCAATATCCAGTAAGGGCTGGGTTCAGGGCACTCCCTAGAGAGGTCCGACAGGAACTGCGAATTTCCCCTAAAAGCCCCCAAAAGGTTAGGCTGGCGAGACCGGAGAAGAGTGGGCGAGCCCTGACATTTGAAGCAGCGATGGCTCAAAGGGGGAAATTCTGACACCGAGGTCTGTGAGGGCCCGGAGGATACCTTCGCCTCTGCTCCCACCCCGTGTGAAAAGCCCCCCCCCAGCCGCGGGCCACGACGCACAACTCCCACGGCCAGCCGAGCGCCGGAAACGGGCCGGCTGACCCGCAGTGACGTCAGACCCACTTCCGTCTCGGCCTGGTCGTGCTGCGCCTGGATTGGTTGAGCCGCACCGCAGTGGGCGGGTCGGGGCGGGTCGGGCGCGAGGAGGCGGGGGCGGCACGCGGCTCGGTGGTGGGACGCTGTCTGCGTTCATGGACACCTCTAGGCGCTGCGCGACGTGACCCCTCAGGCCCACTCGTTGTGGGCGGTGAGAACGGGCCCTGAACCACGCGGCCAGTCACGTTGGGGTCGCTGCCCCGTAACGACCTTGCGGACTTCTGGGGAAGGTTGCGCTCTGGGAGGGGGAGGCAGGAAATCGACGCTCCCCACCTCCTCGTCCCAGATTGGCTCCGGTGGCCGATTGGTGGCAGAGGGCGGTGGATGCGCGAGGGAACGACATTGACCCTGTCCCCGGTCTCTGGAGCCATGGGTGTTTTGAAGAATCAAAACCCAGGCTCTGCAGCATCCTGTGTATTCATCACCTCATTGATAACTTATTGGAAAACCTGCAGAGCCCTGTGGGAAAACAAGGCTCTGCCATGGGCTCCGTTATTTGTTTCTCATTTCTCCCGGAAAACAGCTGCTGCTGTGCTCTGCTTTTACTGGCACCTTATTTCTGGAAGTAGAGTAAGATCTGATTAGGGTTTCAATATGGGTTATCAAAGCTTTAAAAAACCCTTTTCAGTTGTAAAATGTGAATAGTAATGCCTGTCCGTAGCTTGGTGAGGCCCTAGATCTCTCTTACCTAAAACGCTAAGCTCAAAGGAATTGAAATGTTGAGTCCCTTTTTGTTATTTCCTGTTGTAGTTCTTTAATTCTGCTTCAGTAATGTCTTCATATAATCCAGGAGCTATGCCAACGTTTCTCTCAACGTGCAAAGTAATCAACATTCCACCCAGCAACACACATTTGAACCTAGCAGAACTTTCCTGACTCCCTACCTGTTGACTGCATCTTGTATCCCTTTCTTTTCTTGAGGCCCACGTACTCCACAGATTGTTAAACTGTGGCTGCACCAGGGTGAGAACCTGGAGACCTTTTGCATGTCTGCAACATTCTGTGGATCTGCGGACTGGCAGTGCGCCGCTATGTAGGGGATTAAAATCAATAGGAGGTTTGCCAATGACATTCAAATCCCTCCACACTGTGGTTCAAACTTCTTTTCTGCCTGATCTGCCACATTCTGACCTCTTACTCTCCCTCGCTCACTTTATCTGTTCCTTGAACATACCCTGTATTTGCCTTCTTCAAGCTTCATGCTTCTCCCTCTTAACTGGAATGCCCCTATGCTTCTGTACTATACTTTCAATGCATTATCCATCCTGCAAAACCCAGTCGCAGTGCCAATCCCTCCAGGAAACTCTCTATATTCCCATAGTACTTTGTCCTCCTAATATAGAATCTATAAGGCTGTGTGGCCTTACCTAATGTGCATAAACTTCTTCCTCCCTCTCTAGGTTGTAAAAGCTATTGGGATGGTTCCTTATCTTTCTATGCCTCACAAAACAGCAAAACTCATTCAAGAAGCACTTACTGAGGGCCTATCACGTGCACAGTCCTACTCTGGGTGCCATGAACACAGCAGTGAAAAAACAATGTCCTCCAAAGGAGATGGAGAATGACAGGGAATAGAGAGTGGTCAAGGAAGCCTTTTTTTTTTTTTTTTTTTTTTTTCCTGAGGAGGAAACCTGAGTAAAATGAAGTCATATAGAAAGCAGGAGGAAGAGATTTTAGATGAGGGAGCAGCGTAAAGGCCCTGAAGCAGAAGTGTGTTTAGTATGTTAAAAAACAGCAAGGGAGTCAGACCAGAGGGGAGTGGTGGGACTTAAAGCAGGAGAAGGTAGGGGGTTAGATCATGACACACTTACATTAGACATTCAAGAAATGCTTGTTGGATTGAATTTATTAAATCGATAAGGGATGGAGAATAACGACAGTAACAAGGAAACTTGGAGATGGCTTGGATGGGATAGACCCAGTAGGCATATATAAAGTATTCACAGTTTGCACACACATACGTTGGAACTGTTATTTAGTGCGGCGACATTTCACTGAAAAAAATCTTAGTGAAAACCAATGGTTAATGCAGGGATCTTCCATTAGAATGGAAACCCAGAAGACGAGGAGGTAGATTTCTTGGAGGAAGAAATGGATTGACATCACTCCAGTGAGTGGAATTATTTGGTAGATAATACCGATTGCTCTTAAAAAGTTCGGAGGGGGGCTTCCCTGGTGGCACAGTGGTTGAGAGTCCGCCTGCCGATGCAGGGGACGTGGGTTCGTGCCCTGGTCCGGGAAGATCCCACATGCCGCGGAGCGGCTGGGCCCATGAGCCATGGCCGCTGAGCCTGCACGTCCGGAGCCTGTGTTCCACAACGGGAGAGGCCACAACAGTGAGAGGCCCACGTACCACAAAAAAAAAAAAAAAAAAGTTCGGAGGGAATGCACTTTTGATTTATTTATTTATTTATTGGCCATGCTGCGCGGTTTGCAGGATCTTAGTTCCCTGACCAGGGACTGAACCCATACCCTCGGCAATGAAAGCATGGAGTCCTAACTACTGGACCACCAGGGAATATTACTCAGCCATAAAAAAGAACAAAATATAATAATAATGTCATTTGCAGAAACATGGGCCGACCTAGAGATTGTCATACTGAGTGAAATAAGTCAGACAGAGAAAGATCTATGATATCACATGTGGAATCTAAAAAAATGGTACAAATTAACTTATGTAGAAAACAGAAATAGAGTCACAGATGTAGAAAACAAATTTATGGTTACCAGGGAGAAGGGGGGGAGGGATAAACTGGGAGATTGGGATGGACATATGTACATTACTATACATAAAATAGATAACTAATAAGGACCTACTGTATGACACAGGGAACTCCTCAATACTCTGCAATGATCTATATGGAAAAAGAATCTATTAAAGAGTGGATATCTGTGTATGTTTAATTCATTCATTTTGTTGTATAGCAGAAACTAGCACAACATTTTTTTGTTTTTTGGCTGTGTTGGGTCTTTGTTACTTGCGCGGGCTTTCTCTTTGGGGCGAGCGGGGGCTACTCTTTGTTGGGGTGTGCAGACTTCTCATTGTGGAGGCTTCTCTTTGTTGTGGAGCACGGGCTCTAGGCATGCGGGCTTCAGTAGTTGTGGCACACGGGCTCAGTATTTGTGGCTCGTGGGCTCTAGAGTGCAGGCTCAGTAGTTGTGGCCCACAGTCTTAGTTGCTCCGCGGCACGTGGGATCTTTCCAGACCAGGGATCGAACCCGTGTCCCCTGCATCGGCAGGTGGATTCTCGACCCCTGTGCCACCAGAGAAGTCCCTAACACAACATTTTAAATCAATTATACTCCAATAAAAATTATAAAAATAAATTTAGGAAGGAAACAAAATCCATCTCCTGATGTTGTCCTTTTTATTTGCAGGAAAAATATTTGAATGTTAGTTGACAAAAGTTGAGTGTATGAGATAATCAGATACATTTTAAAACCCCTACCTTCCCCATGGCTAAAGGGAACGCTAGGGGCAGGGAGCCAATACCCTACAGGCAGAACTTGACCTTTAGCTCTAAGTCATAAACTTCAAGGTCACGTTGCTTGTTGGAGTGATATTGCTGTGGCAACAGTTGTCATTTGCAGCCCAACCCTTAGTGGCTCATGGCAACTCTCTCCAGCAGAATTTAAAAATACAGAACACTTGTTTACTTAATAGTTTTTGATGACAAGCTCTTAACTTTAAAAAATTTTTGAATTTTGTTACTATTATTATTTCGGTTTGGCTCCCTCTAAAAAGTGGCTACTATGGGCTATTGATTCCACTCTTTGTAACACTTCTCAAAGTTTAAACTGTCAGTTTCTTGGCAATCATTCATGTATATGAGATTGTGGTTTTCGACTCAGCTCTCAAACCACTGAGTTGACTGTCTCAGTCTTGGCTGCTGAGTCAACACATCGTTTTATTCATTCACAGGAATGAGTAGTTCCATTACGGGCAGTTCCTGAGTTAGTCACAACCGGTGGCCAAATGTTAAGGCAACCTTGGAATGAGACTTCATTCCATCCCTGGCTTCCTCGTTCCTTAAATGTGGCAGCATGAGTAGTGGGAAAGTATTGATATTTGCTCTGAGCGTGGCCTGTCTGGGGTCCAGCCCAGATCTGCCCCATGCTAGCTAAGTGATCCTGAGCAAATTACTTATCCTTCAAGCCTTGGGTTCCCCACCTATAGAACAGGGATAACTTCAAAGTGTTCTCATAAGGATTAAAAGAGTTTATAAAGACAGAGCTAGAACATTGGCCTAGAATAAATACTCAAATGCTGCCATTAATACTTGGCTGTTACTTGAACTCTCTCAGCTTCTGTTTCTTTAGCATTAGAAGAGTTACATTAGTTCTTACCTCCTAGAATTGGTAAGAGGCTACATAAAATAATGTGCTGAAACACTACTGCAATGCAGGAAGCCACCCGTAAGTATTTACTATTATTAAGATTAGAAAACATTTATTTATCAATAGTTGCAATCTGTTTAAATTCAGTGGTGATGGGATCACAGGAGAGGAACAGAGAAAATGATATGCCATAAAGATATACCATCTTGTTGAAGAAGATGAGGGCTAGAAATTGTATAGTTAAAGTTTTTGCCTTGAGATACAGTGACAGGATTTCATGGAAGGATTTGAAAAAAATAAAGTGCAAATGGCTCTTCTTAGAGTCAGAGCAGATTCCCAGAGCTAAACCTATTTAAGCTTTGAGTACCTGTCTCAAAACAAGACATTTATCTTGGCCTGAAAGGCAACAAAGGGACTTGGTACAGGGGTTGTGATGTGGAGCTCTGCAGATGCCCAAGGGGCACAAAGTTCAGGGGTGTGTGAATTTGGATGGGGACAACTACATCTTTCATTTTCACTAATATCTAATGGAAACCTAGGCTTCAATTTTTTTTTTTTTTTTTGCGGTACGCGGGCCTCTCACTGTTGTGGCCTCTCCCGTTGCGGAGCACAGGCTCCGCACGCGCAGGCTCAGCGGCCATGGCTCATGGGCCCAGCCGCTCCGCGGCATGTGGGATCTTCCCGGACCGGGGCACGAACCCGTGTCCCCTGCAGCAGCAGGCGGACTCTCAACCACTGCGCCACCAGGGAAGCCCTAGCCTTCAATTTTGAATTAAAAAATTCACAAACATAGACAAAGAAACAGTACCTGTGGTGTTGCACCAATAGAAATTAGTTTTCATATCACATTACGGTTCTTGCAGATATCCCCAAATACCATTTACCCAAAGGTGAATTTGAAGGTATGTGATCATGAAGAAGTCCATGTATTACTACATCACAAATCGGTTTTTAAATATTTGGTAAGTATATTTCAATACAATCGGTCTCCTTTGTAATCCTTTGTATTATATTTACAAACTTAAGAACATCATTCTGTGGGACACCACAAGCGTCAGGTCTACAAGATTAAAGGTTAAGAGTCCTTGATAGGAGCATGGGCTGCAGAGCCAAACAGCTGAGTTTGAACCCTTTCTCGGTTCCTTTCCAGCCAGGGGACACTGGGCAGGCTACCCAGCTTCTTGTGCCCTAGGGATGAAGGGTGCTGTGAGGTATAATTTAGGGGACTATGTAAACATAAAGCAGTGCCTCGCAGGTAGTAAACCCTCAGTAAATGTGAGCCATTTGCAGAAAAGCAAGTGTGAGAAAGGAAAACCGTACAGCTTTGGCTGGGTTTACACACCAGAACGATTTCCCAAGGAAGAGGGGGAGAAGTAAAACTTTAGGTCGTGAAGAAATAGGCAGACTCTGAGACTGGAGTTATTCATTGATTCATTCACTCATTCATTCAATCACTCCATTCATTCAAGAAAGGTTTCTTGACTGCCTACTATGTGCCTCTCAACACATTCACTACCACTTGTGGGCCTTGAGCAAGTGTAGAAATGGAGCTCATACACCCTACATCTAAATAAGTGGCAAACCCAGCCAGTGTTGAATGTGTTCTTTTCCACTTCAACAGAGAAATCTTCAAAATAACAAAATAAAAAAAAATTGCTTTTATGTGACAAAGGTACGAAAATATCAAAGATGACTGGATTTAATTATTACAGGTGTCTACGTTCTTTGATGGCCTAGAAATGTTTGCATGGGTGGTAAAGACACACAATTCATAAATTAGTATATATTTGGTCCATAATATTAAATTAAATTAAGTTAAAATTTTTTCATGTTGTTTTAAAGTTATTTTTCTGGGACTTCCCTGGCGGTCCAGTGGTTAGGACTCCACACTTTCACTGCTGAGGGTGCAGGTTCAATCCCGGGTGGGGGAACTAAGATCCCGCAAGCTGCATGGTGCAGCCAGAAAAAAAGTATTTTTCTTCTGAAAGTTTCAAAATTATCTATAAAATTAAAATAGTATACTTGATAAAAATCAAATATCTAGTTTGTTTAAATATATCTGACCTTTTTATTTTGTGAAATTTAATTAAATTTTATTAAATACTTTTATAAAAATTAAAACTGTTTGCCATTCTGGGGTTCAATGTCCCTCTAGTTAATTCCTGTAAAGAACCACTATTACAGTTCTCATGCTACTTCCTACATATGTGGAGATTTAACAGTCAGATGAATCATTTAATATTGCAAAGCCTTCCTCAGATTTCTTGTGCAACTATTTTGAATTCCATGGTAATTCACAAGGACTTCCAAAACCACAAAAGGGAGCATAAGTAGCATCAAGATAATAGACACTTGGGACTCCTGGGAAGCTACAGTTTCCAGAATGTTCCTGCATAATAACAGATTATGCAAGAATTTATCGCATCCTAGACCTCTAAGAGGGATTTGATTAATTTTTTTTTTAAATCTCATGTTGATTTTTATTTTTTCCAGGTTTTTTTTTTTTTGGCTGCATTGGGTCTTCATTGCTGCGTGCAGACTTTCTCTAGTTGTGGCAAGAGGGGGATACTCTTTTTTTCATTTTGAATTTTATTTTATTTATTTTTTTATACAACAGGTTCTTATTAGTTATCCATTTTATACATATTAGTGTATACATGTCAATCCCAATCTCCCAGTTCATCCCACCACTAGCACCCCTGCCACTTTCCCCCCTGGTGTCCATACGTTTGTTCTCTACATCTGTGTCTCAATTTCTGCCCTGCAAACCGGTTCATCTGTACCATTTTTCTAGGTTCCACATATATGTGTTAGTATACGATATTTGTTTTTCTCTTTCTGACTTACTTCACTCTGTATGACAGTCTCTAGATCCATCTACGTCTCTATAAATGACCCATTTTGTTCCTTTTTATGGCTGAGTAATAATCCATTGTATATATGTGCCACATCTTCTATACATTCATCTGCAGATGGGCATTTAGGTTGCTTCCATGACCTGGCTATTGTAAATGGTGCTGCTGTGAACATTGGGGTGCATGTGTCTTTTTTTTTTTTATTTTTTTTTTAGCGGTATGCGGGCCTCTCACTGTTGTGGCCTCTCCTGTTGCGGAGCACAGGCTCCAGACGCGCAACTCAGCGGCCATGGCTCACGGGCCCAGCTGCTCCACGGCATGTGGGATCTTCCCGGACCGGGGCACGAACCCGCATCCCCTGCATCGGCAGGTGGACTCTCAACCACTACGCCAACAGGGAAGCCCTGTCTTTTTGAATTATGGTTTTCTCTGGGTATATGCCCAGTATTGGGATTGCTGGGTCATATGGTAATTCTACTTTTAGTTTTTGGGGTTTTTTAAAATTTATTTATTTATTTTTGGCTGCGTTGGCTCTTCATTGCGGTGCATGGGCTTCTCATTGCGGTGGCTTCTCTTTGTTGTGGACAACGGGTTCTAGGAGCGCGGGCTTCAGTAGTTGTGGCACACGGGCTCAGTAGTTGTGGCTTGCGGGCTCTACAGCGCAGTCTCAGTAGTAGTGGCGCACGGGCTTACTTGCCCCGCGGCATGTGGGATCTTCCTGGACCAGGCCTCGAACCCGTGTCCCCTGCATTGGCAGGCGGATTCTTTGCCACTGCACCACCAGGAAAGCCCTATTTTTAGTTTTTTAAGGAACCTCCATACTGCTCTCCACAGTGGCTATATAAATTTACACTCCCACGAACAGTGCAAGAGGGTTCCATTTCTCCACACCCTCTCCAGCATTTGTTGTTTGTAGATTTACTGATGATGCCCATTCTAACTGGTGTGAGGGGATACCTCATTGTAGTTTTGATTTGCATTTCTCTAATAATTAGAAATGTTGAGCAGCTTTTCATGTGTTTTTGGCCACCTGTATGTCTTCTTTGGAGAAATGTCTATTTAGGTCTTCTGCCCATTTTTGGATTGGGTTGTTTGTCCTTTAAATATTGAGCTGCATGAGCTGTTTATATAATTTGGAGATTAATCCTTTGTTGATTCGTTTGCAAATGTTTTCTCCCATTTTGAGGGTTATATTTTTGTCTTGCTTATGGCTTCCTTTGCTGTGCAAAAGCTTTTAGTTTCATGAGGTCCCATTTCTTTATTTTTGTTTTTGTTTCCATTACTCTAGGAGGTGGGTCAAAAAAGATCTTGCTGTGATTTATATCAAAGTGTGTTCTTCCTATGTTTTCCTCTAAGAGTTTTATAGTGTCTGGTCTTACATTTAGGTCTCTAATCCATTTTGAGTTTATTTTTGTGTATGGTGTTAGGGAGTGTTCTAATTTCATTCTTTTACATATAGCTGTCCAATTTTCCCAGCACCACTTATTGAAGAGACTGTCTTTTCTCCTTTGTATATCCTTGTCTCCTTTGTCCTAGATTAGTTGACCATAGGTGTGTGGGTTTATCTCTGGGCTTTCCATCTTGCTACATTGATCTGTATTTCTGTTTTTGTGCCAGTACCATATTGTCTTGATTACTGTAGCTTTGTAGTATAGTCTGAAGTCAGGGAGTCTGATTCCTCCAGCTCCGTTTTTTGCCCTCAAGACCGCTTTGGCTATTCAGGTCTTTTGTGTCTCCATACAAATTTTAAGATTTTTTATTCTAGTTCCATAAAAAATGCCATTGGTGATTTGATAGGGATTGCACTGAATCTGTAGATTGCTTTGGGTAGTAGAGTCATTTCCACAATATTCATTCTTCCAATCCAAGAACATAATATATCTCTCCATCTGTTGGTATCATCTTTAATTTCTTTCATCAGTGTCTTATAGTTTTCTGCATACAGGTCTTTGGTCTCCCTAGATAGGTTTATTCCTAGGTATTTTATTCTTTTTGTTGCAGTGGTACATGAGAGTGTTTCCTTAATTTCTCTTTCAGATTTTTCATCGTTAGTGTATAGGAATGTAAGAGATTTCTGTGCATTAATTTTGTATCCTGCAACTTTGCCAAATTCATTGATTAGCTCTAGCAGTTTTCTGGTGGCATCTTTAGGATTCTCTATGTAAAGTATCATGTCATCTGCAAACAGTGACAGATTTACTTCTTCTTTTACAATTTGTATTTCTTTTTTTTCTTTTTCTTCTCTGATTGCCATGGCTAGGACTTCCAAAACTATGTTGAATAATAGTGGTGAGAGTGGACATCCTTCTCTCGTTCCTGATCTTAGAGGAAATGCTTTCAGTTTTTCACCATTGAGAATGATGTTTGCTGTGAGTTTGTCATATATGACCTTTATTATGTTGAGGTAGGTTGCCTCTATGCCCACTCCACTTTCTGGAGAGTTTTTATCATAAATTGATGTTGAATTTTGTCAAAAGCTTTTTCTGCATCTATTGAGATGATCATATGGTTTTTATTCTTCCATTTGTTAATATGGTGTATCACATTGATTGATTTGCATATATTGAAGAATTCTTGCATCCCTGGGATAAATCCCACTTGATCATGGTGTATGATCCTTTTAATGTGCTGTTGGATTCTGTCTGCTAGTATTTGTTGAGGATTTTTGCATCTATATTCATCAGTGATATTGGTCTGTAATTTTCTTTTTTTGTGACATCTTTGTCTGGTTTTGGTATCAGGGTGATGGTGACCTCGTAGAATGAGTTTGGGAGTGTTCCTTCCTCTGCAATTTT
Source organism: Aethalodelphis obliquidens (assembly GCF_003676395.1). Lineage (NCBI taxonomy): Eukaryota > Metazoa > Chordata > Mammalia > Artiodactyla > Delphinidae > Aethalodelphis > Aethalodelphis obliquidens. The sequence continues at coordinate 46,983,115 of NW_020837953.1, forward strand.
TTGGAAGAGTTTGAGAAGGATGGGTGTTAACTCTTCTCTAAATGTTTGATAGAATTCACCTGTGAAGCCATCTGGTCCTGGACTTTTGTTTATTGGAAGATTTTTAATCACAGCTTCAACTTCACTCCTTGTGATTGGTCTGTTCATATTTTTATTTATTCCTGGTTCACTCTTGGAAGGTTATACCTTTCTAAGAATTTGTCCATTTCTTCCAGGTTGTCCATTTTATTGGCATAGAGTTGCTTGTAGTAGTCTCTTAGGATGCTTTGTATTTCTGTGGTGTCTCTTGTAACTTCTCCTTTTTCATTTCTAATTTTATTGATTTGAGTCCTCTCTCTCTTTTTCTTGATGAGTCTGGCTAATGGTTTATCAATTTTGTTTATCGTCTCAAAGAACCAGCTTTTAGTTTTATTGATCTTTGCTATTGTTTTCTGTGTTTCTATTTCATTTATTTCTGCTCTGATCTTTATGATTTCTTTCCTTCTGCCAACTTTGGGTTTTGTTTTTTCTTCTTTCTCTAGTTCCTTTAGGTGTAAGGTTAGATTGTTTATTTGAGAGTTTTCTTGTTTCTTGAGGTAGGCTTGTATAGCTATACACATCCCTCTTAGAGCTGCTTTTGCTGCATCCCATAGATTTAGGATCATCGTGTTTTCATTGTCATTTGTCTGTAGGTATTTTTTGATTTCCTCTTTGATTTCTTCAGTGATGTCTTGGTTATTTAGTAATGTATTGTTTAGCCTCCATGTGCTTGTGTTTTTTACGTTTTTTCCCCTGTAATTGATTTCTAATCTCATAGCACTGGGGTCAGAGAAGATGCTTGATATGATTTCAATTTTCTTAAATTTACTGGGCTTGATTTGTGACCCAAGATGTGATCTATCCTGGAGAATGTTCCATGCACACTTGAGAAGAAAGTGTAATCTGCTGTTTTTGGATGGAATGTCCTATAAATATCAATTAAATCTATGTGGTCTATTGTGTCATTTAAAGTTTCTGTTTCCTTATTTATTTTCATTTCGGATGATCTGTCCATTCGTGTAAGTGAGATGTTAAAGTCCTCCAGTATTATTGTGTTACTGTTGAATTTCTCTTTTACAGCTCTTAGTAGTTACCTTATGTATTGAGGTGCTCCTATGTTGGGTGTATGTATATTTATAATTGTTATATCTTCTTCTTGGATTGATCCTTTGATCATTATGTAGTGTTCTTCCTTGTCTCTTGTAAGATTCTTTATTTTAAAATCTATTTTATCTGATATGAGTACTGCTACTCCAGCTTTCTTTGGATTTCTATTTGCATGGAATATCTTTTTCCATCCCCTCACTTTCAGTCTGTATGTATCCCTAGGTCTGATGTGGGTTTCTTGTAGACAGCATATAGACGGTTCTTGTTTTTGTATCCATTCAGCAAGCCTGTGTTGTTTGGTTGGAGCATTTAATCCATTCACATTTAAGGTAATTATCGATATGTATGTTCCTATGACCATTTTCTTAACTGTTTTTGGTTTGTTTTTGTAGGTCCTATTCTTCTCTTGTGTTTCCCACTTGGAGAAGTTCCTTTAGCATTTGTTATAGAGCTGGTTTGGTAGTGCTGAATTCTTAGCTTTTGCTTATCTGTAAAGCTTTTGATTTCTCCATCAAATCTGAATGAGATCCTTGCTGGGTTGAGTAATCTTGGTTGTAGGTTCTTCCCTTTCATCACTTTAAGTATATCATGCCACTCCCTTCTGGTTTGTAGAGTTTCTGCTGAGAAATCAACTGTTAACCTTATGGGAGTTCCCTTGTATGTTATTTATCCTTTTCCCTTGCTGCTTTCAATAATTTTTCTTTGTCTTTAATTTTTGCCAATTTGATTACTATGTGTCTCGGCATGTTTCTCATTGGGTTTATCCTGTATGGGACTCTCTGCACTTCCTGGCCTTGGGTGGCTATTTCCTTTCCCATGTTAGGGAAGTTTTTGACTATAATCTCTTGAAATATTTTCTCTGGTCCTTTCTCTCTCTCTTCTCCTTCTGGGACACCTATAATGCGAATGTTGTTGCGTTTAATGTTGTCCCAAAGGTCTCTTAGGCTGCCTTCATTTCTTTTCATTCTTTTTTCTTTATTCTGTTCTGTGGCAGTGAATTCCACCATTCTCTCTTCCAGGTCACTTATCCATTCTTCTGTCTCAGTTATTCTGCTATTGATTCCTTCTAGTGTATTTTTCATTTCAGTTATTGTACTATTCATCTCTGTTTGTTTGTTCTTTCATTCTTCTAGGTGCTTGTTCTTTAATTCTTCTAGGTCTTTTTAAACATTCCTTGCATCTTCTCGATCTTTGCCTCCATTCTTTTAATTTTTTTATTTTTGGCTGCATTGTGTGTTCGTCGCTGTGCACAGGCTTTCTCTAGTTGCGGTGAGTGGGGGCCAACTTGGTTGCAGTGCATGGGCTTCCTACTGCGGTGGCTTCTCTTGTTATGGTGCAAAGGCTCTAGGCTTGTGGGCTCAGTAGTTGTGGCACATGGGCTCAGTAGTTGTGGCTCGAGGGCTCCAGAGTGCAGGCTCAGTAGCTGTGGTGCACAGGGTTCGTTGCTCTGCTGCCTGTGGGATCTTCCTGTACCAGCACTCGAACCCGTGCCCCCTGCATTGGCAGACGGATTCTTAACCACTGCATCACCAGGGAAGTCCTTTGCCTCCATTCTGTTTCCGAGGTCCTGGATCATCTTCACTATCATTATTCTGAATTCTTTTTCTGGAAGGTTGCCTATCTCCACTTCATTTAGTTGTTTTTCTGGAGTTTTATCTTGTTCCTTCATCTGGTACAAAGTCCTCTGCCTTTTCATTTTGTCTATCTTTCTGTGAATGTGGTTTTCCTTCCACAGGCTGCAGAATTGTAGTTCTTCTTGCTTCTTCTGTCTGCCCTCTGGTGGATGAGGCTGTCTAAGAGGCTTGTGCAAGCTTCCTGATGGGAGGGACTGGTGGTGGGTAGAGGTGACTGTTGCTCTGGTGGGCAGAGCTCTGTAAAACTTTAATCCACTTCTCTGATGATGGGTGGGGCTGGGTTCCCTCCCTGTTGGTTGTTTGGCCTGAGGTGACCCAACACTGGAGCCTACCCGGCTCTTTGGTGGGGCTAATGGCGCACACTGGAAGGGCTCACGCCAAGGAGTACTTCCCAGAACTTCTGCTGCCAGTGTCCTTGTCCCCATGGTGAGCCACAGCCAACCCCCACCTCTGCAGGAGACCCTCCAACACTAGCAGGTAGGTCTGGTTCAGTCTCCAATGGGATCACTGCTCCTTCCCCTGGGTCCCGATTCACATACTACTTTGTGTGTGCCCTCCAGGAGTGGAGTCTCTGTTTCCCCAGTCCTGTCAAAGTCCTGCAATCAAGTCCCACTGGTCTTCAAAGTCTGATCCTCTAGGAATTCCTCATCCTGTTGCCGGACTCCCAGGTTGGGAAGCCTGACATGGGGTTCAGAACCTTCACTGCAGTTGGGGGACTTCTGTGGTATAAGTGTTCTCCAGTTTGAGTCACCTACCCAGCAGTTATGGGATTTGATTTTATTGTGACTGAGCCCCTCCTACCATCTCATTGTGGCTTCTCCTTTTTCTTTGGATGTGGGGTATCTTTTTTGGTGAGTTCCACTATCTTCCTGTCAGTGATTGTTCAGCAGTTAGTTGTGATTCTGGTGCTCTTACAAGAGGGAGTGAGTGCACATCCTTCTACTCCACCATCTTGAATCAATCCGCGAGGGGGCTGCTCTTTGTTGTGGTGCGCAGGCTTCTCATTGCCATGGCTTCTCTTGTTGCAGAGCATGGGCTGCTCTAGGCACATGGGCTTCAGTAGTTGTGGCACGTGGGCTCAGTAGTTGTGGCTTGTGTGTTCTAGAGCGTGGGCTCAGTAGTTGTGGTGCACGGGCCTAGTTGCTCCACGGCATGTGGGATCTTCCTGGACCAGGGATCGAACCCGTGTGCCCTGCATTGGCAGGCGGATTCTTAACCACTGTGTCACCATGGAAGTTCCAGGATTTGATTACTTGATTTGCCTTTTCCCAGCCCCCTACTTCTGTGGCTCATGCTCGCTGTGCTCCAAGGCAAGGCTGCTCTGTTTGGCAGTAAAAAAGCACAGAGACCCCGTCACCTTGCATTTCAGGATGTAGAAAAGAGCTGTGGGGAGGAGTTGACCTGGGGACAGACAGTGTTATCTCCGAGGGCAATAGAACTGTTGGTAGCATTATGTATTCTCTATGCCAGCATGAAGCACCAGACCCCCGATCAGAGGCACCGTGTGTTCATTGTGTGTGTTTGATTTGTGGGGCCCTGTCCTGGGTAGAATGGAGTTTATTTAACAGTGTATTTATCTTGATGTGTAACTTCTGAATATCCGGACATAGGCTATGCGGGCCTCCATTTGCCCTCTTGCCCTGGGAGCTGCAGGATTGGAGGTGGTCTGAAGTTGGAGGTACAGATCTATGAGTCACTAACATAGATGTGGATATCACACAGAGAAAGTGTGAAGAGGGAGGAAAAGTGAGCAAATTGGATGGCTGCTAACATTCCACTTTTCCTTACAGTATATGCTTCCTTCTCTGCCCCACTCTACCTCCTTCCTCTTCTCTGATTTCTCACTCATTCCTTTTACCAATTCCTTTTTAGTTTCTTCCTTCCCATGTGTCATGACTCCCATTGGCATCACAAGCATCCACCATCCCTAACAGCAACTGCTACCTGGATGGCTGGATGGATAGATGCTTGAGGGAGGGGTAAGGACACTGCATCTTGAATGAATCCATTTTGGGGGAAATAACAAATGTAGGTAGTGAACATTCCATGGGTGAGATTACCTCTAAGGTGTGTGCTGGCAGGAAAGGAGCATACTTTACAGGAAGCTTATTTTGAGGGGCTGTTTCCCTTTCTAAGTTTGTCTTTATCTTATTTAGAGTAGTTGAGCCTTCATGCTGTTTAACCTCAAGCTATACTCACTCAAGACCTTCAATCTTAGACCCACAGCCAGTCACGTTAAAACAAAATCTCTTCCTTGGCTTAGAGCGAGATGTTCAGAATGTGATGGAACAAAGATTATTGCTGATACGGCTAAAGTGTTGATGTTTTGTTGGGTCTATCTCTGTTTAGTTTGGGAAGACTTTTTAGAAGAGGTGAGTTTTTTTGTGGCCTTTGACTGTTTAGAAGACTAAAATGGATAAAGCAATGTGATATGTATTGATATTCTAAAGCAAATGAAAATTGTACTAAAAGAGTATTACAGCTTTGGCTAGCTTGAATATCATGTGCATCTAGTTAGCAATAGAATTTGCCTTAGCTTCTTATCATGATTTTATCAAATAAAATGCAGAAAAGTGAATATTATAAAACTCTTCACACAGCTGAATGAGGCTGTGCGCAACCTCTGGTAGAATCATTCTGAAGTGGCTGATTTTGTTTAACCATAGGCTGGTAAAACTAATCTTGAGAACCTTTTAGCTCAGTAAAGACTCTTATGTCATTGACCCAGCTTCAAAAGGTGAGCTAATTACTGTGCTAGGAAAGGACACACATCACTTTCAGGGGAGGTAATACCTCTGCCCACAGAATATCCAAAATGTAAATTAGCAAGTAACAGTAAGTGAAATAAAAATATAGTCCAGTTAAATGTCATGCTGTCATGTTAAACCCAGAGTCCCACAGTTAAATGAGGTTAGATGGTGACACTGAAAGTGCTAGGAAATTAGCAGCTGTGTGGTTTCTATGGCGTGATGCTCCTCTATTCGGCCAACTCTGCTGAAGTTGGTGGAGGGGATCCCACAATTATCACAGGGAGAATGACTCTCAGATGATGCTCAGAATTGGGGAATAAATTCTGTAGATAGCCCAGGCATTTTTCTCCTTCTCTCTTGCTACTTGCCCTGGTTGCTTTACTGACAATCACTGTGGGAGGCTGGGGAGGGAAATTTTTGAAATAATAAGTCTCATAATAACAGTTACTATTTTCTTGAGAACTATGTGCCAGGCATTGAACGAAGCATTTCATATTCATTGTTTCATTTAATCCTCACTAAATGAGGGTGGGGTACAGCGTTCCTGTATCTGTAAGGTATGGTTGGAAAAACTGAGATTTAGGGAGGTGAAGAAACTTGCCCAAGGTTGCGTGATGGCAGAGCCTAGATTCAATCCAAATCAGCCTGATAGTAAAGCTTGGACTCTTAACCGTGTGCTATACTCTACTATTCCCATTACATGGGGTGTGGGTGAGGGTTGATAAAATTGGGGCGTGGGTAGCAAATCAAAACCACAATGAGATACTTCACACCTACTTGGATGGCTATAATAAAAAAGTTTTTTGTTGTTGTTAAAAAAAAAAAACCCACAGAAAACCAACAAGTGGTAGCAAGGATGTGGAGAAATTGAAACCCTTGTACATTGCCGGTGGGAATGTAAAATGCTGCAGCTGCTGTGGGAGACAGTCTGGCAATTCCTCAAAAAGTGAAACAGGCTGACCACACAATGGAGCAATTCCACACCCAAGAGAACTGAAAACATACGTTCGTACAAAAACTTGTACACATATCTTCATAGCAGTGTTATTCGTAATAGTCAAAAAGTGGCAACGACCCATATGTCCATCAGCTGATGAATGGATGAACAAAATGTGGTAAATCTACAGAATGGAATAGTATTCAGCCCTAAAAAAGGAATGAAGTACTGATATGTACTACATCATGGAAGAACCTTGAAAGTATTATGCTAAGTCAAAGAAGCCCAATATGAAAGACCAGCTGTCGTATGATCTATGTATATGAAATGTCCAGAATTGGCAAATTCATTGAAACAGAAAGCAGATTAGTGGCTACTGGCAGCTGGGGGGAGGGAGATTGAGGAGTGGCTGCTAATGGATATGGGGTTTCTTTTCGGACCAATGAAAATGTTTTGAAATTATATACTGGTGATGATTGCACAATGTAGTGAATACTAAAATCCACTGAAATGTACCCTTTAAAATGGTGACATTTATGTGAACTGTATGTTTTGTTTTGTTTTGTTTTTTAAAGGCAACTTCAGGTCAGATCTGGGATGTCCTTGAATACTGGACTATAGGGTCCAGGTTTTCTTCTGTGGACAACAGGGAGCCACTGGAAGTTTCTAAGGAGGTTGATGGCATCATAGGAGTCGTGGAGATGTGTAAGGTGCTTAGCACACAGCAAGTGTTTAATAAATATTTGCTCCCCTCCCCCTTCATCCCCCAATTCAAGACAAAGCCACCCTGTCTCCTGTGGAAAAAGAACTCTTCTGTTTGGATCCTAATAGAAAACCATCTGTTTTATTGAAAACCACTCTGGCTCTTGGCTCCCCAGTCGTCTTCCTGAGGGCCTCTAGCCACTCAGTGCTGGGTGAGTTTTAGCATCTTGAAAGCAACCTCCTCCTCTTCCTCTCCTCTTATTCTTTCTTTTTTTTTTTTAATTTGAAATAATGGTTTTCTAAAAGCCCTCATAGATCCTAACTTCACCCAATAAAGTCACCTGCCATATAAATTCTATGCTTCCTTTGTCTCCAGTTCCCCTCCATTTCTTCCTCCTTCTTCCTCCATCTCACCCAGATAGCAAGGAACACAGTCAAAAGGAGTCAGGTCATCTTTGTTTCTAATCCTGGCTCCCCGTCCTGCTGATAATCTGGCTAGACTCATAGCTCAATGATCTTATTTGCATAATGCTGTCATACGCATCTTCAACATCATATCAACACCTAGGGTTCATTTGCAACTAAGTCGCTTATCTGATGCCTGGTACATCAGCTGCAGTCAATAAGTTATAGCTATAGCATCACTATTATTATAGGGTTAAGGGGTAGTGATTGACAGGAGTGCTGACCTTTTTTTTTTTTTTTTTGCTTGGTACGCGGGCCTCTCACTGCTGTGGCCTCTCCGGTTGTGGAGCACAGGCTCCAGACGCGCAGGCTCAGCGGCCATGGCTCACGGGCCCAGCCACTCCGCGGCACGTGGGATCTTCCCGGACCAGGGCACGAACCCGTGTCCCCTGCATCGGCAGGCGGACTCTCAACCACTGCGCCACCAGGGAAGCCCCTGACCTTTCTTTAGTAGAAGTGGGTTTCATCCTTCAAATCTCAAATATTTTAAGGATGCCTTAAAAGCTTTGACATGGAGAACTACTTTAAGTGACAAAATCTGTTTGCCAAAGTCATCTGAAAAATGCCCTAACAGCAGAGGGCTGCTTTTAGTATGAAGTGTGTTACTAAGTGGGGACAGAAGCTCTAGGGGACTTTGAGGTCAGCAAATATCAAGTGAACTACCTCACAGAGCTGTCTCTGGGGATTTCCCACGAGGCCCCGCCCCCGGTTGAGTCACCAAACTCCCCTCTTTGAGTCTTTGACCTGCAGCCCTTGTCAGCTGCAGAACCTCACTGCTCTGAAGATCAAGGAGTAGGAAAGTTCTCCACCATCCCTGCGATCTCAAGGTTTGTCCATTTGGGGCAGATAGATGGGGGGAACCGAGGAGGGATGAGGATGAAGCTTTGTTCCCTTTGTACATTTCTAGACCTTTTCCCTCCTAATTTCTAATAACTTTTATTCCATAGCCCATTAAATAAGGATCAAGAACCTGGCCTATAGAGATTGTTGGACTCTTTAGTTTTATGACTAGATGAGCTTTAAATCTCAAAATGAGCAGATACATGTCTATTAAGAAAATGTGACAATGAGTTGACCAAGGAGGTGTTTCAACATTTTAGCAACTAGGTGTTGAAATTCCACATGCTGTTTGGACAAAGGGAGAATAGTAATAATGAGATGTCTTCTCACTGAGCTGAACTGTTGGATGCCCCTGACAGATTCTCTCTTTAAGGACTATATTTCAGGGGCAACAAGCCACAGGCATTGTTGAAATCTAGATGCTAATGCTAGATATCTATGAAAGTCCCCAAAAGTTCTTGCTATTGTTATTTCTGCATTTCAGCAAAACATGTTGGAAAGTACACTCTTAGACTTTGGCAAATCTACAGAAAGCTATGTGTTGAGTCATGCTTCTCTTATCCTAGAAGTTTCTATGAATTTGCTACCTTTTCCATGGTATTCCATCATTAATTTTTCCTGCAAACCCTGAGTTATGATCGTGTAGAATTGTACAGATGATAGCTGAACTGTAGGTAATTCTGAAAGGAGAAACCACCTCATCCTAGGAAACTTTCACCTTTTGCAGAGTGGTACATGTGAAACCAGCTACTTTGATTAAAATTCTTTTGGAATCTGCTTGGCTAATACGTCTATGCAAGATTTCATCATGGGAAATTGCTATTACAACATAGTGGCTACTGTGCTGTTGGTCATGAATTTCGAGAGGACAAGATCATTGCAGGATTTCTGCAGTAACTGTTCAGCGGGTAAGGACCAAATTAACATGTGTGCTTGATCTGTTCTGCTGAAAACATGGTTCAGTTAGTCTGGTAGTCAGGGCTTATGAGCTCAGTTTTAATGATTTTTTAAAAAAATTGAACTATAGCTGATTTACAATATTGTGTTAGTTTCAGGCATACAGCAAAGATATTTTTATATATATGTATATTACAAGATATTGAATATAGTCCCCTGTGCTGTACAGTAGGTCCTTGTTGTTTATCTATTTTATATACAGTGGTGTGTATCTGTTAATCCCAAACTCCTAATTTATCCCTCCCCCGCAATAATGATCTTTGATTCATTCATTTACAAGAACCTGCATTACATTTCTTGAACGCTACATCTTAGCTGTGTGAATGCAGGCTTGTCACTTAAACTCTTGTGCTCCAGCGTCATCATCTGGGGATGATATGAGAACCTATCTCATAGGATTGATTGCTGGGAGGATCCTATGATGGACTTAGATCAGTGCACGGCACAGGGAAAGACCTCAACAAATGTTAGTTTTGTGTGTGCAGACAGTGTTCAGACTGGGGGGTGCAGCAGGGAATAGCAAGTGGCAGGAGGCTTAACAGAGTGGGAAAAGGCAGACACCTTTCAATTGTGGTGTGCCAATAAAGAACATTGATCTCCTGAATCCAGTCACTGGTGTCCTGGATCAATCATGAGAAATCATTCTGTTTTATTCAATAGGTAAAGGAAACTATTTTCTTTCCATTGATTTTTTTGTTGCAATATCTATACTTTGTTATTTTTAATTCTGTGATTATGCTTAGGGCAATCTTTCAAATGGATAATTTAAAACAGTCAATCAACAAATAAAGTCTATCACTGTGGTACCTAGAAAACGAATCTTTGTTTCATATTCTGGTTTTCTTGTGAACCTCACAATGCTTTGGGTGATGATGGTCCATTGTCAAACATGTACAGCTCTTATCTACCCTTTTTAGGTACTTTCTGTGGGAAAAACAAGCATGAGCTTTGCACTCCTTGTCCTTCAAATAGTTTCTCCAGCACAAGTGGACAAAAGGCCTGTGACGTATGCAGGAAGTGTGAAGGTATGATTTAAAAGATATATTCTTCATCCAGATATGTGTTGGGAAGACAAGCTTTTATTCCCGAGTGTATTGATCTCTTTTGAAAATCTGAAGTGTCAAGTAGGCTGGTTCCTCTGTTAATAGGAAGGTCCAGTAAAATAATTTACTGTAATGGCAACTATTGGTGGATTGAGCTTTTTAAATAGTAGAGGAAATATTCATTAGACAAGAGAGAATTTTTTAATTAGCAAAATGTAAAAAAGTCTTCTATAGATATTTAAAAGTCAACTTTATACTCTGAGACCATTAGGACCATTCTAAGTAGAACAAGCATGGTTTTTATTGCAGAACATAAATTTGCTTCCTGGATTTGGAGATCAAGGGTATTATAACACTGGGGGACTTTGTAGGTGTTTTCAGGACCAAGAAAGCGTGTTCCTCCACCAGCAATGCAGAGTGTGAGTGTGTGCCGGGATTCTACTGCCTGGGAGAAGGATGTAACATGTGTGAAGAGGACTGTAAACAAGGTCAAGAATTAACAAAAGAGGGTAGGTTTCCTCTTCTATCTAGTGCCAATTTGTTGTCTAGTCATATGTTGTTAACTTAGTTCTTGGTCCTTTGATTACAAAATAAAACGTAGATTTGTAGAACCTTTAAGTAATAGTAATGAACTGCTAAGTATCTGATATTTACAAAATTATTTCTCAATCAATGGAAATAATTTGAAATCACAACATTTGTTTTTCGCCAGAACCATGCCTTTTCATGCATCCTATACATGCATATACAATACTCTATGTACAACTAGAATAAAACCTTTAGTCGCATTAAGGTTTCATTTCAAGAAAAACTGTTGGACAATCTATGTAGATTGTATTCAGTTAATGACTTTATCATGGGATTATGTTCATCACAAACTATTCAAGAAGAATTGTTCATCACTAATGAAATTCAGGAAGAAGTGTTAGACAAATTGGTACAGATTTTATTAAGTTAATGACTTTATTATTATGTGATCATGTTCATCACAGAGAAAGTTAAAAATGATTAAAATGCTTCCTTTTTTTATTATTCCTTTAATTTTTACGAAAGGTTGTAAAGACTGTTCCTTTGGGACATTTAATGATCGGGAACATGGTGACTGTAAACCTTGGACAGAGTATGTATCATTTCTTTCTGCTTACAACATAAAGTATCTGGCTTAACTTTTCTAAAGACAAGGAATGTGATCACTGATGCTTTTTTAAACCTATCAAGTGTAGACATAGAATAACATGCAAATAGGTGGTATGGGAACAGTATGGGGTAATTGTGACTAGATTGCCAAAGTGGGCATTTTCTCCAGAAGTACTGCCCAGAACAATGAGGTCAGATTTGCCAGTGGAACTTAGCTACTGTCTGCCCCAGGTGTTCTTCTGTGTCCTTCCAATCTCTTTGCTGCCTCTGACTTTCCCCCAGTGATCAATCCACCTTCAAGTGTTCAGTGCCAGCCTTGATAATGATACAGAAGAGGGTAAAGTATGTTTCCTTCCCTCAAAAGCTTTAACATAGTCTTGGGGAAACAAGACTATCACAGGTAATAAAATAGCCAACAGTGTATCTTGTACACCTTTGTTCTTTTTGCATTTGATCTTCTTACTAGAAAATCATTTTTATCATTATTTTACATTTACATTCTTATTGTGTGTTACAAAAATATTGGTCCATAACAGATTAGAAAGTTGTTTTTGTTGTTTTTTGTTTGTCTTTTGACACAAATAGTTCAGAGCAGGGAAGTGAGTCTGCATGGACAGTGGGATCGAACTGGGTTTTGGAGAATAGGTGGGTTTGTTTTAGATAAAAAGAGGCAGGGGAAAGACACAGGACAATGATGATGGTGATGTTGACAATGATGATGGATGGCTACCGTTTATAGGGAGTAAGTCAGGCACGTAGTGTCGTTTACTCTTCACAACAGCCCTGGGACATGTATATCTTATTTTTCAGATGAGAAAACTGAGGCTTAGAGCGATCTCCCAACTTGCCCAAGGTCATTCTACGAAGGGACTGAGCCAGGGCTCAAACCCTGGTCAGTCTGATGCCAACACATCAGACTGGCCAGGAGTCTCCTAACTAGCCTGGGAGTTAGGAGCTCCTAACCCTAGGCTAACTTGTCTGTCCTTCCTGTGTGCCAGAGATGGTCAAATATGCTTAAGAAGGTGGGGGTGAGAGACTAACCAGGCAACAGCCTGAAGTAAGCTGTCGTGGGACAGGACTCCCCAGCCTGGGAAGAAAGAAGAATCCAATTAGGTAGATAGAGTGGGATGAATTGTGGAGAGCCATGAAAGCCAAGTGAACATTGGTAGAAGCCCAGATGGTCAAGTAGAAGTTTTTCAAAATATCTTTGCTTTGCCTATGAACCCAGATCCACACATCTTTTTCACCAGAACTGCTTTCCTGGGTAGAAAATGTCAGTCTTTTTTAATTAGAATGATCCGTACCTGAATTAATGATTTGAACTCTTTTCATTGGACCATCTAAGCTGTTCTTTGGATGGGAAGTCTGTCCTTGTGAATGGGACGAAGGAAAGCGATGTGGTATGCGGACCGGCATCAGCTGACTTCTCTCCAGGTGCATCCTCCACCATCACGCCTGCCCCTGGGGGAGAGCCAGGTAGCTGGTTTGTTGCTGTTAATTCAAATGAATGTATGTGGCCATTCGGATTGGTGTCTGAGTCACTCCTGATGCCTTGCATCTCTGCCTCTAGCAGGCACCTCGACATGCCTTCCTTCTCTTACCCTGGCTTCAAGGGACCCATCCATTTCTTCGGGTGTTTCTTATTCACTCTGAATTCCACATTAGTAACAGAGCGAGGTGAGACTGCACCCAAACAGACACTACACCTTTGATAACGCCAAGTAATGGCGATTATAGAGTTCCATGTTTCCTATAGGCTAGAAAGGCCAAACCACTTAATTTCTGTGGGCTTCTAGGAAAATGACTAAGGTTGTAAAAAAAGTTTTCTTAGCAAGCAGGCAAGTTTACTAAGATAGCTGGTGGGAGATGCCCAAGGCACGACTTCCCATGCTTAAGGGTTTACAAACGCAAATATAAATATCAGCATATTTGCAAACTTTTATTTTTGTCTGAATTTCTCCTTTTGTTCTGTTTTAAAGGTCACACCAACCGGATCATTATCTTCTTTCTTGCACTGACGTCGACTGCAGTGCTGTTCTTGGCGTCCTTCGTGGTGCTCCGTTTCTCTGTGGTTAAACAGGGCAGAAAGAAGCTTCTGTATATATTCAAACAACGTAAGAGGAACATAAAAGTGTTAGATATGAGCCTTTTAAAAAAAAACAACTATTTATTTATTTTTGGCTGCATTGGGTCTTCGTTGCCGCGCGCGGGCTTTCTCTAGCTGCGGTGAGCGGGGGCTACTCTTCATTGCGGTGCACGGGCTTCTCATTGCGGTGGCTTCTCTTGCTGCGGAGCACGGGCTCTAGGCTTGAGGGCTTCAGTAGTTGTGGCACATGGGCTCAGTAGCTGTGGCTCGCGGGGTTAGTTGCTCCACGGCATGTGGGATCTTCCCGGACCAGGGCTCGAACCCGTGTCCTCTGCATTGGCAGGTGCATTCTTAACCACTGTGCCACCGGGGAAATTCATTATGAGCTTTTCGAGGCTAGGCTTTTTACAGTAGAAAGAGAAAGCTGATTCGTTTTAAGTTACAGAAGCTAGGTTAGTATAGCACAGTGGTTATCAAGTGGGACAATTTGGCCCCCAAGGGGACATTTGGCAATGCCTGGAGACAGTTCTGGTGGTCACAGCCTAAGCGGTGGGGTAGGGAGTGCTTTGCTCCTGGCATCTAGTGAGTGGAGTTCAGCAATGCTGCTAAATTTCCTACAATACACAGGACGGCCCCACAACAAAGAGTTAGCCGCCCCCAGATGTCAGTGATGCTGACGTGGAGAAAGCCTGGTGATGGCAGTACATAATCCAAAGGTTCCAGAAAAATGACCACTTTAAGTATGCTGCAGCCTTGGGCCACTGTGTGTGTGTGTGTGTGTGTGTGTGGCCACTCAGCTGTGGATACAGGACACTGACAAAGAGGAATCAAAAATAACGTTGCCCCTTCTCGCACTTCTCCTCTGGCTGATGAATGGCCTTAACCTGAACTAGACCCACAGCTAGAAGAAGGCCTAGAGAACAAGAAGGGAGCTTAAAGTGGGTCTAATGAGATGAATTATTAGGACACTGATCTGGATTAAATGAGAAATTTCAATAATGGATGCCATTCATGAAGCCAGATAGTATTTCTATAAGGAACCGGGCAAGTGCCTGGCACAGGGTCAATACTCACTAAATGAACGCTATTAACATTTATTCCAAAAGGCTTAGAGATGGGGGCAATCTGCATTTTTCTTTTCTTTTTTTTTTGCGGTACGCGGGCCTCTCACTGTTGTGGCCTCTCCCGTTGCGGAGCACAGGCTCCGGACGCGCAGGCTCAGCGGCCATGGCTCACTGGTCCAGCCGCTCCGCGGCATGTGGGATCTTCCTGGACTGGGGCACGAACCCGTGTCCCCTGCATCGGCAGGCGGACTCTCAACCACTGCACCACCAGGGAAGCACTGCATTTTTGTCTTTGTGGAGAACAGAACCATAGATAGCAGGCTAGACTTACTAAGAGGGATTCATGTATAGGAGGAGAGCTCTGTGATGTAGCCCAAGCCACCATAAGACTAGAGAGTGTCAGTTTGTGGGTTGTTAAAAATATAGGAGGGGAAGTATTAGTAAAGTCTTATCTAAAGATGCAGTACATTAATTTGTATAGTTTCTTTCTGAAAACAATATAAAACTTTTGAACATTTTGAAATATACAGGAAAATGCATAGGCATAAAGTTTAACAAACTGTAAGATGAACACATGTGTAACTCTACCCAGGTCAAGAAACAGAACATACTCTGCTCCCCGGAAGCGCTTCTTGTGTTCCTTCCAGATGAAAACCTTCCTTCCACTAGTGCTAACCACAACTAGATTCTTACGGTGTTCACTTCCTTGCTCTTATTTATAGTTTTGCTACCTAAGAACAGGGTTTAATTTGGTTGCTTGTGAACTTCAGACAAGTGGAATCACGCTGTATCTGTTCTACATTTTCCTTCCCCTTTTCACTCAACTTTGTATCTTTATGATTCATCCACGTGTGGCATTTATCTTTAGTTGATTTCCAGTGTTGAATACTCTTCTCTTGAATGACTGTATCATAGTTTGTTTACCCATCTTAATATTCCTGGACACTTGGGTTGTTTCCAATTTGGGGCTCTTACAGACAGTGATATTTGAATATTTTTGTCTACGTATCTCAGTACACATAAGCACATGTTTCTGTTTTTGTTTTGTTTTTAACCTGCGAATAAAATTGCTGGGACATGAGGAATATGTATCTTGGTCCTTAGTACTAGATTTACCAAACTGTTTTCCAGAATAATAGACCTCATTTACACTTTCACAGCAGCATATGAGAGTTCTTTTTGCTCCAACCCTTGCTACTACCTAGTGTCATCAGACTTCTTAATTTTTATCTGTCTGGTGGGTGTATTGTAGTATCTCGTGGTTTTAATTTGCATTTCCCTGATTACTAGTGAGATTGGACATCTTTTCATGTTATATTTGTCATTTGGATTTCCTCTCTTGCAAAGTGCCTGATCTTTTGAGCCTTTTCCCACTGGGTTGTTTGTCCTTTTCTTATTAACCTATAGGAATGTTTTAGTCTACTGTTCATGTGCTGCAAATATATTTTCCGACCCTGTGGTTTGACTCTCTTTTTGAGGTCTTTGACTCTCTTTTTGAGGTCTAACCCTCTGATTTAAGCTTTAAGTTCTCACTGAAACCTCTGTTTTAAACAACTATCCCTCCCAGCTTTACCCCAATCTACAATAAAGGTCTTTATAAAATGATTTTCAAAAGTACTTATGAGTAATTAGTGAGTTTCAATGGAACAGTAATCCATTTAAAAAATTTTTAGGTTATTTTTAAAAACTTTCTATTTTGAAATAGGGATTCACAGGAAGTTGTAAAAACAGTACAGAAAAGTCTGATGTGCCACTCATGGGGTTACACCGTACGTAACTACAGTACAATATCAAAACCAGGCAACTGACATTGGCACATGGCGTGTGTTTAGTTTACTGTATGTCATTTTATCACATGTGTAGTTTGGTGTAAACCACTAGCACAATCAAAATACAGAACTATTCTATCGCCACAAAGGTCTCCTCCTGCTAGTGCTTTATACTCCAAACACTCCCTTTCCCCCACCATCCCTAACCCCTCCTAACTACAGATATGTTTTCCATCTCTGTAATTTTGTCATTTCAAGAATGTTATATAAATAGTATCATACGATATATAAATGGATCATAAATAAGAGACCTTTTAAGACTGGCTTTTTCCCCTCAGCAAATGCCATTGAGATCCGTCTGAGTTGTGTTTCAATAGTTGACTCTTTTTTTATTGCTGACTAGTGTTGTAAGGTGAGGTTGTACCACAGTGTGTTTTACCATTCACCTATCGAGAGACATTTTGGTTGTTTCCAGTTTATGACTGTTACATTAGAGCTGCTATGAATAATCAAGTACAGATCTGTGTGGACATAAGTTTCCATATCTTTAAGATAAATGCCCAGGAGTGCAATTACTGGGTCATATGCTAAGTGTGTATTTAGTTTTTTAAGAAACTGCTAAACACTTTTCCAGAGGAGTTGTACCATTTAACATTCCACCAGCAACGTAGGAGAGTTTCTCCTCATCTTCACCAGCAGTTTGTATTGCAGCAATTTTTAATTTCAGCTGTTCTAATAGGTATGTACTGATATCTCACTGTGGTCTTAATTTTCCTTTCCCTAAGGGTTGAACATCTTTTCATGTACTTATTTCCCATCTGTATATCTTCTTCAGTGAAATGTTCCTTCATGTCTTTTACCCATTTTCTAACTGGACTCTTTGTTTTACTTTTGACATTTGAGAGTTTTTTATATCTCCTCGATATGAGTCCTTTATCAGAGGTGAGGTTTGTAAGTATTTTCTCCCAGTCTGTAGCTTGCCTTTTCATCCTCTTCACATGATCTTCTGCAGATAAAAAGTGTTTAATTTTGATGAAGTCCAATTGGCCAATTTTTTTCATTTATGGGATTATGCCGAAGAACTCTTTACCAAGTCCTAGGTCCCAAAGATTTAGACTTTCTCCTATGTTATCTTCCAAATGTTTTAGATTTAAATCTATGCTTCATTTTTAGTTAAGTTTTATATAAGGTGTGAGAGTTTCAAGTCAATATTTTAAATTTATTTTATTTTTTTTTTTGCTGATGGGTGTCCAACAGCTTCAGCATCATTTATTGAGAAGATTATCCTTCCTCCATTGAATTGCTTTTGCACTTTTGTCAAAAATCAGTTGGCTGTACTTGTGTGGGGACTCTTTCTGGTTTCTCTCTTCTGTTCCACTGATATGTGTGCTTTACCTTCTGCCAATACCACACAGTCTTGGTTACGGTAGCTGTAAAACAGTCTTGAAATTGGCTATAGGGTAGAGTGAGTCCTCCCACGTTATTCTTCTTTTTCAAAATTGTTTTGGCTATTCTAGTTTGTTTGCATTTCTATACAAATTTTAGATAATCTTATCCCTATCTGCAAAAAGTGGGCTGGGATTCTGACAGCAATTGTGTTAAATCTGTATATCAATTCAGGGAGAATTGACATCTTTACTATGTTAACTATTCCAATCCGTGAACACAGTATGTCTCTCCATTTATGTATATTTTCTTTGATTTCTTTCATCAGCATTTTGTGGTTTTCAGCATACAAGTCCCACACATGTTTTGTTAAATTTAGGCCTTAGTATTTACATTTAACAATTGCAGATGATATGGTATCTTAAATTTTGGTTTTGACGTGTTCATTGCTAGTATATAGAAATACAGTTGGTTTTTGTAGTTTGATTTTGTGTCCTGTGATTTTGCTGAACTTGCTTACTAGTTCTAGGTTATTTTGTAGATTCCTTGGGATTTTTTACATAGACTGTAGTGTCATCTGCAAAAAAAAAAATAGCTTTATTTCTTTTCATTTCCCGTCTATATGCCTTTTATTTCTTTTCTTGCCTTATTATTCTGGCTAGAATGTCCAGTACTATGTTGAATAAGAGTGGCGAGAGGGAACATCTTCGCCTTGCTTCTAATCTTTGGGGAAAAGCATTCAGTCTTTCACCAGTAGGTATGATGTGAGCTACAGATCTTAAGTAGATATTCTTTATCAAGTTTAGAAAGTGTTCTGAAGATTTTTTTTTTTAAATCATGAATGAGGGTTGAATTTTGTCAGGTGCTTTTTTCTGTATCAATTGATTTGATTATGTGATTTTTGTTCTTTAGCCTGTTGAGATGATGAATGATACAGATTGATTTTTTTTTTTTTTTGGCGGTACACGGGCCTCTCACTGTCGTGGCCTCTCCCCTTACGGAGCACAGGCTCCGTGGCCATGGCTCACGGGCCCAGCCGCTCCGCGGCATGTGGGATCTTCCCAGACCGGGGCACGAACCTGCGTCCCCTGCATCTGCAGGCGGACTCTTAACCACTGCGCCACCAGGGAAGCCCCAGATTGATTTTTGAATTTCAAACTAGCCTTGGATCCCTGGACTAAACTCCACTTAGTCATGGTATATAATTATTTTTATATATGTCTGAATTCTCTTCACTAATATTTTGTTAAGAATTTTTGCAGCTATATTCATGAGGAATATTGATCTGTGGTTTTCTTTTCTAGTACTGTCTTTGTCTGGTTTTGGTATCAGGGTAATATTGACTTCCTCAGATAAGTTGAGACATGTTCCCTCTTCTGTTTTCTGGAAGAGGTTGTGTAGAATTGGTGTTAATTCTTCTTTAAATAGTTTATAGAATTCTCTAGTGAAACTATCTGAACCTGGAGCTTTCTTTTTGGAGCCCCTTAATTACAAATTCAATTGCCTTAATAATTATAGGGACTCAAGTTATTTGATCATACTGAGTGAATTGTGATAGTTTAAGTTTTTTGAGGACTTGGTCCATTTCATCTAAGTTGTCAAATTTATGTGTTTAAGTTATTTATACTATTTCCTTACTATTTTCTGTTGTATGCAGGTCTGTAGTGATATCACCTACTGATATTGGTAATGTGTGTCTTCTCTCTTTTTTTTCTGAATCAGTCTTGATAGAGATTTGTCAATTTTATTGAACTTTTCAAAGAACCAGGTCTTTGTTTCATTGATTTGCTCTATTATTTTTCTGTTTTCAATTTCACTAGTTTCTGCTTTTACCTTTATTATTTCATTTCTTTTGCTTGCTTTGGATTTATTTTGTTCTTTTTCTATTCAGGTGGAAGCTTATGTTATTGGTTTGAGACATTTTCTCTTTCTTTTTTTTTTTAATGATATAATGACCATTTCCAAGGTTAGTGCTTTATTTTTATTTATTTTTTTCGTGGGGGGGATTATATTTTTTTAATTTAATTAATTAATTAATTTTTTGCGGTACGCAGGCCTCTTACTGTTGTGACCGCTCCCGTTGTGGAGCACAGGCTCCAGATGCGCAGGCTCAGCAGCCATGGCTCAAGGGCCCAGCCACTCCGTGGCATGTGGGATCTTCCCGGACTGGGGCACGAACCCGTGTTCCTTGCATCGGCAGGTGGACTCTCAACCACTGCGCCACCCGGGGAGCCCTATTTATTATTTTATACAGCAGTTTCTTATTAGTCATCAATTTTATACACATCAGTGTATACATGTCAATCCCAATCTCCCAGTTCATCACACCCCCTCCCCCCCCGCAGCCGCTTTCCCCTCTTCGTGTCCATACGTTTGTTCTTTACATCTGTGTCTCAATTTCTGCCCTGAAAACTGGTTCATCTGTACCATTTTTCTAGGTTCCACATATATGCATTAATATACGATATTTGTTTGTCTCTTTCTGACTTACTTCACTCTGTATGACAGTCTCTAGATCCATCCACGTCTCTACAAATGACCCAATTTCATTCCTTTTTATGGCTAATATTCCATTGTATATATGTACCACATCTTCTTTATCCATTCATCTGTCGATGAGCATTTAGGTTGCTTCCCTGACCTGGCTATTGTAAATAGTGCTGTAATGAACATTGGGGTGTATGTGTCTTTTTGAATTATGGTTTTCTCTGGGTATATGCCCAGTAGTGGGATTGCTGGATCATATGGTAATTCTATTCTTAGTTTTTTAAGGAACCTCCATACTGCTCTCCATAGTGGCTGTATCAATTTACATTCCCACCAACAGTGCAAGAGGGTACCCTTTTCTCCACACCCTCTCCAGCATTTGTTGTTTGTAGATTTTCTGATGATGCCCATTCTAACTGGTGTGAGGGGATACCTCATTGTAGTTTTGATTTGCATTTCTCTAATAATTAGAAATGTTGAGCAGCTTTTCATGTGCTTCTTGGCCATCTGTTTTGTCTTCTTTGGAGAAATGTCTATTTAAATCTTCTGCCCATTTTTGGATTAGGTTGTTTGTTTTTTTAATATTGAGCTGCATGAGCTGTTTATATATTTTGGAGATTAATCCTTTGTCCATTGATTCATTTTGCAAATATTTTCTCCCATTTTGAGGGTTGCCTTTCCATCCTGTTTATGGTTTCCTTTGCTGTGCAAAAGCTTTTAAGTTTCATGAGATCCCATTTGTTTATTTTTGTTTTTATTTCCATTACTCTAGGAGGTGGGTCAAAAAAGCTCTTGCTGTGATTTATGTCAAAGAGTGTTCTTCCTATGTTTTCCTCTAAGAGTTTTATAGTGTCCGGTCTTACATTTAGGTCTTTAATCCATTTTGAGTTTATTTTTGTGTATGGTGTTAGGGAGTGTTCTAATTTCATTCTTTTACATGTAGCTGTCCAGTTTTCCCAGCACCACTTATTGAAGAGACTGTCTTTTCTCCTTTGTATATCCTTGCCTCCTTTGTCCTAGATTAGTTGACTATAGGTGTGTGGGTGTATCTCTGGGCTTTCTATCCTGTTCCATTGATCTATGTTTCTGTTTTTGTGCCAGTATCATATTGTCTTGATTACTGTAGCTTTGTAGTATAGTCTGAAGTCAGGGAGTCTGATTCCTCCAGCTCCATTTTTTTCCCTCAAGACCGCTTTGGCTATTAGGGGTCTTTTGTGTCTCCACACAAATTTTAAGATTTTTTGTACTAGTTCCGTAAAAAATGCCATTGGTAATTTGATAGGGATTGCATTGAATCTGTAGATTGCTTTGGGTAGTATAGTCATTTTCACAATATTGATTCTTCCAACCCAAGAACATGGTATATCTCTCCATCTGTTGGTATTATCTTTAATTTATTTCATCAGTGTCTTATAGTTTTCTGCATACAGGTCTTTTGTCTTGTTAGGTTGGTTTATTCCTAGGTATTTTATTCTTTTTGTTGCAATGGTAAATAGGAGTGTTTCCTTAATTTCTCTTTCAGATTTTTCATCATTAGTATATAGGAACGCATGAGATTTCTGTGCATTAATTTTGTATCCTGAAACTTTACCAAATTCATTGATTAGCTCTAGTAGTTTTCTGGTGGCATTTTTTTTTTTGCAGTACGCAGTCCTCTCACTGCTGTGGCCTCTCCCGTTGAGGAGCACAGGCTCCGGACCCGCAGGCTCAGCGGCCATGTCTAATGGGCTTAGCCACTCCGCGGCATGTGGGATCTTCCCGGACTGGGGCACGAACCCATGTCCCCTGCATCGGCAGGCGGATTCTCAACCACTGCACCATCACTGAAGCCCTGGTGGCATCTTTAGATTTCTCTATGTATAGTATCATGTCATCTGCAAAGTGACAGTGTTGTTTCTTCTTTTCTGATTTGGGTTCCTTTTATTTCTTTTTCTTCTCTGATTGCCATGGCTAGGAATTCCAAAACTATGTTGAATAATAGTGGTGAGAGTGGACATCCTTGTCTTGTTCCTGATCTTAGAGGAAATGCTTTCAGTTTTTCACCATTGAGAATGATGTCTGCTGTGTGTTTCTCATATATGGCCTTTAATATGTTGAGGTAGGTTCCCTCTATGCCCACTTTATGGAGAGCTTTTATCATAAATGGGTGTTGAATTTTGTCAAAAGCTTTTTCTGCCTCTATTGAGATGATCGTATGGTTTTTATTCTTCCATTTGTTAAATGGTTTATCACATTGATTGATTTGCATATATTGAAGAAGGCTTGCATCCCTGGGATAAATCCCACTTGATCATGGTGTATGATCCTTTTAATGTGTTGTTGGATTCTGTTTGCTAGTATTTTGTTGAGGATTTTTGCATCTATATTCATCAGTGATATTGGTCTGTCATTTTCTTTTTTTGTGACATCTTTGTCTGGTTTTGGTATCAGGGTGATGGTGACCTCGTAGAATGAGTTTGGGAGTGTTCCTTCCTCTGCAATTTTTTGGAAGAGTTTGAGAAGGATGGGTGTTAGCTCTTCTCTAAATGTTTGATAGAATTCACCTGTGAAGCCACCTGGTCCTGGACTTTTGTTTGTTGGAAGATTTTTAATCACAGTTTCAATTTCATTCCTTGTGATTGGTCTGTTCATATTTTCTATTTCTTCCTGGTTCAGTCTTGGAAGGTTATATCTTTCTAAGAATTTGTCCATTTCTTCCAGGTTGTCCATTTTATTGGCATAGAGTTGCTTGTAGTAGTCTCTTAGGATGCTTTGTATTTCTGTGGTGTCACTTGTAACTTCTCCTTTTTCATTTCTAATTTTATTGATTTGAGTCCTCTCCCTCTTTTTCTTGATGAGTCTGGCTAATGGTTTATCAATTTTGCTTATCGTCTCAAAGAACCAGCTTTTAGTTTTATTGATCTTTGCTATTGTTTTCTGTGTTTCTATTTCATTTATTTCTGCTCTGATCTTTATGATTTCTTTCCTTCTGCCAACTTTGGGTTTTGTTTGTTCTTCTTTCTCTAGTTCCTTTAGGTGTAAGGTTAGTTGTTTATTTGAGAGTTTTCTTGTTCTTGAGGTAGGCTTGTATAGCTATAAACTTCCCTCTTAGAACTGCTTTTGCTGCATCCCATAGGTTTTGGATCATCGTGTTTCATTGTCATTTGTCTCTAGGTAATTTTTGATTTCCTCTTTGATTTCTTAAGTGATCTCTTGGATATTTAGTAACATATTGTTTAGCATCCATGTTTTGTGTTTTTTACGGTTTTTCCCTGTAATTGATTTCTAATCTCATAGCGTTGTGGTCAGAAAAGATGCTTGATGTGATTTCAGTTTTCTTAAATTTACTGAGGCTTGATTTGTGCCCCAAGATGTGATCTATCCTGGAGAATGTTCCATGTGCACTTGAGAAGAAAGTGTAATCTGCTGTTTTTGGATAGAATGTCTTATAAATATTAATTAAATCTCTCTGGTCTATTGTGTCATTTAACGCTTCTCTTTCCTTATTTATTTTCATTTCGGATGATCTGTCCATTGGTGTAAGTGAGGTGTTTCAGCCCCCCACTATTATTGTGTTACTGTCGATTTCCTCTTTTATAGCTGTTAGCAGTTGCCTTATGTATTTAGGTGCTCCTATGTTGGGTGCATATATATTTATAATTGATATATCTTCTTCTGAGATTGATCCCTTGATCATTATGTAGTGTCCATCCTTGTCTCTTGTAAGATTCTTTATTTTAAAGTATATTCTATCTGATATGAGTATTGCTACTCCAGCTTTCTTTGGATTTCCATCTGCCTGGAATACCTTTTTCCATCCCCTCACTTTCAGTCTGTATGCGTTCCTAGTTCTGAAGTGGGTCTCTTGTAGACAGCATATAGATGGATCTTGCTATTCAACAAGCCTGTGTTTTTTGGTTGGAGCATTTAATCCATTCACATTTAAGGTAATTATCGATATGTATGTTCATATGACCATTTTCTTAATTGTTTTGGGTTTGTTTTTGTAGGTCCTATTCTCTTGTGTTTCCCACTTAGAGAAGTTTCTTTAACGTTTGTTGTAGAGCTGGTTTGGTGGTGCTGAATTCTCTTAGCTTTTGCTTATCTGTAAAGCTTTTGATTTCTCCATCAAATCTGAATGAGATGCTTGCTGTGTAGAGTAATCTTGGTTGTAGGTTCTTCCCTTTCATCACTTTAAGTATATCATGCCACTCCCTTCTGGTTTGTAGAGTTTCTGCTGAGAAATCAGCTGTTAACCTTATGGGAGCTCCCTTGTATGTTATTTGTCATTTTTCCCTTGCTGCTTTCAATTGTTTTTCTTTGTCTTTAATTTTTGCCAGTTTGAGTACTATGTGTCTCAGCGTGTTTCTCGTTGGGTTTATCCTGTATGGGACTCTCTGCACTTCCTGGCCTTGGGTGGCTATTTCCTTTCCCATGTTAGGGAAGTTTTTGACTATAATCTCTTGAAATATTTTCTCTGGTCCTTTCTCTCTCTCTTCTCCTTCTGGGACCCCTAAAATGTGAATGTTTTTGCGTTTAATGTTGCCCCAGAAGTCTCTTAGGCTGCCTTCATTTCTTTTCATTCTATTTTCTTTATTCTGTTCTATGGCAGTGAATTCCACCATTCTGTCTTCCAGATCACTTATCCGTTCTTCTGCCTCAGTTATTCTGATATTGAATCCTTCTAGTGTAGCTTTCATTTCACTTATTGTATTGTTCATCTCTGTTTGTTTGTTCTTTATTTCTTCTAGGTCTTTGTTAAACATTTCTTGCATCTTCTCGATCTTTGCCTCCATTTTTTTTCCGTGGTCCTGGATCATCTTCACTATCATTATTCTGAGTTCTTTTTCTGGAAGGTTGCCTATCTCCATTTCGTTTAGTTGTTTTTCTGGGGTTTTATCTTGTTCCTTCATCTGGTACATAGCCCTCTGACTTTTCATCTTGTCTATCTTTCTGTGAATGTGGTTTTCGTTCCACAGGCTGCAGGACTGTAGTTCTTCTTGCTTCTGCTGTCTGCTCTCTGGTGGATGAGGCTATCTAAGGAGCTTGTGCAAGCTTCCTGATGAGAGGGACTGGTGGTGGGTAGAGCTGGCTGTTGCTCTGGTGGGCAGAGCTCAGTAAAACTTTAATCCACTTGACTGCTGATGAGTGGGGCTGGGTTCCCTCCCTGTTGGTTGTTTGGCCTGAGGCAACCCAACACTGAAACCTACCTGGGCTCTTTGATGGGGCTAGTGACAGACTCTTGGAGGGCTCACGCCAAGGAGTACTTCCCAGAACTTTTGCTACTAGTGTCCTTGTCCCCCTGGTGAGCCACAGCCACCCCCCACGTCTGCAGGAGACCCTCCAACACTAGCAGGTAGGTCTGGTTCAGTCTCCTATGGGATCACTGCTCCTTCCCTGGGTCCCGATGCGCACACAACTTTGTGTGTGCCCTCCAGGAGTGGAGTCTCTGTTTACCCCAGTCCTGTCAAAGTACTGCAATCAAATCCCACTGGCCTTCAAAGTCTGATTCTCTAGGAATTCCTCTTCCCGTTGCCAGACCCCCAGGTTGGGAAGCTGATGTGGGACTCAGAACCTTCACTCCAGTGGTGGACTTCTGTGGTATAAGTGTTCTCCAGTCTGTGAGTCACCCACCCAGCATTTATGAGATTTGATTTTACTGTGATTGCACCGCTCCTACCATCTCATTGTGGCTTCTCCTTTGTCTTTGCACGTGAGGCATCTTTTTTGATGAGTTCCAGTGTCTTCCTGTCGATGATTGTCCGGCAGCTACTTGTGATTCTGGTGTTCTCTCAAGAGGGAGTGAGTGCAGGTCCTTCTACTCCGCCATCTTGGTTCCGAACCTTGGGACTTTTTGTCTTTCTAATATAAGAACTTCACATTATAAATTTCTTTCTCAGTACTGAATTAGCTGCATCCACACATTTTGATATGTTGTTTTTTTCATTTTCATTCAGTTTGGTGTATTTTTTGTTTTTCTCTTGATTATTTAAAAGTGTGTTTTTCAGTTTCCAAGTTTTTGGTGATTTTCTTGTTTTCTTTCTGCTGTTGATGTGTATTTTAATTCCACTATAATAAGAGGACACTCTCTGTATGATTTCTTTTAAATTTGCTGAGGTTTGGTTCATGGTCCAGGTTACTGTCTATCTTGGTCTCTGTTCTATAGACACTTGAAAAGATGGGTGGAGTGTTCTTAAATATTGATTTGATCCTGTTGATTGATAATGTTGTTGAGTTCTTCTATATCATTGCTGATTTTCTGTCAAGTGTTTCTATCAACTCTTGGGAGAAGGCCATTTAATTCTTCAAATATAATTCTGGATTTGTATATTTCTCATTTCAGTTTTGTCAGTTTTGTTTCTCCTATTTTGTAGCTCTGTTGCTTGTTGTATACATATTTAGTACTGCTATGCCTTCTTGGTGAATTAACTCTTATAATTATGTAAGGTCCCTCTCTATGTCTGGTTTTCTTTGCTCTGAAGTCTACTTTATCTGATAGTAATACAACCACTCCTGCTTTTTTAAAAATTAATAATATACATGGTATATCTTTTTCCATCCTTTTACTTTCAACCTTCCCACATTTTTATATTTGAAGTGAATTTCTTATAGACTACATACAATGGTCACACTACTAATTTCTATCTTTTGATTGGTACATTTAAACAATGTACATATATTGTAATTATTTATATGATAGGGCTCAAGATATTATTTTATTTTTTTGTTTTCTGTTTGCTTTCTCTGGCATTCATTTCTCTGTTTTCTTTTTCTGCATTCCTGTGGATTACTTGAACATTTTTTAGAATTCCATTTTGGTTTATCTTTTTTTTTTTTGTGGTACGCGTGCCCCTCACTGCTGCAGCCTCTCCCATTGCGGAGCACAGGCTCTGGACGTGCAGGCCCAGCGTCCATGGCCCACGGGCCCAGCTGCTCCATGGCACGTGGGATCCTCCTGGACCGGGGCACGAACCCGCGTCCTCTGCCTCAGCAGGCGGACTCTCAACCACTGCGCCACCAGGGAAGCCCTCCTTATATTTTTCGAGTGTATCTCTGTATAGCTCTTGTGTGGTTGCTCTAAGTACCATACATATTTATATAGACTACATCAACATTTTAACAGTTTGAAAAAAGTATAGAAATCTTACCTCCTTTTACATCCTTTTAACCTCTTCCAATTTATAATATACTTGCCTAAAATATTTCTGCTACATGCTTTGAGAACCATCTTAGTGTTATAATTTTTGCTTCAACCATCAAACATAATTTAGAAAACTCAAGAGAAAGAACGTTTATTTTATTTACCCATATATTTGCTCTTTCTGTTGTTCTTTCTTCCTTCCTGATGTTCCAAGATACCTTTTTTTTAATCATCTCTCTTCTGTTCAGAGAATTTTCTTGAGCCATTCTTTTAGGGTAGGCTTTCTTTTGTCTGAAAATTTCTTGATTTCCCCTTCACTCCTGAAAGATATTTTCACTGGATATAGAATTTGGGCTTGAGAGTTCTTTTCTTTAAGCACTTGAAAAATGTTGTGCTACTTCTTCTGGCCTGCCTGGTTTCTGGTAAGAAATTCACTGTCATTCAATTTGTTTTTCCCCTATAAGTGATGTGTTGCTTCTCGCTGGCTGCTTTCAAGATTTCTTTCTTTCTTTCTTTCTTTTTTTTCTTTTTTTGGTTTTTCGTTTTCCAAACTTAAACTACAATGTATCTTGGTGTGGATTTCTTTGGATTATCCTGTTTAGCATTCACTTAGCTTCCTGAATCTGTAGATTTATGACTTTTTCCAGATTTGGGAAATTTTTGGCCATTATTCCTTCAAATACTTTTTCAGCCCTACTCTCTTTCTCTTCTTCTTCAAGGACTCCAATGACATGATATTAAGTTTTTTTGGCTATAGCCCCACATGTCTCTGAGGCTTTGTTCATTTTTTTCCCTAGTCTTTTCTCTCTGTTGTTCACATTGGGTAATGATTCTTTCCTTTGTCTTCTCCATTCTTGTGCTGAGCCCATTCATTGATATTTTACATTTTGGTTATTGTAATTTTTCAGTTCTAAAATTGTCACCTGGTTCTTTTTTAAAATTTTCTTTTCTTTTTTTAATTTGTTTCAAATGTGTTCCCAATTGCTTGTTGAAGCTTCTTTTTTTTTTACCATGCCACGCAGCTTGTGGGATCTTTGTTCCTCCAACCAGGGATTGAACTTGGGCCCTCAGCAGTGAAACTGCTGAGTCTTAGCCACTCGACCATCAGGGAATTCCGTGAGGCATCTTTATGATGGCTGCTTTTACGTCCTTGCCAGATAACTCTAACATCTATATCACCTAGATGCTAGCATCTGTTGCCTTTTCTTATTCAAGTTGAGATCTTCCTGGTTCTTAGAATGACAAGTGATTTTTTTAAAAATTGAAACCTAGACATTGGCTATGATGTTATCAGACTTTGGATATAATTGAAAGCTGGTGTTTATTCAGGGTTCCTCTAACACCACTCTGGCAGAGGAAGGAGGATGCTGCCAGGTGGAGGTGGAAGTCCAGGTTCTATACTAGACCTCCTGGGGGTGGTAGATCCTTGTTATTGCTCCCCACTAAGCTCCCACAGATACTACCCTGTCTGGGATGAGGAAAGACACTTTGTTCCTGCTCCCCACATGGTTTCCACTGACACTGAATGGGTGGGGTGTGGGGTGGCCTTGTTACTGTTGAGTGGTGGTGAAGTCCTAGCTCTCCACTCGGACTCCTCTGATGCTGCCCCAATGAGGATGTGGCAGTGAGCCTTGATAGAGCTTGGCAAGGGTGTAAGTCTATGCTCTCTACTGTGTCTTTAGTGGTGTGCTCGGGTGTGGGTCCATGGTTTTTTTTGCTAGAGTAGAGCTGTGATTATCTAAAAGCTTTTAGTCTTGTTACTCTGCTCTTTTCCTGGTTTCATAGCTAGAGAGATCAGACTTCTCTTGGGGCATTTTTTTTTTATTAGCCTACTTCTCCAGTTCCCAGTCTGGGACATGTGAAACAGAGAGAATACTCAGGGAACTCAAGGCCATATTTCTCCTTGGGTTCCAAGCTCCTTAACTGGTCTGCTTTCTTGCCACCTTTCAGATTCCTCTTACGTTTGTTATACATAAAACGTCCAGCCTTTTCAGCAATACTTGGCAGGAAGAATAGGGAAAAGTATGACTACTGTATCTTTCCAGAAGCAGATTTCCATTTAAAAATTCATCTTTGATGCTATTTCAAAGGAAAAGAACGTCTCATTGGTATTCCTGGATGTCTTGCTAGGTTTTCATAAGTTCTTGGAGATAGTGTGCTTGTTGGGTTTTGGTTATTTTTTATAGTAACAAGCAAGTAAAATTGGGGTAGGACCTTTTGCTTTGACAGGCTATAAAAATAATCTATATTTACTGGTGGGCTTGGGTGTGGGGATATAGTTATATATGTGTGTGTGTGTATATATATATGTATATATACATATATAATTTAATATATATTTTAAGATTGAAAGTTGCTCGGCAATAACACAAATACTATACACTACCATGTAAATGAAAATCTGGAAGCTAGTGCACAAATCAGTTCTTTACTTACTAATTGATGGAAGCAGTGGGAGTAACTTTAAAATCTCGATGCCATAAGCATTTCATTCAAAAGAAGCCATCTAATGTGTAATCTAAGTAACCCTCAAGACTAAAACATGTGCTGCTGAATTGAAACTACAGTTACGTTTGGCACATGACTAACTTTATGCTATAATGATTCATGCTCAAGACTGTTTTTAGCCTTTGTAGACAATAAAGAAACTAGTATTTTTCAGGACCAATAAAAAAGTATTTGGTAAAACGAAAAAAAATCTTAAATAATCCTGAAAAAACGTTTATACTTGCTATTACCTTTCTTGCTGATGAGTTGGTTCAAACTAAAGTTGAAAATGTTTGCTGCTGAGAGATGTTCTGCAAATGGGATTTATGGAAAATGAATGTTAAATGATTCAAACAGACAACAAAAGATAACTCTCTTTTAAATTACTTTTAGCATTTATGAGACCAGTACAAACAGCCCAAGAGGAAGATGCCTGCAGTTGCCGGTTTCCAGAAGAAGAGGAAGGAGTGTGTGAACTGTGAAGAGGAAATCCACAGATGTGTTGGAACTCTCTTTAGAAGAATCACAGGAGAAATATGAGGGATCCCACTACTGTACCTTTCAAATTTAAAAACTCCATACTGGATAATACCAACGGTTACCCTAACAAGTTTTTTTTCCTAAATGCTAACGACTTGGCCTTTCAAGATGTACCACTTTTAACAGACAGAAAAATGGGACATAAATGGTGGTAAAAGTGATATTTTCTAGATACTGCTTAAGAGGTTTGGGCTAGTTTTCTTGAAATCCAAAGAGAATTATATTTTAAATTTAATCATGTAGGCCAATCGTGCAGCTAAAATTATAATCAAAATCAATTCTATTTTTTTTTTTTGGTGCTAATATGACATATGGCAATAGCCATAAGATGCAGGCACTATCCCCCATCAAATTTTCCATGGGTTCAATCATTCAACACAAGACATCCTCCATTGTCAGGGGAGAATGAGGACAGTCATCATCATTGCCCAAGTTTGGGGTCAAGAGCAAAAAACTAAAAAATAACAGACCTTGGGACTTCCCTGGTGGTCCAATGGTTAAGACACCTCACTCCCAATGCAGGGGGCACAGGTTCAATCCCAGGTCAGGGAACTAAGAGCCTACATGCTGCACAATGTGGTCAAAACCAAACAAACAAACAAATGAACAAAAGAAGAAAAAGCAGACCTTGAGGAACAGTTTTGGAAAGAGTCAAATGTCCCTGTATATCCTTGGTCCTCTCCATCTTCCCATCTTCTGCCTTTGTCCTACTCCCCTCTGAGCCACAGCTTACTTTTTATTTTATTCTTAAAAACTTTATCAGTAATATTTTATATACATAAACTAGTAAATGAAACAGAAGTGCAGACCCGTGAACACATAACCCAACCCGAGCGCTAGAGCAGGAGTTGCCAAACTCCCACGGGCCAAATCTGAGATGCCATGTGCCTTTATACAGTTTATGAACTAAGAATGGTTTTACATGTTTAAATAATCAAAAACAAATCAGAATAAGAATAATACCTCATGACGCATACAATTATCTGAAATTCAAATTTCAGAGTCCATAAGTAGTTTTCCTGGAGCACACAAGGCACCCTCAGGTGGCCTTTGCATTGCAACAGCAGAGTTGAGTAGCTGTGACAGAGATTGTATGGCCCACAAAACCTAGAATATTTAATAAGTGACCCTTTATAGGGTCAAAGTCAGGATCAGAGCATCCATCTGTGTGCTGCTTCCCTCCCTCATCTCCTGTCTACCTCCCCACCCCAACTCCAGGCAACTTCTCACAGGAATGTTGTCTCTCATTTCCTTGCTTAAAAGAAAATCACGTATCATATAATTATGTACCCCACAACTATTTTACTTAGTTTTGTTTGTTTTTGAGCTTTATGAACATGGTATTGTGCTGTATGGAGACTTGTGCTTTAATCACTCAGAAGTATATTTGTAAGACATTCATGTTATTGTGTGTAGCTAGCTAGAATGCATTCATTTTGACTGAGGTACAGCTTTGCAAATATACCATTATTTATCAACCCACTCTGAATCAAAGGACACTTGGGTTGTTTCCAGGTTTTTTTTCTTCAATTATGGAAAATATTGCTATGAATGTTCTTTTATATGTTTTCTATTTAAGAGTGTCTCTAGGGAAACTTCCTTAAAGTAGAATTTCTGGATCTTAGGGCGTATGAATGTTCAACTTTATGAGCTAGCCCCATGTCAGTAAGGATATGCTAAATTATGCAGAAATGACAAATGAGCCCCCCCCAATCTTAACAGATTACAACCACACAACAGAGGTGCATTTCTGGATGTCATTACATGCCTGTTGAAGGCTGACTGTGACTCTGTCCCATGTTATTTCCCTCCGGGATTTAGGTGGAGAGAGCAGCTTCTACTTGGGACATTGACCATCTTGTGGCAAAGGAACACACTCATAGGTAGTTGGCTAGATTCTAACTTTAAGAAAAATGCCTGCAGCCATGCTTGGCAATAACAGGGCAGAAAGTATAATCGTCACACAAGGAGGGGCAGCAAATATTTCTGAACAATAAAAAGTCTACTGCAGGGCTGAACTGCTTTTCACCGAGGTTGTTCTAATTTGTGCTCCTGTCAGCAGTGAGTCCCATCCTTGCCACCCTCAGGCATTTTCAGACTCCATTTTGCCAACCTAGTGGGTTTAGGATGGCATCTCACCATAGTCTTATTTTGCATTTCTGTCACGTTTTTATATATTTTGTGTTTCTTTTTTGAGAAATGCTTGCTCGTGTTTTTTAAACCATTTTAAAAATTTGGTTATTTCTCTTTTTCTTATTGATTCATAAAAGTTCTTTATGTAGTCTAGATACTAATCTTTGGTTACTTATATGTGTTATAAATATTTGTTTGCAATTTGTTTTTTCTCTTTTTAACTGTGTCTCTCTTTTTCTTTGTGGTAATAAGAGGAAACGTTCTTAATTTAATATGGTTCAGTTTACAACTCTTTTCTTACATAGTTAACATTTTTTTTGGTGTCCTGATTAAAGAAATGCTTCTCTGCCCCAATATCATAAAGATATTTCCTCACATTTTATTCTAAAAGTTTTAAGTTTTGTCTTTTGTATTTAATTCTAACCTATCAGGAATCATTTTTGTGTATGTCGTGAGAAATGATCCAATGTTGACTTTTGTTTGTGGATAACCACTAGTCCCAGTACTAGTCCCAGCATTTATTCAATGCTCCCCTTTTTCCCTATGGATCTGCAATACACTTCTGTCATTTATCAAATTTCCATCTATCCACAGGCGGTTTCTAGGCTCTCTATTCTGTTCCATTTGTCAGTTTGTCTGTCCGTGTGCCAATACGCACTGTCTTTGTTACAGTAGCTTAATAATAGCTCTTGATACCTGGCAGGACAAATCTTTAATGTCCTTCAATAAAGTTTCATATAAAGTTTCAAGTTTCTCCAGAAGTTGTACATCTTTAGTTAGATTTATCTCTAGGTTCGTTGTTGTTGCTTCTTAAGCAGTTTTTTTTTTGTTGTCGGAGTAGAGAGATGTCGTTGATTTGCGTTCATTGCTTTATAGCCTGCCTCTTTCCTAAGCTTCCTTTTATTTTCTAATAGTATGTATGTGGATTCTTTGGGGTTTTCTATACACACAATCATGGTATTTGTCATAATAATAGTTTCTTGCATTTCTAGTCTTTTGTCATTTATTTCTTTTGCTTGGGGTAAGCTTGACTTATCGTCAGGACCTCCAGTACAATGTGATAGTCTGTTTTTTATCCTATTTATAGAGGACACTTTCAGGGTATTTTTTGGGTAAATATACTTGATCAGCTTAAGGAAGTTCCCTTCTATTCCTGGTTAGTGCAGAGGGCTAGTTTTTCATTTTGTAATCACGAAAGGGTGTTGAGTTATATCAAATGATTTTTCTGGAAGAAAACAAAAGCATTTGATTACGGATGACTCAGTTAATTGTTCTTTCACATTGACTTGGATCTACTCTTTGGTCAGATTCCAAGAAAATTACTGTTGGAAAGAAATTTAATGCAATAACGAGTGTAATAATAGGTATTCCTCCCTCCCCCTTAAAGGAAGCTTTGGTGTATGATATAATAATGTGTTCAGAAACATTTTTTGTTTTAATTTAAATAGATGAAGTACCTCCATTTGGCTCTTTCTTTACTGTTTTGATAAGAGTTTTATTTATAGTAAAAGATGAAGGTAATATTTATGGAGGATTTTTTGAAACTTTCTAGCCAATCTCACCAAACACATGAAAAAGTACGAATGGGCATGATTACTTTTCCAGAACAAGAACGTTTGAGACTTGACTTGAGCACTTTGACCTTCTCTGAATGGCTCATATGCGGTCTCTGGGTGGAGCCGGTTGGTATTTTGGGAGCCTGACCAGGAGGTTTCAGGCAAAAATTCTGTTAACCTGGTATTCTGGTAAGAATAAGAGAACAGTCATTGGTGCTACAATCCTTTTAAAATAAGAGGCAAAGCAAAGCTGAGGGCGTTCACCAGTGCTGCTTCAGAACAGAGCTAGGTATAACTTTTTTCTCCCTTTTCCAAACTACAGCACTAAATTCCAACGTGGCTTTCACTCTCAGCTTTGGACTTTTGATGTTTAATTCTCTGTTGTCCATTATCCACAAACACAAAGGGACCAGTCATGCCCCACAGGCTTGGGTCACCCAGGCTAATTCATTTGTCCCAGGTTATAAACACAGAAAATCCACCATTTATTCTGCTTATCTGACAGAGGTTATGTTTATTACACAGACTGTACCATACTCTTATCATAGTATATTTTGGTATAATGTCTAAATGTTATAAATGAAAAACACAGGAACTTGGGGGTATGAGTCACCTTTCCCCCTAAATGACAGTTAACAAAGAATGAAAATAAAGACAGAATTAAATGGTCCCCTTTGAGGATTAATTTAGGAAATCCAATAATTAAGTTTAATAGAAATGCATGGAAATTTCTCTGATCCAAATAAATGAACATATTTAGGGATGTACAAGTTGCAAACAGTTTTCTAAATGCTGCAAAACAAGCTTCGGTTACTTCTGAAGCAAATTTGGATTTTCGTCTTTGGTGGAAGGTATCACTCTGGTGGAAACTTTTGATACGAGGGGCCTACGGCTAAAGTGGGTGTCTCCCTCCTCTGCAGAGCCGATCTTTCCACTGTGGGTGAGGTGTGCTCACGGACCACAGAGAGTGTGAGTTATGTGTGGTCTGTGTGTGGTAAGGCCAGAGGAGCAGTCATTACCTCTTTTTTTTTTTTTTTTTTTTTTTTTTGCGGTACGCGGGCCTCTCACTGCTGTGGCCTCTCCCGTTGCGGAGCACAGGCTCCGGACGCGCAGGCTCAGCGGCCATGGCTCACGGGCCCAGCCGCTCCGTGGCATGTGGGATCTTCCCAGACCGGGGCACGAACCCGTGTCCCCCGCATCGGCAGGCGGACTCTCAACCACTGTGCCACCAGGGAAGCCTTACCTCTCTTTTTAAAAAAAAAAACCTCTATAATAAAACACACATTGGTCATTTCACAGAAAAAAAGAATATCTAAGAAAAACGCTTATTTTTTTTAAAGTTCTATTCCTGTTGCAATGTCAAATCATAAGGCTAATTAATAGTGAAATAACGTGCTATTCTTTGTAAACGATGGAAACAGACTTTAGTGCCTAGGTACGAGAAAGATTTCAAGTTTGCGATTTCTTTGTCTCCCAACACCTGACTTTTTAGTCACATACAAACATGAATGCTGTTTTTTTATATCAATATTGATTCAGATAGCTGTATTTCAAATTGTCACTGAAGCCTTTCAGTTAACACGTCTTTCACAAATTCACGGAAGAGGCTGATTCTGACAAACGCACTGAAGGGATGACTCTGAAATAGGTGACTTCTTCATTGGACCGGTATCCTCTGGAAGCTCTGATCAGCCCCGTGCTAGGACACGAAGACAACGGACCCACCTCCCCCTTGAGGGCTTTGAGGCCAGGGGACTGATAAGAGACACAATGTTACCAGGACCTACTATGTGCCAGGAGTAGACTCGTGAAGTGGGAGGCAAGAGCGCTGATCTCCTGGAACTTCCAGCCTGGTAAAGAGACAGCAGTGCATCAGGGTGCCTGCGTGTTTGGTGGGGAAGGGGGAAAAGCACACGCAGCAGGGGTGGAGGGAGGACTTCCTGGGGACGGTGAGGACAACTGGGAGGAGTAGGTGGTATCTACTCAGGCTGTGTGTTTTCCAGAAGAAGCGAGGGTCCCAGGCAAATGGGAGTGAGCGTTGGGGTCAGGGAATGGAGGGGAGATGAAGGGAGCTGCAGGGTCAGCAGGGACCAAGTCCCCAGAGTTTAGAAGCTAAATTTAGAAGCTCGGATTTTAAACTGTGGACACTGACTGGGGAGCCAGGGAAGGGATTTGATGTGATTTGCGTTTTCAAAAGATCTCCCTGACTACAGTGAGGAAAATGGATTAAAGGGATGGGGGGCGCCTCCAGGAGAGACACATCTGGGGATGGGGCACAAGGCCCTGGTTCCTGGCTTGGGCAGTTGGGAAGACAGTGGTACTGTCAGCAGAAGAGAGAAACCCTGGAGGAGGAAGGGGCAGGTCCAGTGTCAGCCCCAGACCCTGTGGTATACCCCAGCGGAGGGGCCACATGGTGCAGGGGGTT
Organism: Aethalodelphis obliquidens; assembly: GCF_003676395.1. NCBI lineage: Eukaryota > Metazoa > Chordata > Mammalia > Artiodactyla > Delphinidae > Aethalodelphis > Aethalodelphis obliquidens. The sequence continues at coordinate 47,019,758 of NW_020837953.1, forward strand.
GGGGGGGAGATGGGGGATGCGGAAAGGGGCATCGCAGAGGCCAGGGCAGGGTCTCCAGAATCCAGCAGATGACGGTAGAGTCAGGACCATCCAAGGCCACCAAGATGCCAGGAGAGTTGACAATAAAACAGATACTGGCGGGCTTCCCTGGTGGCGCAGTGGTTGAGAGTCCGCCTGCCGATGCAGGGGACACGGGTTCGTGCCCCGGTCCGGGAAGATCCCACATGCCGCGGAGCGGCTGGGCCCGTGAGCCATGGCCGCTGAGCCTGCGCGTCCGGAGCCTGTGCTCCGCAACGGGAGAGGCCACAGCAGGGAGAGGCCCGCGTGCCGCAAAAAAAAAAAAAAAAAAAGACAAAGACAAAGAAAAAAACAGATACTGGGTTTAGCTACAAGGTATTAACCTTAATGGGAACTCTTTCAGGGGAAAGCCAGGCCATGGGAATGCATGGTAAGAGACAGCAGGCGAACTCAAACCTTTCAAAAGTTAGATGGTAAAAGAAAGGTGATGGCATGGGAACTGGGGAGCCACCAGGGGTCCTGGGGTAGAGTTATCGAATAAAACACGGCACTCCCCATTAAATTTGAATTTTAGAGAAGAGGTGAATAATTTCTCAGTATAAATAGGTCCCATGCACTATTTGGGACATGCTTTTAGTGAAAATTGTCTGTGGTTTATCTGAAATTCAAATTTCCCTGGCGTCCTGTTTTGTTTTGTTTTTGTTTTTTTGGCTGGGCCACGTGGCTTGTGGGATTTTAGTTCCCTGACCAGGGATTGAACCCGGAGCCCTTGCAGTGAGAGCTCAGACTCCTAACCACTGGAACGAATTCCCATGGGCGACCTGTATTTTTATTTGCTAAATTTGGCAAACCTCGTTAAGGGGGAGTATTTGGTTCTCTTTTAATCAGAGAGACTTGAGCAAGGTGAGATGCAGATGTTAAAGGGAGAGTCTAGGGACTTCCATGGTGGCGCAGTGGATAAGACTGTGCTCCCGATGCGGGGGGCCTGGGTTCCATCCCTGGTGGGGGAACTAGATCCCACATGCATGCCGCAACTAAGGAGCTGGAAAGCCGCAACTAAGGAGCCCTGGAGCCGCAACTAAGACCTGATGCAACTAACTAAATAAATAAATAAATAAGAGTGAGTCTATAACGGGAATCAGGTTGGGGGTTGGGGGTTGGGGGTGGGCGGGCGGGCAGTGCCTGAGGGGTGGACAGGGTGTGGCTGGAGCGCAGGGAGTGAGGGTGGAAGTATCCATGGGGGCCAGACGAATACAGGTGCTGGGCTAGATGGAAGGAGGGGGAGCTGCCTGACAGAAGGTTCTCTGGGATCCTCTGCCGGTGTGGAGGGTGTAGGGGAGGCTGAAGGATGGGAGATAAAGAGCTCATTTTATTGGAGGGTTGGCGAGCTCCTTCCAGGTAAGAGCTTCACCCTGCAGGGGCGGCGGGTCCTGATCCACTAGGGCCGAGCTTCCTGCAAGGTCTCAGAAGACACCGAGTGAACTGCCCACCCCTCACCCCTGGGGCCGGGGTTTTCCAGGAGGGAGTGACAGAGGTCAGCGGGAGAAGGAAGTTGAAGATATTGGCAAGAGAGTTGCAAAAAGATTCCAAGTTCAGATTTTACACGCGAACTAGGTACTTTCTATAAAGGCCATTATAGTACATCATTCAATGTTTCTGAAGACAGGTTACCAAAAACACTTAACTCACAGGGTAATGTTAGGGCTCCGGCAGCAGCATATAGCAAAACAGCCTCCTCTAGTGCATGAGAATTTCAAGGAGGAAATGGACGTCAGCAAGGGAAGGAAGTCAGCTGAAAAGTGCTGTCCTTCCTCTCTCCCCACTTTAAACCTCCCACTCCACCCCCAGCCTGCATGGAATAAGAAGAGCTCAGAGCCTTTGATACCAGAATATGGCTTTGACCATGACAAAGCCTGGGTGTACAGACTGTTGTATACATTGTGTACTGGAGAGAACTCACTGTAACCAGACATAATCCTCACCACCTAACATCACATTGTATAATTCTTTCTTCTTTATTGTCTGGCAACCACTGAATTTCTGCTGTGACCCTTGGAAAGTGCCAGTAACTGTGGGTTGAATGAACGACTGAATGAATGAGATCAGGTAGGCACACTGAGAGCCACCCGCTTTTTGCATAATTTTCAAGAAAATATTTCTGCAACACCAACACCTTTCATTTATTGTAATAAGATCCCGCCAAATTCTCTTCTACCTTTTACCCAGTGAAGACAGAGGTTGGGTGAGTTGCTCTCTATGGTTACTAAGAGCTTTAAGATTGATAGCGGTTTATTTTCTTCCAACTTCGATCATGATTGCTGGTCTTAGCAGGGACTTGTAAGAAGGCTGAGCAACATATAAGTGTTCTTTTCCACTTTGGGGTGATTGGGGGAAAAGTTAAAGATTGTATCTTCCATTTGGGATGCATATCATTCCCTGATTTTGCTTCTGTTCAGAGGATCTGAGATGGGATTTCATCTTCTGCTCTTGGTGTTGGCAAGATCCTGTGAAATAAACACTTTACCCCGGTGTGGAAGAGACAACCTGTCAAACACTGAGAGCTGAGATGAGGTGGCATTAGACCAGCACATGCTGGCATACATAAGAAATCCTGGGTTGCGCTTTTTCAAGATTTCTTTTCACTCTTATTCAAGTCACATAACAAGCCAGAATCTATTGAGAACTCTTCCATCTGATACACCTGCTAAGACAGCTTGAGGCCATATAGTACTTGGGTTAAGTTCATGGGTGTTGGACTCAGCCAGTTTGAGGTTTGATCACTGCCCTCATGCCTTGTGGCTGAGTCAACGTATGCTCTAAGCCTTGGTTTCCTCCTTTGTAAAATGACATGGGGCAGTTGCTAAGATGACATAAATAAGGCCTGTGGCACCGTGTCCCTCACAAGCCAAGTGCTCAAGAAGCCATCTTATCATATTCTTATTAAATAAGCATGTACAATTCTATTGAGCAATTTAACATTTCTGATTGCAACAAATGCTGTTAACTCAGTGTAATTATAATCACACATCCTGCAATTATGGTGTTTCCAAATATAGACACTGGCTGGTCTGGTTCTAAGAGGCCCCAAGAAATCAATCCTAGCACAGCTGTCCGATGTGGGGACGCCTGCTTACCTCCTGTGCAATTTTGCACTCTGATAACCATGGCTGTGTTCCAATTCTTCCTTCTTCACTGAAAAAAATACAGGAAGTTGAAATAGCAGGGACTTCCATCTAAAGTAAAACATTCCATGTATTAAGCTTTACAAGTGAATTCTGTGTATATGTTTGACAGTGGAACAATGTTCCCTTATTTTAAAAGACAAATTCCTTCATGGCTTGTGTAATGTTAATGAATAAATATGTTTGGTACATGAAATTACCCTACGCTATGCTTATTCCTGTGTCACAAGAACACTTTTTAAAAATAGAATTCTTCTTCTGGCCTATAGATCTCAAATATGAAGCATTCTTAAAATAAAGTTAAATGTTCATGGAGAATACTATGGAAAAATACTGCTCTTTTAGAATTTTTAGGTATCAGTGCTTAGCCTTAATAATTTTTGAGATATAAATTTTAAATAAAGATATGGAATAAGAGCGTCAAAACTGTCTCAAATGATAAATGCTTAAATTGCTACAGATAATTAGTAAAAACAAATTTGTTTTCCATGATGCATTTGCAATATTTTAAAATTAGGCCATACCACTCTACCATGACTTATTAATTATTAAGTTGAATTTTTTTGTGCTATTTCTTAATATATATTTATTTATTATCTTTTGCTGTGTTGGGTCTTAGTTGCGGCCCGTGGGATCTTTGTTGAGGCATGCGGGATCTTTCATTGAGACGTGTGGGCTCTTTGTTGTTTCACGCGGGCTTCTCTCTAGTTGTGGCGTGCGGGTTTTCTCTCCTCTAGTTGTGGCGCGTGGGCTCTGTAGTTTTGCAGCCCGTGGGCGCTCCCGTTGAGGCGGGCGACCTCAGTAGTTGTGGCGTGCGGCCTTAGTTGCCCCGTGGCATGTGGGATCTTAGTTCCCAGACCAGGGATCGAACCCATGTCCCCTGCATGCACGGCAGATTCTTTACCACTGGACCACCAGGGGAGTCCCTAAGTTGAATATTAATACAGCAATGAATTTCTTCTTTCATGCTTATGAATATTTTTATAGAGCCCTGGAGGTGAAACTGCTGGACTATAGGGCATGTGAATTTAAAATCTTTATAAGTACTGTGCAGCACAGGGAACTCTACTCAATACTCTGTAATGGGAAAAGTATCTAAAAAACAGTGGATGTATGTATATGGATAACTGATTCACTTTGCTGTACAGCAGAAACTAACACAACATTGTAAATCAGCTATACTCCAATAAAAACTAAAAAAAAATCATATAAAAGGTATGCAAGGTACACATATAGGGAGAAAAGTGAAGGAAAGCCATATTTTCTGATAAGAAAAAAGTAATATTTTAAAATATTTACCTGTAGATTCAATGAAATTCCATTAAGCTTTCTACAATTTTGTGTTTTTCATGGTATTTAACAAAAATTTTCTGAAAGGTATTTTGAATACCAAATAACCTGGCATATCTAAATCATTACTTTCAGAGAGGCCCTCTTCCATGTGCTATCCAGATTTATTATAAATATGGATGAATTGAGAGGAAATAGCTATTATTTGTTTTATATTTCAATACATGTTCCAAATTGATTAAAACAAAAATCAAAATATTTTGCATTTTAAAATGAAATAAAATGAAATAAAATAATATGTTTACAGGTGTTGCAAAATTGTCCTTTAACAGGGACTGGGGTAAGGATGATGTAAAAGTTCTGGAAATAGTGGCAATGGTTACACAGCATTGTGAATGTTCATTTTTTTCCCAAAGTTTTCTAATGACATGTTTATAATACAGTTTCCTGTAATTCAATCACTTCTTTTTTATTGAAATATTGTTGACATGCAGTATTAAGTTAGTTTCAAGTGTACTCCATAATGATCTGACATTTGCATACATTATAAAATGACCAGCACAATAATTCTAGTAACCATCTGTTCCCATACAAAGTTATTACAGTATTATGGAACATACTCTTTATGTTATATATTATATCACTGTTGCTTATATATTATATAACTGGAGGTTTGTACCTCTTACTCTCCTTCACCTATTTTGCAACCCCACCAGTCCCCCCTTCTGGCAGCCAACTATTTGTTCTCTGCATCTGTGAGTCTGTTTTTGTTTTGTTTTTTAGATTCCATGTATAAGTGAGATCATACGGTATTTGTCTTTCTCTGTCTGACTTATTTCACTTAGCATAATATCCTCTAGATTCATCCATGTTGTTGCAAATGGCAAGATTTCTTCTTTTTCTTTTTTTTTTTGGGCTGCATAATAGTCCATTGTACATATGCCACATCTTCATTATCCATTCATCTATTGATCGATGCTTGGGTTGCTTCTATATTTTGGCAATTGTAAATAATGCCGCAGTGAACATTGGGGTACAGATATCTTTTCAGATTAGTGTTTTTGTTTTCTTCAGGTAAATACCCAGAAGTGAAATTGCTGGATCACGTGGCAGTTCTATTTTCAATTTTTTGAGAAACCTCCATATTATTTTCCACAGTGGCTGCACCAATTTTCATTCCCATCAACAGTGCACAAGAGTTCCCTCTTCCCCACATCCTTGCCAACACTTGGTATTTGTTCTTTTTAATGATGGCCATTCTGACAGGTGTGCTGTGATATCTTATTGTGGTTTTGATTTGCATTTCCCCAATAATTAGTGATGTTGCACAGATTTTCATGTGTCTGTGAACATCTGTATGTCTTCTATAGAAAAATATCTATTCAAGTCCTCTATCTTTTAATTGGGTTTTTTTGATGTTGAGTTGAATGAGTTCCTTGTATATTTTGGATATTAACCTCTTATCGGATATATTGTTTGCAAATATCTCCTCCCATTCAATAGGCTACCTTTTCCTTTTGTTGATAGTTTCCTCTGCTGTGTAAAAGTTTTTTAGTTTGATGTAGTCTCATTTGTTTATATTTGCTTTTGTTTCCCTTGCCTGAGAGATAAAACAAAAAAAATTGCCAAGAATGATGTCAAAGAGTGCTCTACCTATGTTTTCTGCTAGGAGTTATATGGTTTTAGGTCTTAAATTTAAGTCTTTAATCCATTTTGAATTTATTTTTGTATATGGTAAGAGAAAGTAGTCCAGTTTGATTCTTTTGCATGTAGCTGTCCAGTTTTCCCAAAACCATTTATTGAAGAGTCTGTCTTTTCCCCATTGTATTTTCTTGCCTCTTTTGTTGCAGATTAATTGACCATATATGTGTGGGTTTATTTCTGGGATCTCTATTCTGTTCCAATGATCTATGTGTCTGTTTTAGTGCCAATACCATACTGTTTTGATTACATTCACCTTGTAATATAGTTTGAAATCAGGGAGCATGATACCTCCAGCTTTGTTCTTCTTTCTCAAGATTGCTTTTGCTATTTGAGGTCTTTTTTTAAAAAAAATAATTTTATTTATTTATTTATTTTTGGCTGCGTTGGGTCTTTGTTGCTGCATGAGGACTTTTCTCTAGTTGTGGCAAGTGGGGGCTACTCTTCGTTGCCATGCACGGGCTTCTCACTGCGGTGGCTTCTCTTGTTGTGGAACATGGGCTCTAGGTGCACGAGCTTCAGTAGTTGTGGCTCATGGGCTCTAGAGTGCAGGCTCAGTAGTTGTGGTACATGGGCTTAGTTGCTCCACGGCATGTGGGATCTTCCCGGACCAGGGCTCGAACCCATGTCCCCTGCATTGGCAGGAGGATTCTCAACCACTGTGTCACCAGGGAAGCCCCTATTTGAGGTCTTTTGTGTTTCCATACACACTTTGCTTTGAATTTATAGATTGCCTTGGGTAGTATGGTCATTTTAACAATATTAATTCCTCCAATCAATAAGAAAGGTATAACTTTCCATTTGTTTGTGTTGTCTTCAATTTATTTCATCAGTGTGTTATAGTCTTCCAAGTGCAAGTCTTTTACTTCCTTGGTTAAATTTATTCCCAGGTATTTTATTCTTTTTGATGCAGTTGTAAATGAGATTGCTTTCTTAATTTCTCTTTCTGATTGTTGTTGGTGTATAGAAATGCAACAGATTTCTGTATATTAATTTTATATCTTGCAACTTTAGTGAATTTGTTTATTCTAATAGTTTTTTGGTGGTGTCCTTAGGATTTTCTATATATAATATTTCATCATCTGCAAACAGTGACAGTTTTGCTTCTTCCTTTCCAACTTGATTACCTTTTATTTCTTTTTCTTGTCTGATTTCTATGGCTAGGATTTCTGATACTTTGTTGAATGAAAGTGGCAAGATTGGGCATCCTTGCTTGTTCCTTGTCTTAGAGGAAATTCTTTCAGCTTTTCACATTTGAGTATGATGTTGTCTGTAGATTTATCATATATGACCCTTATTATGTTGAGGTATGTTCCCTCTATATCCACTTGTTGAGAGTTTTTATCATAAATGGATGTTGGATTTTGTCAAAAGCTTTTTCTGCATCTATACAGATGGTCATATGATTTTCATTCTTTGAAAATGAATTTGTTAATCAATTTGTAAATATGATGTATCACTCTGATTGATTTGCAGATATTGAACCATCCTTGCATCTCTAGGATAAATTCCACTTGATCGTGGTGTGTGATCCTTTTAATGTATTATTGAATTTGGTTTGCTAATATTTTCTTAAGGATTTTTGCACCTGTGTTCATCAGTGATATTGTCCTGTAATTTTTGTGTGTGTGGTGTTTTTGTCTGGTTTAGGTATCAAGGTGATGCTAGCTTTGAACACATTGGGAAGCATTTCTTCCTCTTCAATTTTTTGAGAACAACTTGAGAAAGACAGGTGTTGTCTCTTCTTTAAGTGATTGGTAGAATTCATTTGTGAAGCCATCTGGTCCTGAACTTTTGTTTATTGGGAGTTTTTAAAATTATTATTATTGATTCAATTTAATTACTGGTAATCAGTCTATTCATATTTTCTATTTCTTCCTGATTCAGTCTTGGAATACTGCACATTTCTAGGAATTTACCCATTACTCTAGATTGTTCATTTTATTGGTGTATGATAGTAATCTTTCATTATCCCTTGTATTTCTGTGATATCAGTTGTAATGTTTCATCTTTTGTTTCTGAATTTATTTATTTAGACCTTGTTTTTTTCTTGATGAATCTGGCTAAAGATTTATTAATTTTGTTTATATTTTAAAGAATCAGCTCTTAGTTTTATTAATCTTTTCTATTTTTAGATGCTATTTTATTGATCTGATCTTTATTTTTTCCTTCTACTAACTATGCATTTTGTTTTTTTCTTCTTTTTCTATTTCTTTAGGCATAATGTTAGATTATTTATTCAAGATTTTTCTTGTTTGCTGAAGTAGGCTTGTATCACTATAAGTTTCCCTCCTAGAACTGCTTCTGCTGTGTGCCATAGATTTTGGATTGTTGTGTTTCCATTTTCATTGTTCTCTAGGCATTTTTAATTAATTAATTAATTAATTAATAATTTTAACATCTTTATTGGAGTATAATTGCTTTACAATGTTGTGTTAGTTTCTACTGTATAACAAAGTGAATCGGCTGTATGCATACATATATACCCATATGCCCTCCCTCCTGCATCTCCCCCCCCCCCTCCCTATCTCACCCCTCTAGTGGTCACAAAGCACCAAGCTGATCTCCCTGTGCTATGCAGCTGCTTCCCACTAGCCAACTATTTTACATTTGGTAGTGTGTATATGTCAATGCTACTCTCTCACTTCATCCCAGCTTACACTTCTCCCTCCCCATGTCCTCAATTCCATTCTCTACATCTGCATCTTTATTCCTGTCCTGCCCCTAGGTTCATCAGAACCAATTTTTTTTATGTTCCATATATATGTGTTAATATATGGTGTTTATTTTTCCCTTTCTGACTTACTTCACTCTGCATGACAGACTATAGATCCATCCACCTAACTACAAATGACTCAATTTCTTTTCTTTTTATGGCTGAATAATATTCCATTGTGTATATGGGCCACATCTTCTTTATCCATTCATCTGTTGCTTCCATATCCTGACTATTGTAAATAGTGTTGTAATGAACATTGTGTTACATGACTCTTTGAATTATGGTTATCTCAGGGTATATGCCCAGTAGTGAGATTGCTGGGTCATATGGTAGTTCTATTTTTAGTTTTTTAAGGAACCTCCATACTGCTCTCCATAGTGGCTGTATCAATTTACACTCCACCAACAGTGCAAGAGGGTTCCCTTTTCTCCACACCCTCTCCAGCATTTATTGTTTGTAGATTTTTTGATGATGCCCACTCTGACTGGTGTGAGGTGATACCTCATTGTAGTTTTGATTTGCATTTCTCTAATGATTAGTGATGTTGAGCATCCTTTTGTGTGTTTGTTGGCAATCTGTATATCTTCTTTGGAGAAATATCTGTTTAGATCTTCTGCCTATTTTTGGATTGGGTTGTTTGTTTTTTTTGATATTGAGCTGCATGTGTTGCTTGGATAATTCAGAGATTAATCCTTTGTCAATTGCTTTGTTTGCAAATATTTTCTCCCATTCTGAGGGTTGTCTTTTTGTCTTTTTATGGTTTCCTTTGCTGTGCAAAAGCTTTGAAGTTTCATTAGGTCCCACTTGTTTATTTTTGTTTTTATTTCCATTTCTCTAGGAGGTGGTTCAAAAAGGATCTTGCTGTGATGTATGTCATAGGGTGTTCTGCCTATGTTTTCCTCTACGAATTTTATAGTGTTTGGCCTTACATTTAGGTCTTTAACCCATTTTGAGTTTATTTTTGTGTATGGTGTTAGGAAGTGTTCTAATTTCATTCTTTTATGTGTAGTTGTCCAGTTTTCCCAGCACCACTTATTGAAGAGGATATCTTTTCTCCATTGTATACTCTTGCCTCCTTTATCAAAGATAGGGTGACCATATGTGCATGGGTTTATCTCTGGGTGTTCTATCCTGTTCCATTGATCTATATTTCTGTTTTGTGCCAGTACCATACTGTCTTGATTACTGTAGCTTTGTAGTATAGTCTGAAGTCTGGGAGCCTGATTCCTCCAGCTCTGTTTTTCTTTCTCAAGATTGCTTTGGCTATATGGGATCTTTTGTGTTTCCATACAAATTGTGAAATTTTTTGTTCTAGTTCTGTGAAAAATGCCATTGGTAGTGTTATAGGGATTGCACTGAATCTGTAGATTGCTTTGGGTAGTATAGTCATTTTCACAATATTGATTCTTCTAATCCAAGAATATGATATATCTCTCCATATGTTTGTATCATTTTTAATTTCTTTCATCAGTGTCTTATAGTTTTCTGCATACAGGTCTTTTGTCTCCCTAGGTAGGTTTATTCCTAGGTATTTTATTCTTTTTGTTGCAATGGTAAATGGGAGTGTTTCCTTAATTACACTTTCAGATTTTTCATCATTAGTGTATAGGAATGCAAGATATTTCTGTGCATTAATTTTGTATCCTGCTACTCTACCAAATTCACTGATTAGCTCTAGTAGTTTTCTGGTAGCATCTTTAGGATTCTTTATGCATAGTATCATGTGATCTGCAAACAGTGGCAGTTTTACTTCTTCTTTTCTGATTTGGGTTCCTTTTATTTCTTTTTCTTCTCTGATTGCTGTGGCTAAAACTTCCAAAACTATGTTGAATGATAGTGGTGAGAGTGGGCAACCTTGTCTTGTTCCTGATCTTAGAAGAAATGGTTTTGGTTTTTCACCATTGAGAATGATATTTGCTGTGGGTTTGTCATATATGGCCTTTATTATGTTGAGGTATGTTCCCTCTATGCCTACTTTCTAGAGAGTTTTTATCATAAATGGGTGTTGAATTTTGTTGAAAGCTTTTTCTGCATCTATTGAGATGATCATATGGTTTTTATCCTTCAGTTTGTTAATATGGTGTATCACATTGAATGATTTGTGTATATTGAAGAATTCTTGCACTCCTGGCATATACCCCACTTGACCATGGTGTATAATCCTTTTCATGTGCTGTTGGATTCTGTTTGCTAGTATTTTGTTGAGGATTTTTGCATCTATATTCATCAGTGATATTGGCCTGTACTTTTCTTTTTTTTGTGACGTCTTTGGTTTTGGTATCAGGGTGATAGTGGCCTCATAGAATGAGTCAGGGAGTATTCCCCTCTCTGCTGTATTTTGGAAGAGTTTGAGAAGGAAAAGTGTTAGCTCTTCTCTAAATTTTTGATAGAATTCGCCTGTGAAGCCATCTGGTCCTGAGCTTTTGTTTGTTGGAAGATTTTTAATCACAGTGTCAATTTCACTGCTTGTGATTTGTCTGTTTATATTTTCTATTTCTTCCTGGTTCAGTCTTGGAAGGTTGTACTTTTCTAAGGATTTGTCCATTTCTTCCAGGTTGTCCATTTTATTGGCATAGAGTTGTATGTAGTAATCTCTCATGATCCTTTGTATTTCTGCAGTGTCTGTTGTTACTTCTTTTTCATTTCTAATTCTGTTGATTTGAGTCTTCTCCCTTTTTTTCCTGATGAGTCTGGCTAATGGTTTATCAATTTTGTTTATTTTCTCAAATAACCAGCTTTTAGTTTTATTGATCTTTCTTATTTTCTTTGTTTCTTTTTCATTTATTTCTGATCTGATCTTTATGATTTCTTTCCTTCTGCCAACTTTGGGGGTTTTTTTTGTTCTTCTTCCTCTAATTGCTTTAGGTGTAAGGATAGGTTGTTTATTTGAGATTTTTCTTGTTTCTTGAGGTAGGATTGTATTGCTATAAACTTCCCTCTTAGAACTGCTTTTACTGCATCCCATAGGTTTTGGATCATCATGTTTTAGTTGTAACTTGTTTAGGTATTTTTTGATTTCCTCTTTGATTTCTTCAGTGATCTCTTGGTTATTTAGTAGTGTATTGTTTAGCCTCCATGTGTTTGTATTTTTTACAGTTTTTTTTCCTGTAATTCATATCTAGTCACATAGCATTGTGGTTGGAAAAGATACCTGATACAATTTCAATTTTCTTAGGTTTACCAAGGCTTGATTTGTGACCCAAGATATGGTCTATCCTGGAGAATGTTCCAAGAGAACTTGAGAAGAAAGTGTAATCTGTTGTTTTGGGATGGAATGTCCTATAAATATCAATTAAGTCCATCTTTTTAAATATGTCATTTAAAGCTCATGTTTCCTTATTTATTTTCATTTTGGATGATCTGTCCATTGGTGAAAGTGGGGTGTTAAAGTCTCCTACTTTTATTGTGTTACTGTTGATTTCCCCTTTTATGGCTGTTAGCATTTGCCTTATGTATTGAGGTGATCCTAAGTTGGGTGCATAAATATTTACAATTGTTATATCTTCTTCTTGGATTGATCCTTTAATCATTACGTAGTGTCCTTCTTTGTCTCTTATAATAGTCTTTATTTTAAAGTCTATTTTGTTTTATATGAGAATTGCTACTCCAGTTTTTTTTAAATTATTTTTATTTTTTAATTTATTTCTGGCTGTGTTGTATCTTCATTGCTGTGCATGGGCTTTCTCTAGTTGCAGTGAGCAGGGGCTACTCCTCATTGTGGTATGCAGGCTTCTCATTGTGGTGGCTTCTCTAGTTGTGGAGCACGGGCTCTAGGTGTGTGGGCTTCGGTAATTGTGGCACATGGGCTTCAGTAGTTGCAGCTCGCAGGCTCTAGAGCACATGTTCAGTAGTTGTGGCCCACAGGCCTTTTTCCTCCATGGCACGTGGGATCTTCCCGGACCAGGACCCAAACCTGTATCCCCTGCATTGGCAGATGGCTTCTTTTTTTTTAACCTCTTTATTGGAGTATAATTGCTTTACAATGGTGTGTTAGTTTCTGCTGTATATCAAAGTGAATCAGCTATATACATACATATATCCCCACATCCCCTCCCTCTTGCGTCTCCCTCCCACCCTCCCTATCCCACCCCTCTAGGTGGACACAAAGCACTGAGCTGATCTCCCTGTGCTATGTGGCTCTTTCCCACTAACTATCTATTTTACATTTGGTAGTGTATATATGTCTATACCCCTCTCACTTCATCCCAGCTTACACTTCCCCCTCCCCATGTCCTCAAGTCCATTCTTTATGTCTGCGTCTTTATTACTGTCCTGCCCCTAGGTTCTTCAGAACCCTTTTTTTTTTTTTTTAGATTCCATATATATGTGTTAGTGTATGATATTTGTTTTTCTCTTTCTAACTTACTTCACTCTGTATGACAGTCTCTAGGTCCATCCACCTCACTACAAATAACTCAATTTCATTTCTTTTTATGACTGAGTAATATTCCATTGTATATATGTGCCACATCTTCTTTATCCATTCATCTGTCAATGGACACTTAAGTTGGCACGTGGATTTTTAACCTCTGCGCCACCAGGGAAACCCTTTTACTTCAGCTTTTTTTTGACTTCCATTTGCATGGAATATCTTTTTCCATCCCTCACTTTCAGTCTGTATGTGTCCCTAGGTCTGAAGTGGGTCTCTTGTAGACAGCATATATATGGGTCTTGTTTTTGTATCCATTCAGCCAGTCTATGTCTTTTGGTTGGAGCATTTAATCCATTTACATTTAAGGTAATTGTCAATATGTATGTTCCTATTACCATTTTCTTAATTGTTTTGGGTTTGTTTTTGTGGGTCTTTTCCTTCTCTTGTGTTTCCTGCCTAGAGAAGTTCCTTTAGCATTTGTTGGTACTGAATTCTCTTAACTTTTGCTTTTCTGTAAAGGTTTTAATTTCTCTGTCCGTTGAATCTGAATGAGATCCTTGCTGGGTAGAGTAATCTTGGTTGTAGGTTCTTCCCTTTCATCATTTTAAATATGTCCTGACACTCCCTCTGGCTTGTAGAGTTTCTGCTGAAAGATCAGCTGTTAACCTTATGGGGATTCCCTTGTATGTTATTTGTTGCTTTTCCTTTCCTGCTTTTAATATTTTTTCTTTGTATTTAATTTTTGATAGTTTGGTTAATATGTGTCTTGGCATGTTTCTCCTTGGATTTATCCTGTATAGGACTCTCTGCATTTCCTGGGCCTGATTGACTATCTTCTTTCCCATGTTAGGGAAGTTTTCAACTATAATCTCTTCAAATATTTTATCAGTCCCTTTCTTTTTCTCTTCTTCTTCTGGGACCCTTATAATTCGAATGTTGGTGTGTTTAGTGTTGTCCCAGAGGTCTCTGAGACTGTTCTCAATTCTTTTCATTCTTTTTCTGCTCTGCTGTAGTTGTTTCCACTGTTTTATCTTCCAGGTCACATCCATTCTTCTGCCTCAGTTATTCTGCTATTGATTCCTTCTAGAGAATTTTAAATTTCATTTATTGTGTTGTTCATCAGTGTTTATTTTCTCTTTAGTTCTTCTAGGTCCTTGTTAAATGTTTCTTGTATTTTCCCCATTCTATTGCCAAGATTTTGGATCATCTTTACTATCATTACTCTGAATTCTTTTTCAGGTAGACTGCCTATTTCCTCTTCATCTGTTTGATGTGCTGGATTTTTACCTTGCTCCTTCATTTGCTGCATATTTCTCTGTCTTCTCATCTTGCTTAACTTACTGTGTTTGGGGTCTCCTTTTTGCAGGCTGCAGGTTCATAGTTGCCATTGTTTTTGGTGTCTGCCCCCAGTGGGTGAAGTTAGTTCAGTGGGTTGTGTAGGCTTCCTGGTGGAGGGGAATTGTGCCTGTGTTCTAGTGGGTGGGGCTGTATCTTGTCTTTCTGGTGGGCAGGGCTGTGACCAGTGGTGTGATTTGGGGTATCTGTGAACTTATTATGATTTTAGGTAGCCTCTCTGCTAATGGGTGGGGTTGTGTTCCTGTCTTACTAGTTGTTTGCCATGGGACGTCCAGCACTGGAGCTTGCTGGCTGTTGGGTGGAGCTGGGTCTTATCATTGAGATGGAGATCTCTGGGAGAGCTCCTGCTGATTGATATTATGTGGGGCTTGGAGGTCTCTGGTGGTCCAATGTCCTGAACTTGTCTCTCCCACCTCAGAGGCTCAGGCCTGACACCCAGCTGGAGCACCAAGACCCTGTCAGCCACACAGCTCAGAAGAAAAGGGAGAAAAAAAGAAAGAAAAAAAGAAAGAAAAATTTTAAAGTAATAATAAATAAAAATTTATTAAAATAAAGAAATAAAATAATAATTTTAAAAACAGAGCAACCAAACCAATAAACAAATCCACCAATGATAACAAGCACTAAAAACTATACTAAGATAAACATAAAAATCAGAAACAAATCAGTCACAGACAGCAAACCCCAAGTCTACAGTTGCTCCCAAAGTCCACTGCCTCAATTTTGGGATGATTCGTTGTCTATTCAGGTATTCCACAGATGCAGGTACATCATGTTGATTGTGAGAATTTAATCCGCTGCTCCTGAGGCTGCTGGGAGAGATTCTCCTTTCTCTTCTTTGTTCGCACAGCTCCTGAGGTTCAGCTTTGGATTTGGCCCTGCCTCTGCGGGTAGGTTGCCTGAGGGCTTCTGTTCTCCACCCAGACAGGACGGGGTTAAAGCAGCGGCTGATTAGGGGGCTCTGGCTCATTCAGGCCAGGGGGAGGAAGGGGTACAGTAGTTATAATTGGAATGTGGGTGGAGCCTGTGGCAGCAGAGGCTGGTGTGACATTGCAACAGCCTGAGGCACGCTGTGTGTTCTCCCTGGGAAGTTGTCCCTCGATCACAGGGCCCTGGCAGTGATGTGCTACACAGGCTCCTGGGGGGTGTATATAGTGACCTGTGCTTGGACACAGGATTCTTGGTGGCTACAGCAGCAGCCTTAGCGTTTCATGCCCGTCTCTGGGGTCCGAGCTGATAGCCAGAGCTCACGCCCATCTCTGGAGCTCGTTTAGGCAGTGCTCTGCCTTCCGTGGGCAGACAGGGAGGGAATCCCCTCTCCTCGTGCACCTCGAAAAAATGGTCTCTTGACACTTAGGCAGTTCCAGACTTTTTCCCGGACTCCCTCCTGGGTAGCTGTGGTGCACTAGCCCCCTTCAGGCTGTGTTTACACCACCAACCCCAGTCCTCTCCCTGGGATCTCACCTCCGAAGCCCGAGCCTCAGCTCCCAGCCCCCATCAGCCCTGGCGGGTGAGCAGACAAGCCTGTCAGGCTGGTGAGTGCTTGTTGGCACTGTTCCTCTGTGCAGGAATCTCTCCGCTTTGCCCTCTGCACCCCTGTTACTGTGCTCTCCTCTGTGGCTCTGAAGCTTCCCCCCACCCCACCCCCCCACTCAACCCCCATCTCCGCCAGTGAAAGGGCTTCCTAGTGTGTGGAAACTTTTCCTCCTTCACAGCTCCCTCCCAGATGTGCAGGTCCCATCCCTATCCTTTTGTCTCTGTTTATTCTTTTGCCCTACCCAGGTATGTGGGGGATTTTCTTGCCTTTTGGGAAGTCTGAGGTCTTATGCCAGCGTTCATTAGGTGTTCTGTAGGAGTTGTTCCACGTGTAGATGTATTTTTGATGTATTTGTGGGGAGGAAGGTGATCTCCACATCTTACTCCTCCGTCATCCTGAAGGTCCACTTCAAGACAAAATTTTTGAAATCTCTATAACTCTGCCCAGTGCAGTTTTTGCTTTGATAATTCCTATCCACATGGAAAATGAGTTATGTCCCACAGGATTCCACTGGAGGTGCCACTCTCGCAAGTCACAGGTAAAGAGAGCTGGCTCATTGATCAGTGATCTTTGATGTTGCTATTGCAAAAAGATTATGACTTGCTGAAGGCTCAGATGATGGTTAGCATTTTTTAGAAAGAAAGTTTTTTTTTTTTTTTTTTTGGCCATGCCATGTGGCTTGTGAGATCTTAGCCCAGAGATTGAACCCATGTCCTTGGCAGTGAAAGCTCAGAGTCCTAACCACTGGACTGCTAGGAATTCCCAAGGAGGTATTGCTTTAAATTAAGGTATGTACATTATATTTTTAGACACGATGCTATTGCTCATTTCATAGACTAGAGTATAAACATAACTTTTATATGCACTAGGAAACCAAAAAAATTTGTATGACTCACTTTATTTGAATATTCACTTTATTTCAGTGGTCTCGAACTGAACCTGCAATATCTCCAAGGTATGCCTGTAATATGGGTTGATTCTATAAACTGTAGAACTTGGTCATATAATAAGAGAATACTATGAACAGCATTATACCAGTAAAGCCATTTGGATTCAGGGCTTAATTTGATGAAGTTTTTATCTCTGTTTTACTTAATTTGTCTAGAACTGATCTTTATGTTTGGTGTGAGGTAGGGATTCCATTTCATTCTTTCTTCTACATGGATTGTTGCCCAAACTTGCTTTCTGTTTACCAGTGCCAAGTAGAAATGTGGAGACAGTGTGCTGGGTGAAGTAGAAAAGAGTAGATTTATTGCTTTTCCAGGCAAAGGGGGCCACAGTGGGCTAGTAACCTCAGGACTGTGTGTCCCAGAAGTTCCCTGGTGGTCTAGTGGTTAGGATTTGGTGCTTTCACTGCTGTGGCCTGGGTTCAATTCCTGGTGGGGGAGCTGAGATCCCGCAAACTGTGCGGCACAGCAAAAATGTGCTTGGGGTCAGCATATGGTTAATCTCTTCCACCTGGTGGGAGTGTCAGTATCTGCAAAACAGCTTAAAGGACATGGCTCAGAATATTATCTATAGTCCTTGAGGAAAAACTAAATGTCCTTGACTTGTTTAATGGCTAAGTTATTATTATTTTGTCTTGATTGACTGTTTCCCTTTTTTCATGCATTTTCTCACTTCTCTGATTAAATTTATTCTTTGGCTAAAGTTTTTCTACAGACAAAAGGCAGGCGGAGGACATGGGTGGGGGGGTCTATTCTGGGAAGGCCTCATAGGGTCCTGCTCAGTTACGGGATGACTAACCTTTCCCCACTTAGCTGCAATGTCGCTTTCAAAAACTCAAGTATCTAATTACAGATGAAGTGAAAACACAGTTTGGGGGCTTAATTAACACATTAAAATTCAAATAAAGCCTAGAAAAACATTCCACTAAGCACTTGTTATATTTCCCTTAGAAGGGGTTTTCAGAATGAATTGAAATGAGGAAAGTGGCATTCACTCCACCCCCACCCCCACCACATTTCTTGTCTGGATGACAGAACACAGAATGTCAATTTTCTCAAGCACTGATACAAAAATCTCTGTTGCCTTTGATATTTAGCATCTCAAACACTGGCCTGAAAAATGGAGAGAACATCCTGCAATGTACATTCAACTCTTTTATTTCAGTTACAAAATGAAATTCCTAAATGAACTCTAGTGATTCTTGAATAAGAAACGATGGTTGGGCAATTCATGCCCTTGTTTGACTCTTATTATGGAGGATTATTTCTCAGTTTTGATCGTGTCAGATGATAGTCATCTTTAAATTAATCATTGACAAGTTACTGATTCTAAGCAGCATTGCATTGCTCCTCACCTTTTTTATAGCATTAAAAAATTTTAATGTCAATTTATATCACAATAAATTTTTAAAAAATTCACAATAAATAAAAAGAACAAAAGGAACCTGTTTCATGAGTGTAACAGTCTGTTCCAGAATCATCCTCTATTAAAAAAAATTTATTGGAGTATAGTTGCTTTACAATATTCTGTTAGTTTATACTGTACAGCAAAGTGAATCAGCTATATGTATACATATATCCCCTCTTTTTTGGATTTCCTTCTCATTTAGGTCACCACAGAGCACTGAATAGGGTTCCCTGTGCTATATAGTAGGTTCTCACTAGTTATCTATTTTATGCATAGTATCAATAGTGTATATATGTCAATCCCAATCTCCCAATTCATCCCACCCCTTCCCCTTTCCCCCTTGGTATCCATACGTTTGTTCTCTACGTGTGTGTCTCTATTTCTCCTTTGTAAATAAGATCATCTATACCAATTTTTTCAGATTCCACATATATGCATTAATACTTGTTTTTCTCTTTCTGACTTACTTCACTCTGTATGACAGTCTCTAGGTCCATCCACATCTTTACAAATGACCCAGTTTCGTTCCTTCTTATGGCTGAGTAATATTCCATTGTATATATGTACCACATCTTCTTTATCCATTCCTCTGTTGATGGACATTTAGGTTGTTTTCATGTCCTGGCTGTTGTAAATAGTGCTGCAATGAACACTGGGGTGCATGTGTCTTTTTGAATTACGGTTTTCTCTGGGTATATGCCCAGTAGTGGGATTGCTGGGTCATATGGTAGTTCTATTTTTAGTTTTTTGAGGAAACTCCATACTGTTCTCCATAGTGGCTGTATCAATTTACATTCCACCAACAGTGCAAGAGGGTTCCCTTTTCTCCACAACCTCTCCAGCCTTTATTGTTTGTAGATTTTTTCATGATGGCCATTCTGACTGGTGTAAGGTGATACCTCATTGTAGTTTTGATTTGCATTTCTCTAATAATTAATGATGTTGAGCATCTTCTCATGTGTTTGTTGGCCATCTGTAGGTATTCTTTGGAGGAAAGTCTATTTAGGTCTTCTGCCCATATTTTAATTGGGTTGTTTTTTTTTTTTGATATTGTGCTTCATGAGCTGTTTGTATATTTTGGAGATTAATCCTTTGTCAGTTGCTTCATTTGCAAATATTTTCTCCCATTCTGAGGGTTGTCTTTTCTTCTTGTTTATGGGTTTTTTTGCTGTGCAAAAGCTTTTAAGTTTCATTAGGTCCCATTTGTTTATTTTTGTTTTTATTTCCATTGCTCTAGGAGGTGGGTCAAAAAAGATCTTGCTGTGATTTATGTCAAAGAGTGTTCTGCCTATGTTTTCATCTAAGAGTTTTATAGTGTCTGGCCTTACGTTTAGGTCTTTAATCCATTTAGAGTTTATTTTTGTTTATGGTGTTAGTGAGTGTTCTAATTTCATTCTTTTACATGTAGCTGTCCAGTTTCCCCAGCACCACTTATTGAAAAGGCTATCTTTGCTCCATTGTATATTCTGGCTTCCTTTGTCATAGATTAGGTGACCATAGGTTAGTGGATTTATCTCTGGGCTTTCTATCCTATTCCACTGATCTGTATTTCTGTTTTTGTGCCAGTACCATACTTCCTTGATTAGTGTAACTTTGTAGTATAGTCTGAAGTCAGGGAGCCTGATTCCTCCAGCTCCATTTTTGTTTCTCAAGGGTTGGGCAATTCACTCCCTTGTTTGACTCTTGTTATGGTGGACTATTTCTCAGTTTTGATCATGTCAGATGATAGTTTTCTTTAAATTAATCATTGACAAGTTACTGATTCTAAACAGCACTGCATTGCTCCTCACCTCCTTTTGCCAACAGAGTCTGTTCTGTGAATTTCCTCCTGAACTGAGTGCCTCATATTTTTTTAAAATTAATTTTTTAAAATAAATTTATTTATTTATTTATTTTTGGCTGCATTGGGTCTTCGTTGCTGTGTGTGGGCTTTCTCTAGTTGCATCGAGCGGGACTACCCTTCGTTGCAGTGCATGGGTTTCTCATTGCCGTGGCTTCTCTTGTTGTGGAGCATGGGCTCTAGGCACAAAGGCATCTGTAGTTGCAGCACACAGGTTCAGTAGTTGCAGCCAGCAGGCTCTAGAGCACGGGCTCAGTAGTTGTGGTGCACGGGCATAGTTGCTCTGCAGTATGTGGGACCTTCCCGGGCCAGGGCTTGAACCCGTGTCCCCTGTATTGGCAGGCAGATTCTTAACCACTGCACCACCAGGGAAGTCTTTTTTATTATTATTAATTAATTGATGTATTTATTTGGCCGTGCTGAGCAGCATGTGGGATCATAGTTCCCCGATCAGGGATCAAACCTGCCATGGAAGCACAGAGGCTAACCACTGGACCACCAGGGAAGTTCCTGAGCGCCCCAGCTTTGAATCCCTCTTTTTCCTGAGAGTTAAAGGTGATGGTATTAAGAGGTAATACCATCACCTTTAAGGTAATAACCCCTTCAGACGTTTTCAGTTTCAGTGTGGCCAATTGTAACTGATGCACTGAATGGTGTATTTTTTTTTCTGCACAAAGCTGATGAAGAAGATCTAAGTTAAACATCTAGCCATGTTTAAAGACATAAAAAGTACTAGAAGGCAAAAAATTAATAAAAGATTTAAAGCAATTTCCAGGTCTGAAGAGCAGCATGTTTTTTCCCCTCTATTTCTCAGTGATCTGAAAAACTCCTCCCTATAACTTCTCACATATTCTATTGACTTTGTTTCTTTTCTGTATGATGTTTCCCAATGAATGTAGCGAAGACCCCATAGAAGCACCTGGATCTGTTAAGGTAAATCCCACTGTTGGATTTCAATCTGATGATGCCATGGATTCAAGGGCAAGGAGGTCATTGTCCCAGATGAAGTGGGTGGGGCTGGGAGGCACAGTGTGAGGAGCAAATCATGACAGGGAAGGCGAGGGAGGGTCCTCCTTCTTGCCATGTGCTGTCAGAGCTTGAAAGGTCGGCCCCGAGGGGGTCTGACCCCTGACTCTCACGGAGCAGGTGTCTGGAGGAATGGTGCATCCTTTAGCAAAGTGGGGGACGGCAGACAGCATGAGCTCATCGTCAGCTTGTGTCAGTTAGAGATCAAACAAACATAATCCATGTCCTCCCTACCTTCTCTTTATTTTCTTCTCACAGAGGGACCCTCCATACACTTCACAACCATCAGTCTCCATTTCTGGTTTTGTGAGCATGGTCCCTTGACGTCCATCCATGCACTTCTCATCCAGACCCTCTGGATTCCATCTGGACTCTCGCAGCCTTCTCAGCGGCCGCTTCCCTGTTCCCAGACTTGAGCTTCTCTCAGGTGTGTTCTTCCCTCACGAGTACGTGGGGCTTGGAAGGTATATGGATCACGCAGGAAGGAAACACTTGGGGGGATCATTCACTGAACATCTCGCCAGAGCAAAACCAGCTATGGTGTCCCTGGACATCCATCCCTGGACTCACACAGGTAGATTTGGCACCAAACACTCAGTGTTCCACGTTGGTACACAGTGCTGTTCTCTTAATGAGCTATGCCCCATCAGTCTGCCTGTCATTCATTCCTAAAGTTGGTGTTGTAGAGGCAGCCAGAGCAGCGTGGTCAAGAACAAGATTCTGCTTGAGCTCAAACCCTTCTCCCTCCTTCATTGCTGAGTCCTGGACCTCCCCCTCACCTCGCTGTGCCCATGTTCTCATCCATTGGATGAGATGAGAAGGTAGGGGCTGTCATGAGGATGCATGAGTTAATGTTTGCAGAGAGTTTGATGCACAGTGACAGCCAGGTTCAATGTTTATTAAACACACAATTTTAACATTCTCAAAATGTAAAGGAACATGAAATACAAATTTCAGGTGGGTTCTCTGAGAGCTTTCAGATGGTCCTGAGCAGGCTCTGGTGCCCCAGTGTCTTTCCTTCGTCAATAGTTCTAGGTGAGCAGCGCATCCAAACCACACTGCTCTTTGTCCCCTGGCATCCCTGGCAGAAGGACCAGTGAGCTGATTATCCACCAGCCTTTACACTAAGAAATCAGTGAAGAGGTGCAAACCCAGAGACCAGTCTCTGGGCAGGATTCAAATACCTCATTTTATCTGGGCTGGCTGCGGGTAGAGGGCAGCCCTGTGATGCACTACAGAGAGCCTGTCACAGCAGCCAGACACCAATTTTATCTTTAGCTCTGCCTCCAACTCACCCTACAGTTTTTTTTTTAGAGAAGGAAGAAGCCATCATTTCTAATTGTAGAATAGAGTGAATAATTGTGTTTTTTTCCCCTTTCTTTTCAATGTGAAGGATAGCAGGATGGTCATGTTTTCGTGGGTTGTAAGTTAATATAAAAACTTCAATAAAATATACTTCTATCATGGAAGCAACCTAAGTGTTCATTGGCAGATGAGTGGATAAAGAAGATGTGGTACTTATATACAATGGAATATTACTCAACCATAAAAAATGAAATATTGCCATTTGCAGCAATATGGATGGATCTGGAGATTATCATACTAAGTAAAGTAAGTCGAAAGAAAAAGACAAATATTATATGATATCACATATATGGAATCTAAAAAATAATACAGATGAATCTATTTACAAAACAGAAACAGACTCACTGGCAAAGAAAACAAACTTATGACTGCCAAAGGGGAAAGGGATGAGGTGGGGGGATAAATTAGGAGTATGGGATTAACAGATACACACTACTATAAAATAGATAAACAACAAGGACCTACTGTATAGCACAGGGAACGATATTCAATATCTTGTAATAACTTATAATGGAAAATAATCTGAAAAAATATGTATGTATAACTGAATCAGTTTGCTGTACACCTGAAAATAACACAATACTGTAAATCAACTATACTTCAATAAAAATATATATACTTCCTTTTTTAATTTAAAATTTTTTTAAGTTTTTAAATTGAAGTATAGTTGATTTACAATATTGTGTTAATTACTATCATACAGCAAAGTGATTCATATATACACATATATGTAACTGAATATATATGTGTGTGTGTGTATATATATATATATATATATATACATATATACATTATTTTAAAAATATTCTTTTCCATTAAGGTTTATCATAAAATATTGAATATTGTTCTCTGTGCTAGGACCTTACTGTTTATCCATTCTATATATAAAAATTTACATCTAATAACCCCAACTTCCCACTCAATGCCTCCCTCAACCCCCCTCCCTTGGCAACCACCAGTCTGTTCTCTATGTCTGTGATTCTGTTTCTGTTTCATAGATAGGTTTATTTGTGTCATATTTTAGATTCCACATATAAGTGATATCATATGGTATTTGTCTTTCTCTTTCTGACTTACTTCACTTAGTATGATAATCTCTAGTTGCATCCATGTTGCTGAAAATGGCATTACTTCATTCTTTTTTAAGGCTGAGTATGTACCACATCTTTATCCATTCATCTGTCAATGATCATTTAGGTTGTTTCCATGTTTTGGCTATTGTGAATAGTGCTGCTATGAACATAGTGGTGCATGCATCTTTTTGAATTATAGTTTTGTCTGGATATATGCCCAGGACTGGGATTGCTGGATCATATGGTAATTCTATTTTTAGTTTTCTGATGAACCTCTGTACTGTTTTCTGCAGTGGCTGCACTTACATTTGGTGCATGGCTGAACTTACATTCCCATCAACAGTGTAGGAGGGTTCTCTTTTCTCCACATCCTCTTCAGTATTTGTTACTTGTAGACTTTTTACTGATGGTCATTCTGACTGGTATGAGGTGGTGCCTCATTATAGTTTTGATTTGCATTTCTCTAATAATTAGTGATGTTGAGCATCTTTTTATGTGGCTATTGCCATCTGTATGTCTTCTTTGGAGAAATGTTTATTTAGGTCTTCTGCCCATTTTTGGATAAGGTTGTTTGATTTTTTTATTGTTGAGTTTTATAAGCTGTTTGTATATTTTGGAAATTAATCCCTTGTCAGCCATATCATTTACAAATATTTTCTCCCAGTTTGTAAGTTGTCTTTTCGTTTTGTTTATGATTCCCTTTGCTGTACAAAAGCTTGTAAATTTGATTAGATCTCATTGTTTATTTTTGTTTTTATTTCTATTGCGTTGGGAAACTGACCTAAGAAAACATTGGTATGATTTATGTCAGAGAATGTTTTGCCTATGCTCTCTTCTAGGAGTTTTATGGTGTCACATCTTATGTCTTTAAGCCACCTTGAGTTTATTTTTGTGTATAGTGTGAGGAAGTGTTCTAACTTCATTGATTTACACATGGCTGTCCAGCTTTCCCAACACCACTTGCTGAAGAGACTGTCTTTTTTCCATTGTGTATTCTTGCCTCCTTTGTTGAAGATTAATTGGCCACAGGTCTGTGGGTTTATTTCTGGGCTCTCTATTCTGTTCCAGTGATCCATATGTCTGTTTTTGTGCCAGTACCATGCTGTTTTAATTACTGTAGCTCTCTAGTATTGTCTGAAGTCTAGGAGGGTTATGTCTCCTGCTTTGTTCTTTTTTTTCAGGATTGCTTTGGTGATTCTGGTCTTTTATGGTTTCATATGAATTTCAGGATTATTTGTTCTAGTTCTGTGAAAAATGTCATGGGTAATTTGATAGAGATCATATTAAATCTGTGGATTGCTTTGGGTAGTATGTACTTTTTTTTTTTTTTTTTTTTGGTCTGGCTTCTTTCACTCAGCAAAATGCTTTGGAGATTCATCTGTGTTGTAGCATGTGTCCATAGACCATTTGTTTTTTTAATGGCCAAATAATATTCTGTTGTGTGGATATACCACTATTTGCCCACTCACCTGTTGATGTACATTTGGGTTTTTCTCCAGCTTTTGGGTTTCACAAATAAACTAACATGAACATTTGCATGCAGATCTTTGTGTGGATATATGCTTTCTCTTTTTTAAATTTTTATTGGAGTGTAGTTGCTTTACAATGTCGTATTAGTTTCTACTGTACAGCAAAGTGAATCAACTATACATATACATATGTCCCCTCTTTTTTGGATTTCCTTCCCATTTAGGTCACCACAGAGCACTGAGTAGAGTTCCCTGCGTTATGCAGTAGGTTCTCATTAGTTATCAGTTTTATACATAGTATCAATAATGTATAGATACATGTTTTCTCTTGAATAACTATCTATATGTAGAATGGTCTGATCACATAGTAGGTCTATTGTAACTTTTTGAGGTATACATAATATGATTTTAAAAATATATATATATACATATATATATTATTGAAGTATAGTTGATCTACAATGTTGTGTTAGTTTATGGTGTATAGCAAAAATATTTCAAAAACAGTCTTTACTCAATGATAGACTGTATCTTTCTATGTCAATATCTAATATACTTCACCATGTGAATATTGCTAGAAACATCTTTGCAAATACATTGTTGTATACCTTCTGATCATCTCTTTGGGATGTATTCCTTGAAGTGGAATTGTTGCATCATATATGATCTACTTTTTATTTTTTTTAAATTAATTAACTTATTTTTTGGCCTCACCACGTAGCATGTGGGATCTTAGTTCCCTGACCAGGGATCGAACCCATGCCCCCTGCAGTGGAAGCGAGGAGTCCTAACCACTGGACTGTCAGGGAAGTCCCTCTGGAGCCTCTTTATAATCAAAAAACCCATTGACACCACCATCATTATCACACCTAACACTTGTTAAGCACACTTCTGTATTAACACCTTTAATCCCCACGCCAGCCCTAGAGGTGAGCACGGTTCTCATGCCCAATCTGCCGATGAAGGAACAGAGAAGCAGAAGGAAGTAACATGGCCAGAGACAGGGCAGGATTCCCGGCCTGATAGTCTGCCCTGAGCCGCATGGATGAAGCCTCAAAATGTTAGCAAATGGCCCCTCTGTCCCTTCAAACTTCCCACAGCTGTCAACTCAATTATTCCTCAATCCAAGAGGTGGTTTCCAGACACCCAGCCATCATCTGGACGCAGTTCGGTCGGTCAGAAGTTATGCCTAAATCCTACACTTTACGCGTGGTCTGATGAGGCGGAAGCCCAGCACTTTCTCCTCCATCATCTTACGCACAGTGTCTTGAATGAGATGGCCAGGGCATTTTCAGTAGCCAGGTCCTCCTTTTGGCTCTGGTAGCAGATGGAAACCTTGGAATAGAGACAGCACTGAAAATGGAGAAGAGTAGAGACGTCGTTTTGGGAAGAGTTACCTCCACCTTGTTATTGGAAGAACAGAAGAGCAGTGACTCACAGATGATGCAGCAAAGATCAAGGCTGGTCGCTGTGGGTGGGGTTGGGGACAGGGAGACAGAGCCTGCCAGAGGGTGCAGAGGAGACAGCAGACGCTGCTGGGTGCTCTCCTGGAATTGCTGTGTTTCAGGGGGAAGCGTCATTTATGTGAAAAAGAACTGTGTGCTAGAAACACATTGTAGGAGAAAAAAGGGATTAAAGAGAAAGCTATGGATCATACACAAACGTACGAGCTAAAGACAAACTTTAAGGATAGCCTGACAAAGCAATGAACAAATCCAGGAGTTGGGGCTGTTTTGGTCTATTCATCGGATGGAGAGAAGCAACTGTTTAACATTTGAAGCCCTTAAATGTGCTCATTTCCTCACTGATCCCCTAAATTCCTAAGCTACTTATGCTTAAGCAAGAATTCTTGGCATCTTCTACACACTTTAGGCTGCTTCTGTGGAAGGTCATTTCTGCCTTTGAGCCTACCTGAACGTCAAGCTTACAGAACATCAATCTAAGTGACTTCATTTTTAAAAAATGATCACCAATGAATATCCCAAGTTCATTTCTAATCTGTCTTAAATTTCAGGTATTTTTAAAATAATGCATTTATTGCTGCAGATAGACTTAATGTTTCAACTTGTTGCTGTGTGTGATCACATTTATTATTAGGAAGAAGAATTTCATCCTTCTGCTTCCTTAATCTCTGCTTTAGCAACCAGATTGTAAGTATGTCCTCAAGCCCAAATGTAATGCAGTAGTCCCTCTGGACACTGAAACCCTGCTATGTGACACCCTATGCTATGGAGTGAGACGCACTATGGGGTGTTGTTGGCATGTGAGGCCACTGCAGGGCATCCCAAATGGAAAAGGCCACTCCAGCAAATTAATTCCATAATGGAATCTCGTAAGAACTGGAAAAAAAACCAGAATGACGATTTTTGTGGTACTCTCACGGTCATGGTGACGGAATCCTACCACCTGCTTTTTGGCATTCAAGAACAGGGACAGCACAGACAGAAAGAAATACAGGTTGACAGCCTGCAAGAGTGGCCAGATTTGAACTTTAAAGCCACAGAAGAGTTACTGTATAATATATTGGCTGTATTGATGTATTGAACTGAAGCCCAAAGTGAGAGAAGGGCAAGAAAAAATGCTCTAAGGTTAATGCCAAAGTGTTGAAGATGTAATTCAGTCTTTGGTAGCTGAGTAGCTCCTTTGTGAGATGTCCGTTCTTCTGCCACCTGGCAGCACCTGCTCCTAAGTCCATCGTGAAGCCCTGCCTTTTAATGGAAACCTGAAACTCTACAACGACTGCTGATTTCTCCAGATCTTTTTTTTTTTTTTTTTTTTTTTCCTGTACAAAGGCCTCTCTCACTGTTGTGGCCTCTTCCGTTGCGGAGCACAGGCTCCGGACGCGCAGGCTCAGCGGCCATGGCTCACGGGCCCAGCCGCTCTGCGGCATGTGGGATCCTCCCGGACCAGGGCACGAACCCGTGTCCCCTGCATCGGCAGGCAGACTCCCAACCACTGCGCCACCAGGGAAGCCCCTCTCCAGATCTTTAAGAAAGTAAATGCTACTGCTTTTCTTTTTTCAAAGGTAGGATGTTCAGTAACTGCTTCTGTACTGTCTTCATGGTGGGACCAGCCCACCGTGGCTGCAAGGTGGTTTCCTCAGGGTTCTCACACGTGTGATAATTCTATATGGGCTTTGGGACCCCTGGCGGTGGTGTGTGGGTTTGTTAAAAAATAGGAGAATGAAAAGAAAGTAAAACTGTTCTGGTTAAAAAACACTTCTTTAAACTACTTCTGAATTGAATAAAACTTGAGTCTGTCAGCAATATCCATTCCAAGCCTGTTGTGTGAAGGACACCAACCTAGGTTT
Organism: Aethalodelphis obliquidens; assembly: GCF_003676395.1. Taxonomy (NCBI): domain Eukaryota; kingdom Metazoa; phylum Chordata; class Mammalia; order Artiodactyla; family Delphinidae; genus Aethalodelphis; species Aethalodelphis obliquidens. Next base: position 47,048,371 of record NW_020837953.1, read on the forward strand.
TGTGAGATTTCCTCTCTATGGAGTGTAGAAGATAGAGCAGCCACTATGTTAGATGTAGCTATTCTGTAAATATTCAAAGGGACAAAGGAAAGTGCCAAAGGAGCAGATAAAGAGCTGGAGAGAATCCACGGAAAAAGCAACCTCTGGGCAATCCCTGGAGGCTGAGTCTGTATGGAATGGAAACTGATCTGTTCTGGTTACTAATGCTGTGTAACAAACAGCCCCAAAATGTAATGGCATAAGATAATCGTTTTAATATGTTCATGATTATGTGGGTGAGGAATTCAGACAGAGATGACTTGTCTCTGCTCTACAAAGCCTTGGCCTTTAGCTGGAGAGATTCCGTGGCTGGACGTGACACAACAGCTGGGGCTGGGCTTATCCAGAATCATCTTCACTCACATGCCTGGCAGTTGATGCTCGTTGTCTGTGGAAACCCAGCTGGGGCTGTCAGTCAGAACACCTACGCATGGTTCTCCATGTGGCCTGGATTCCTTATAACACGGTGGCTTCAGGGTGGTAGCTTCTTACATAGTGACTCAAGTCTCCAAAGTTGAGTGTCCCAGTGAACAATGAAGAAGCTGCATCACCTTATATGATCCAGCCTCAGAAATCACACAGGGTCACTTCCCCACATTATGTTTGTTGCAAGTCGCAGGGTGTAGTGGTTTTAAATTATGCCCACACATTTTTTGATATGCCTCCTTTCCAAGGGTGGAGTCTAGTTCTCCTCCTGTTCAGAATGGCTATACCTGGTGACTCACTTATCATGAATAGAATATTGTTGATGTGATGGTATGTGACCTCCAAGACCAGGCAATAAAAAGGCAGTTCTCTCTTTCTCATCACTGAGTCCAGCTGCCATGTCATGAAGACACTCAAACAGCCTACAAGAGAGTTCCTCATGGTGAGGAATGGAGGCCTCCTGCCAATAGCCCTGTGACCCAGCCATCTTGGAAATGGGTTACCATAGTCTCTTTGGCCTGCTATAACAAAAATACCATAGACCGGGTGGCTTAAACAACAATATTTATTTCACACTGTTCTAAAGGCTGGGAAGTCCAAGATCAAGGCGTTGGCAGATTTGATGTCTAGTGAGTCCTGCTTCCTTTCCTGGTTCATAAATGGTCATCTCACTGTGTCCTCATATAGAAGAAGGGGGTGAGGGGGCTTGCTGGAGTCTTTTTTATAAAGGCACTAATCCTATTCATGATGGCTTCACTCTCACGACCTAATCACTTCCTAAAGGGCCCCACTTCCTAATACCACCACACTGGGGATTAGGTTTCAACATAGGAATTTGGGGCGGGGGAATAGAAACGTTCAGTCTATAGCATGGATCAAGATTTCAGGTGGCTACAGCCCCAGTGGACATCCTGAGCAACATGAGATCCTAAGCCAGTTAAGAATTCTCAAATTCCTGATGCCCAGAAACTGAGATAATTAACGTTGTATTAAGCTTCTAAGTGTTAGGGTAACCTGTTACACAGCCATAGAAGACTGATACACAGGGTCAGCCCAGATTTAGGAGAAGACAACACACACCCCATCTATTAGTGGGAAAAGTGTAAAAGAATTTGTGGACATGTTTGAAAACTGTCCTAATTCACAAGGAAACAATAAAGACTTATTTGCCCTCCCCCCACCAAAAAAAAGGAACCACTCTCTGGAAGCTTTCTAGCAAAGCCTGTCTCATTATTTGTTCTTCTTAATGTCATACCAGCAACATGTGTTAAGAACATTGGATCCTGACCTGGTCAAAGAAAAGAGAGTTCCTGAAATTGGCCTTCCACCATTTACTTTATTAAAAATAAGATTCCTTTCTCCAGAAGTTCCTTGCACATATTGTGCTTGCACTGACCATTGACGATGCTGGTCCTTACCCTCTCTTCCAATTCCCCTTAGTATGGAACTAACTCCTATTCATCCTTTATATCCCAGGCTAGGAATCCACCCTATCAAGGAATACAATCACCGAAAAAAGGCTGGGTGCCCACTGCTGCCTGTAACTTCCAGGCACTCCTGTCTCTTATGGCATTCACTACCCTGCCCATGAAGATCTGTTCATGTGTCTGTCTTCCCCATCAGAATGTGCTACAGGGATTGTGTCTTATTCTGCACGTTGGTACCAGAGCGCTGCCTGTCCCTAGACAGTGATGATGGTGATTATTTGCACATCCGGAGGACAACACCAAGAGCTGACATTTGCCTGGTGCTCACTACATGGCATACATCATGCTAAGCACTTTTCTACATCATCTCTTTTAATCCTCACAATGACAAGGACGACCACAATGAGAAAACTGTGGAACAGAGAGATTAAGAAATTGTCCACGTTACCCAGTTGGTGAGAGTGTTACCGAACTCAGGGCTGGCTGCTTGCTGCTCAAAAATCAATACTTGAGAGGCAAGTGTTGGTAGAAATGGAAAACGTTGGTTTTAATCAGAAAGATGGCAATCTGGAGAAAAAGCAGACTCATGTCCCCAAACCAGCTTCAAAGATTCTGCTCAGCGATAGAAGTTTTTAAGGGAAAAGGGGAAGTAATCTCAGTTAATCTTTGAAATAGGGGATCAGACTGGTTGCCATCTCCCACTGTGTGTAGGCTTGCTGTCCAGTTTTCCCAGCACCAATTATTGAGGAGGCTGTCTTTTCTCCATTGTATATCCTTGCCTCCTTTGTCCTAGATTAGTTGACCATAGGTGCATGGGTTTATCTCTGGGCTTTCTAGCCTGTTAAATTGATCTATATTTCTGTTTTTGTGCCAGTACCATACTGTCTTGATTATGGTAGCTTTGTAGTATAGTCTGAAGTCAGGGAGGCTGATTCTCCAGCTCTGTTTTTCTTTCTCAAGATTGCTTTGGCTACTCAGGGTCTTTTGTGTTTTCATACACATTGTGAAATTTTTTGTTCTAGTTCTGTGAAAAATGCCATTGGTAGTTTGATAAAGATTGCACTGAATCTGTAGATTGCTTTGGGTAGTATAGTCATTTTCACAATGTTGATTCTTCCAATCCAAGAACATGGTATATCTCTCCATCTGTTTGTATCAACTTTAATTTCTTTCATCAGTGCCTTATAGTTTTCTGCATACAGGTCTTTTGTCTCCTTAAGTAGGTTTACTCCTAGGTATTTTATTCTTTTTGTTGCAATGGTACACGGGAGTGTTTCCTTAATTTCTCTTTCAGATTTTTCATCTTAGTTATAGGAATGCAAGAAATTTCTGTGCATTAATTTTGTATCCTGCAACTTTGCCAAATTCATTGATTAGCTCTAGTAGTTTTCTGGTGGCATTTTTAGGATTCTCTATGTATAGTATCATGTCATCTGCAAACAGTGACAGTTTTACTTCTTCTTTTCCAATTTGTATTCCTTTTTTTTCTTTTTCTTCTCTGATTGCTGTAGCTAGGACTTCCAAAACTATGTTGAATAATAGTGGTGAGAGTGGACATCCTTGTCTTGTTCCTGATCTTAGAGGAAATGCTTTCAGTTTTTCACCATTGAGAATGAAGTTTGCTGGGGGTTTGTCATATATGGCCTTTATTATGTTGAGGTAAGTTCCCTCTATGCTCACTTTCTGTAGGGTTTTTATGATAAATCCATGTTGAATTTTGTCAAAAGCTTTCTCTGCATCTATTGAGATGATCGTATGGTTTTTATTCTTCCATTTGTAATATGGTGTATCACATTGATTGATTTGCGTATATTGAAGAATCCTTGAATCTCTGGGATGAATCCCACTTGATCATGGTGTATGATCCTTTTAATGTGTTTTTGGATTCTGTTTGCTAGTATTTTGTTGAGGATTTTTGCATCTATATTCATCAGTGATATTGGTCTGTCATTTTCTTTTTTTGTAGTATCTTTGTCTGGTTTTGGTATCAGGGTGATGGTGGCCTCATAGAATGAGTTTGGGAGTGTTCCTTCCTCTGCAATTTTTTGGAAGAGTTTGAGAAGGATGGGTGTTAACTCTTCTCTAAATGTTTGATAGAATTCACCTGTGAAGCCACCTGGTCCTGGACTTTTGTTTGTTGGAAGATTTTTAATCACAGCTTCAATTTCATTCCTTGTGATTGGTCTGTTCATATTTTCTATTTCTTCCTGGTTCAGTCTTGGAAGGTTATATCTTTCTAAGAATTTGTCCATTTCTTCCAGGTTGTCCATTTTATTGGCATAGAGTTGCTTGTAGTAGTCTCTTAGGATGCTTTGTATTTCTGTGGTGTCACTTGTAACTTCTCCTTTTTCATTTCTAATTTTATTGATTTGAGTCCTCTCCCTCTTTTTCTTGATGAGTCTGGTTAATGGTTTATCAATTTTGTTTATCTTCTCAGAGAACCAGCTTTTAGTTTTATTGATCTTTGCTATTGTTTTCTGTGTTTCTATTTCATTTATTTCTGCTCTGATCTTTATGATTTCTTTCCTTCTGCTAACTTTTGGTTTTGTTTGTTCTTCTTTCTCTAGTTCCTTTAGGTGTAAGGTTAGATTGTTTATTTGAGAGTTTTCTTGTTTCTTGAGGTAGGCTTATATAGCTATAAACTTCCCCCTTAGAACTGCTTTTGCTGCATCCCATAGGTTTTGGATCGTCGTGTTTTCATTGTAATTTTTCTCTAGGTATTTTTTGATTTCCTCTTTGATTTCTTCAGTGATCTCTTGGCTATTTAATAACATATTGTTTAGCCTCCATGGGTTTGTGTTTTTTACGTTTTTTTCCCTGTAATTGATTTCTAATCTCACAGCATTGTGGTCAGAAAAGATGCTTGATATGATTTCAATTATCTTAAGTTTATGGAGGCTTGATTTGTGACCCAAGATGTGATCTATCCTGGAGAATGTTCCATGCACACTTGAGAAGAAAGTGTAATCTGCTGTTTTTGGATGGACTGTCCTATAAATATTAATTAAATCTATCTGGTCTATTGTGTCATTTAACGCTTCTGTTTCCTTATTTATTTTCATTTTGGATGATCTGTCCATTGGTGTAAGTGAGATGTTAAAGTCCCCCACTATTATTGTGTTACTGTCGATTTCCTCTTTTATAGCTGTTAGCAGTTGCCTTATGTATTTAGGTGCTCCTATGTTGGGTGTATATATATGTATAATTGATATATCTTCTCCTTGGATTGATCCCTTGATCATTATGTAGTGTCCTTCCTTGTCTCTTGTAAGATTCTTTATTTTTTTTAATTTCTTTTTTTTTTCCAGTACGCGGGCCTCTCACTGCTGTGGCCTCTCCCACTGCAGATCACAGGCTCCGGACATGCAGGCTCAGTGGCCATGGCTCACAGACCCAGTCGCTCTCTGGCATGTGAGATCTTCCCAGACTGGGGCACGAACCCGTGTCCCCTGCATCAGAAGGCAGACTCTCAACAACTGCACAACCAGGGAAGCCCAGATTCTTTATTTTAAAGTCTATTTTATCTGATATGAGTATTGCTATTCCAGCTTTCTTTTGATTTCCATTTGCATGGAATATCTTTTTCCATCCCCTCACTTTCAGTTTGTGTGTGTCCCTAGGTCTGAAGTGGGTCTGTTGTACAGCATATATATAGGTCTTTTTTTGTATCCATTCAGCAAGCCTGTGTCTTTTGGTTGGAGCATTTAATCCATTCACATTTCAGTTAATTATCTATATGTATGTTACTGTGACCATTTTCTTAATTGTTTTGGGTTTGTTTTTGTAGGTCCTTTTCTTCTCCTGTGTTTCCCACTTAGAGAAGTTCCTTTAGCATTTGTTGTAGAGCTGGTTTGGTGGTGCTCAACTCTCTTAGCTTTTGCTTATTTGTAAAGCTTTTGATTTCTCCATCAAATCTGAATGAGATGCTTGCTGCGTAGAATAATCTTGGTTGTAGGTTCTTCCCTTTCATCACTTTAAGTATATCATGCCACTCCCTTCTGGCTTGTAGAGTTTCTGCTGAGAAAGCTGTTAACCTTATGGGAGTGCCCTTGTATATTATTATTTCTTGTTTTTCCCTTGGTTTTTTCAATAATTTTTCTTTGTCTTTAATTTTTGCCAATTTGTATACTATGTGTGTCAGCTTGTTCCCCCTTGGGTTTATCCTGTATGGGATTAGCTGTGCTTCCTGGACTTGGGTGGCTATTTCCTTTCCCATGTTAGGGAAGTTTTCGACTATAATCTTTTGAAATATTTTCTTGGGTCCTTTCTCTCTCTTCTCCTTCTGGGACCCCTTTAATGTGAATGTTGTTGAGTTTAATGTTGTCCCAGAGGTCTCTTAGGCTGTCTTTATTTCCTTTCATTCTTTTTTCTTTATTCTGTTCCACAGCAGTGAATTCCACCATTCTGTCTTCCAGATCACTTATCCATTCTTCTGCCTCAGTTATTTTGCTATTGATTCCTTCTAGTGTATTCTTTATTTCAGTTATTGTATTGTTCATCTCTGTTTGTTCTTTAATTCTTCTGGGTCTTTGTTAAACATTTCTTTTTTTTTTTTTTTTTTTTGCTGTACGCGGGCCTCTCACTGTTGTGGCCTCTCCCGTTGCGGAGCACAGGCTCCGGACGCGCAAGCTCAGCGGCCATGGCTCACGGGCCCAGCCGCTCCGCGGCATGTGGGATCTTCCCGGACTGGGGCACGAACCTGCGTCCCCTGCATCGGCAGGCGGACTTTTAACCACTGCGCCACCAGGGAAGCCCTGTTAAACATTTCTTGCATCTTCTCGATCTTTGCCTCCATTCTCTTTCCGAGGTCCTGGATCATCTTCATTATCATTATTCTGAATTCTTTTTATGGAAGGTTGCCTATCTCCACTTCATTTAGCTGTTTTTCTGGGGTTTTATCTTGTTCCTTCATCTGGTACATAGCCCTCTGCATTTTCATCCTATCTTTCTGTGAATGTGGTTTTCGTTCCACAGGCTGCAGGATTGCAGTTCTTCTTGCTTCTGCTGTCTGCTCTCTGGTGGATGAGGCTATCTAAGAGACATGTAAGTTTCCTGATGGGAGGGACTGGTGGTGGGTAGAGCTGACTGCTGCTCTGATGGGCAGAGCTCAGTAAAACTTTTATCCACTTGACTGCTGATGAGTGGGGCTGGTTTCCCTCCCTGTTGGTTGTTTGGCCTGAGGCAACCCAACACTGGAGCCTACGTGGGGTCTTTGGTGGGGCTGACAGACTCTGGGAGGGCTCACGCCAAGGAGTACTTCCCAGAACTTCTGATGCCAGTGGCCTAGTCCCCTCGGTGAGCCACAGCCACCCCCTGCCTCTGCAGGAGACCTTCCAACACTAGCAGGTAGGTCTGGTTCAGTCTCCCCTGGGATCACTGCTCCTTCCCCTGGGTCCCAATGTGCACACTATTTTGTGTGTGCCCTCCAAGAGTGGAGTCTCTGTTTCCCCCAGTCCTGTCGAAGTCCTGCAATCAAATCCCACTGGCCTTCAAAGTCTGATTCTCTAGGATTTCCTCCTCCTGTTGCCACACCCCCAGGTTGGGAAACCTGACGTGGGGCTCAGAACCTTCACTCCAGTGGGTGAACTTCTGTGGTATAAGTGTTCTCCAGTCTGTGAGTCACCCACTCAGCAGTTATGGGATTTGATTTTACTGTGATTGCACCCCTCCTACCGTCTCACTCTGGCTTCTCTTTTGTCTTTGGATGTGGGGTACATTTTTTTGTGAGTTTCAGTGTCTTTCTGTCAATGATTGTCCAGCAGCTAGTTGTGATACTGGTGTTCTCACAAGAGGGAGTGAGAGCACGTCCTTCTACTCCGCCATCTTGTTTCCTCCACCTAGGCCTGATTTTTTAAAAAACTGTTCATGTAAGGAAAGTGTTTCCTTGAGTGCCCCTACTCAGAGGGGCTGAAGCTGGTCTACAAATTGGACAAAAGAGGTTGAGGTTGTGTGTCGTGTACTCATTTGTGTTTTGAATGCAGATGTTACTCTTCGAGGATTGGCACAAAATGTGACATTGAGACATCTTTGAAAAAACAAGGGAGGAAAAGCACAATTTTTAGCCTAACAGTGTTCTTATTTACATAGAGTCTCAACTCCAGTGACTATTAAGTCCTCTTTAATAAGGAGCCCATCTTGAAGGGAAGAAATCAAAGTACGAGGAGCAACTATTTGAGACCTCTGAAAAGTAAATGATAGGAGATGGACTGGTAGGGAAATCAAACTTGAAGGAGGGGCAGGTGAGTTTCTGGTTGTTTTTCCCCATTTCTTTCCTGGCCTTGTCCTGAGGGAAACCCCAGTCATAGAACAGTGCAGGTCCTTTTTTTTTGGAGCCAAAGAACCAAGAAAAGGGGCCTACACAAACCAGACTGTGGGAGAATCCCTGATTTGTTTTTCCTTTCTTTTTTAAAAAATTTTTTGGTTGTGGAGCACGGGCTTCTCAGGGTGGTGACTTCTCTTGTTGTGGAGCATGGGCCCTAGGCACAAGGGCTTCAGTAGTTGTGGTGCGCAGGCTCAGTAGTTGTGGCTCGAAGGCTCTAGAGTGCAGGCTCAGTAGTTGTGGTGTATGAGCTTAGTTGCTCTGTGACATGTGGGATCCTCCCAGACCAGGGCTCGAACCTGCGTCCCCGGCATTGGCAAGAGGATTCTTAACCACTGTGCCACCAGGGAAACCCCTGTTTTTCCTTTCTATATCTCTCTTTTTTTTCTCTCCAGGCCCTACTCTGAGAGAACCCCCAGTTACAGACCTACAAGGTGGCAAGGAAACCAACTACAATTTGGAGAGAAATTCTGGCTTTCTGGCCAGAGGACTGGGAAGGGGGTCCATGGGAATCATCACATAGAGGAGACAGCTGGAGAAGTGATCTCTTAAGTCTATGTATGAATGGGTGCAAGTCCTCAGCTTGGTCTTTAGCTGTACATGGGCAGGACAAACCCAGAGCAATATAGCAAAAGTTCTGAGAACCACTGCCCACATCCCAGGCTAAGCTCTGGATGGTACATGCATGGGACAGGCAAAAAAGAACACAGCAAAGATTTTAAAAACTGAAGTAATGTTGGAGCCATCACTCACGGAAGGAAAAACAGAACTTGTGGTATGAACTTAACCAGGTGGTTGCCTGCTAAACAACAACAACAATAACAATAGCAACAACAAATCAACATTCTCTAGAGGATTTTAACAGGACACAGAGTCTCACAAGAACATCACTAAAATGTCAAAAATTGTTCAGCATACAAAGAACCAGGAAAACATGAACAATTCTCAAGGGAAAATAAAATCAATAGATACTAACCCTGCATTCACCTAGATATTGGCTTTAACAAAGGCTTTAATTTGGCTATTAAAACTATGCTCCATGGGGTAAAAGTAGTACACTTCAAATGAATGGAAAGAAAAAAGTTCTCAGCAGAAAAAAAGAAACTAAAAAAAGAAATGAGAACTAAATGGAAACTTCAGAACTGCAAAATACAACACCTGAAACAAAATAGTAGCATGGACATGACAGAGGAATGAGTCAGTGAACTTGAAGATAAATCAAAGGAAATTATTTAATTTGAAGAACAGAGAGAAATATGATTAAAAAACAATTGAACAGAGCCTCAGGGACTTCTGGAGCAACATCAAAATGTCTAATATTTATGCCATTGGCGTCCCAGAAAGAGAAGAGAAAGATTGGTGCAGAAAAATATTTGAAGAAATAGTGACCAAAAACTTCCCCAATTTGGTGAAAGACATAAACCCACAGATTTGAGAAATGCAGTGAACCATCAAACAAATAAACTCAAAGAAAATCAGGCCCAGATACACCAGAGTAAATGGGTACAAACCAAAGAAAAAGGAAAGATCTTGAAAAGTGACCCATTGTATATAGAGGAATAATTGGAATGCCTGTGAATTTCTCATCAGAAATCATGGAGGACAAAAGACAGTGAAACAACATTCTATATTCAGTGTTGTCATTGTCACAATAAAGACATTTTCAGATGAAGGAAAGCTAAGAGAATTTGCTGCCAGCACACTTGCTCAAAAAGAAATACTAAATGAAGCTCTGTAGGCTGAAGATAAGTGATACCAGAGAGAAACTTGGTATTTCAGGAATAAAGGAAGAGCAGTAGAAAAGGTATATATCTGACTAAAGATAATAGACTATTTTCTTTAAGTTCTTACAGTATATTTACTGCTGAAAGAAAAAATTATAGCATTGTCTGGAGGGACTTTCAGTGAATATAGTTATAATACATAGGATCACAATAATATTATAAAGGAGAGGGTAAAGGAACTTACATGCTTATAAGATTTGTATAGTTTACTTGAAATGGTAAAACATTAAACTTAAGTAGACTGTGAAAAGTGAGGTATGTAAATTATAATCTCTAGAGCAACTACTATAAAATAATGCTAAGATATGGACAAAAAAATGGATAGATAAATTAAAATGAAGTACTAAAAGCATTCAAATAACCTAAAAGAATGTGGGAAAGGGGGAACAGAGGATCAAAAAATGGTAGGAACAAACAAAAAAACAAATTATAAAATGGGAGGCCTAAGTCCAACCATATCAATAACTACATTAAATGTAAATGGACTAAACACACAAATTAGAGGGGGTGGGATAAATTAGGAGTTTGGGATTAACATATACACACTACTGTATATAAAATAGATAAACAAGAAGGTCCTACTGTACAGCACAGGGAACTATACTCAATATTTTGTAATAACTTATAGGGGAATATAATCTGAAAAAGAATATATATATATATTAAAATATATATACATATATATCTGAATCACTTTGCTGTATACCTGAAACTAACACAACATTGTGAATCAACTATACTTCAATTAAAAGTAAATAAATAAATAAATGAATGAATAAACACACAAATTAAAAGAGATTGTCAGATTCGATTAAAAACACAAGCCCCAGGAAACTCCTAGCTGTCCAGTGGTTAGGACTCAATGCTTTCACTGCCATGGCCTGGGTTCGATCCCTGGTTGGGGAACTGAGATCCTGCAAGCTGCATGGCATGGCCAAGAAAACAAAACAAAACAAAAACACAAGACCCAAATATACATTGTATTTAAAGAAACCTACTTTAAATATAATGACAGAGATAGGTTAAAAGCAGAAGAATGAAAATACTAGTTAAAAGAAAACGGAGTGACATGGACATATATACACTACCAAACGTAAAATAGATAGCTAGTGGGAAGCAGCTGCACAGCACAGGGAGATCAACTCGGTGCTTTGTGACCACCTAGAGGGGTGGGATAGGGAGGGTGGGAGGGAGGGAGACGCAAGAGGGAAGAGATATGGGAAATTATATGTATAACTGATTCACTTTGTTATAAAGCAGAAACTAACACACCATTGTAAAGGAATTATACTCCAATAAAGATGTTAAAAAAAATGGAGTAGTTATATTAACATAGAATAGACTTCAGAACAAGACATGTAACCAGGGATGAAAAAGGACATTACATAATGATAAAAGGGTCAAATTACCAAGAAGACACACCATTTCTAAATGAGCATGCATAGCAAAAGAGCTTCAAAATACACGAAGCAAAACATGATAGATGATGAATTGGGAGATTGGGATTGACATATATACACTAATGTGTATAAAATGGATAACTAATGAGAACCTGCTGTATAAAAAAAATAAAATAAAATTCAAAAAACAACATGATAGAATTAAAAAGGCAAATTCATAATTTTTCCTGGAGATTGCAACACTCCTCTCTCAAAAATCAACAATTGAAAAATGCAGAAAATCAGCAAAATCTACTTGGCTTGAACACTATAAATCAACTTGGTCTAACTGAGATTTACAAAACATTCCACCCCCGAAATAGAATACACATTCTTTTCAAGTGCACATGGAACATTCATCAAAATAGAGCATATTTTGGGTTATTAAACAAACATTAACAAGCTTAAAAGAAAACTATGTGAAGTACATTTTCTGATCATAATGAAATTAAACTAGTAATCAATTCCAGAAAGCTATCTGGAAAACACTAAAATATTTTGAAATAAAAATACACTTCTAAAGGCAAATATCATATGATATCACTTATATGTGGAATTTAAAAAAATGATACAAATGAACTTATTTACAAAACAGAAATAGACTCACAGACATAGAAACAAACTTACAATTACCAAAGGGGATAACGGGGCGGAGTGGGGGTAGATAAATTAGGAGGTGGGATTAATTTATACACACTACCATATATAAAACAGGTAAACAACAAAAACCTACTGTATAGCACAGGGAACTTTACTCAATATCTTGTAATAACCTATAATGGAAAAGAATATGAGAAAGAATATATATATATATATGTATATATCTATATCTATATATAGATATAGATATATAGCTGAATCACTTTGCTATACACTTGAAACTAACATAACATTGTACATTAACTATACTTCAATAAAAAAAAAACACGTATCTACCTGGGGTGGAGGGGGAATACACTTCTAAATAACCTAAAAGCCAAGAAGTCACAAGGAAAATCGGAAAATATTTTAACTGAATGAAAAAATATATAACATATCAAAGTTTGTGGATTCTAGCTAAAACAGTACTTAGAAGGAATCTACAAGATAATTCCTAGAACTAATAAGTAAATTTAGCCAGGTCACAGGACATGAAGTAGTATACAAAAATCAAATGTATTTTTATACACTAGCAGTGAACAATTAGAAATAGAAATTACAAGGGAAGGGAAAAATTAGGAATTTGGGGTTAACAGATACACACTACTATCTATAAAATAGATAAACAACAAGGACCCACTGTATAGCAGTGGGAACTGTAGTCAGTGTCTTGTGGTGACCTATGGTGGAAAAGAATATATACATATATATATATATATATATATATATATATATACACACACACACACACACACACACACACACACGCACACACATATATACACACATACACACACATATAGCTGAGTCACTTTGCTATACACCTGGAACCAGTACAGCATTGTAAATCAGCTATACTTCAATAAAAAAAAAGAAAACCCAAAAAAACAACAAACAAGCAAACAAAATAAATAGAAATCACAGACAGGGCCATTAATAGCACCAAAAATATAATCATTCTCCCAAGTGAAAAAAAGTTTAGATCGACACAAAATTTGTATGTTGGCATTTATAGAAGTGTTATTCATAATTGCCAGAGACTGCCCTTCAAACGGTGAATGAATAAACAAATTGTGCAACACAAGTAAGTGGAATACTACAAAGTAATAAAAAGAACCGAAATATTGATTCCGATGAATCTCAAATGCTTTACGCTGGATGAAAGAAGCCAGACTCACAAGGTTATGTACTACATGATTCCATCTAGATGATATTCACCCAAAGGCAAACTTTAGGGATGGGGAAAGGGATTTCAAGGATATGGGTGGGAGGAAGCATTGACCACAGGGGGTCAGCATGAAGGAATTCTGGAGTGTGGATGGAACTATTCTGTATCTTGATTGTGATGGTGGTTACACAACTATGAACTTGTCAAAACTCATAGAACTGTTTAGCAAAGAGTGTACACTTCACTGCATGCTAATTTAAAATTAGATAAGTGAGAAACTAACACAACATTGTAAAGCAATTATACCCCAACAAAGATGTTTAAAACGACAACAACAAAAATTAAATTAGATAAGTGAAAATTTTTTAAATAAAGAAATCCACATTCATCGGAGTCCAATCTGAGCTATCAGTCCAGTTTCAGAAGATGGTGGGATTGCAAAGGAAAAGTTCTTAATCAACAAGGACACGAGAGGAAATTCACGTTCGTTGTTGTTTTATTCTGATAAAATAGAATAAAGAAGGGAAATAAATGTGCTGTATCATGTTATTAAAATAACAACATAGCCAACAACTGTCAGTGAATTTTTTTAAATAGGAGGATATTTCCCTTCAGAAGAAACATATTGATGAGGTCCATAGAGTGACATCAGGCTTCCTTATATGACATTTGCGTAATCAATTTCTTCCTCCAGAATGCTCTCACCTTTGGATTATTCTCCCTAGTTTTTGTTTCTTCCAGGAGGGCTACTGAAATCCCTACATTCATTCCTTGTGCCTGAAATAAAAATATAAAAAATGAAATGTAGGTCAAATGCAGAAATAAGATTTCCATATTGTCAGACAACTCCATCTTCAGCAGGCTATGACAGTCACATCAAAGCATATTACACTTTTTTTTCTTTGAATGCCACGGTGTTGTTAGATTATCATTTGTTTTGGAAACAAATTCGATGTGAATTTGTTCAGAGGAGTGTCATGTACATAAGGCTTCCCAGCAGGGATGACCATTAACTGGTCTGCAGCTGTGTCCAGTTTTGTGTGAAAAAATAAGTCCATCAAATGGCACAGAACATTAAGAACAAATATTTCTCAGGACTTTGTAAATGGGAATACTTGCAAATACTGTATTTTATTTTTTTTTGCGGTCCGCGGGCCTCTCACTGTTGTGGCCTCTCCTGTTGCGGAGCACAGGCTCCGGACGCGCAGCCTCAGCGGCCATGGCTCACGGGCCCAGCCGCTCCGCGGCATCTTCCCGGACCGGGGCACGAACCCGTGTCCCCTGCATCGGCAGGCGGACTCTCAACCACTGCGCCACCAGGGAAGCCCAATACTGTATATTTTTTAAATTATGTTATAACAATGCCTTTTACCAAAAAGCAAAACCATAAAATTTTCTTTAGCAATTTCTCAAAAAGGATTTTTATTCCCATGTGGTGACTCAAAAATGTTACTTAGGTGCAAAAATACAACTAAATATCAAGTATAAAAATTCTTTAATAAGGCAAAAATACATCCTTCTGTAATTCTGACTGTGAAATTAATCCATTTTTACTTACCTTCAATTATAGGAGCCATAGAGTACAATTATGACCATACTTAACTTCTATTATAAAATCCAGAAATGGGCTTCAGAATTAACTTTCTAAATAATATTGGTTTAATTCCTTTAAAAACGTTTATTTACGATAAAACTGTGGTGTTGGTTAAAATCTGATATAAGGAAGCCCTATTAGAACACATTTCTTTTATTTTGTGTATTCCGGTATATGACACGTCATTTCACAGCCCTAAATCTGATCTAGTATTGACTGATCCAGCATGGGTTTGCATCCTATGAATTAACATAGAATGAAAATAATTTCTGTTACATTTATTTAAAATTAACGCTAGCTTGAAACCATGTTGAGCATCCCCGTCTGAGTGGGATAGGGCTACCTAGAAATGGTAAAATCTTTCTTTGTTCCAGTTTGATAAATATTAGTCATTTGCATCACTTGCGGCCAGTTGTCATCTGTTCCCTCAGCCTGGGCAGAGATGCGTTTGGAGGGAGCGATCTGGACGGCAGGAAAGGGCAGAGGCCTGAAAGCCTCTGAGGTCCCAGAGACCCGACGTGGGCAAGGAGCACTTCGTGTCAGACCTGAGCGGGGAGACCGCAGGCCCGCAGGGACAGAGACTTACACCTGTGCATCCGGGATACCTGATACTTCGGAACAGGTGCCGTGCCGGTGACTCCTGATGGGCTCGAGATACTAGATCCCTTGATCTCAGGGTTGGAGCAAGAAACTGGGGCCCATCCAGCCCCACCAGTCAGGGGCTGAGATTCCACCACACCTCCCGGGGCTCTGGCCCCCTGAGCTCCTATCCCAGGTGTCTGGCTCTGCCCACACAGTCCTGGGAGGCCTTGTCCAGCCTTGACTTGGTGCACCTAGCTCCGCCCCACCCACCAAGGCCTTGACCCTAGCCATGCCCCTTTCCCCCGTCCCTGCATTGGCCCGCCTCTTCCAGCCGGGCCACGCCCCGATCCTGCAGAGCCTTGGCCCCGCTTCTTCTCTTCCATCTCCTCCCGACCACTCCCGATGCCGCCTGGACTTGGCCGCGCCTCGCCGGGCTCCGACACGCCCACACACATCGACACACTCCCGGACACGCCCACCCCAAGCCGTGCCCCACCCTGGCCTAAGAGAACCCGCGTCGGGGGCGTGTGATGGATTTGTGGGTGGTGTGGGAGGTGGCGCCCTCTTGCGGACCCCGAGTCTACCCTCCCAGCCCTGCCCCCGAGGTCGCCCTATGCCGGGTCTTCTCCTGCACTTCCAGGGCAGCAGGACCTCGTACTTAACGAGGCAGGAGTGAAGCCCAGTCTCAGACCATCAGGGTCCGCTTCCCAAACCCAACGGCCCAGCCCAGGTGTTAGCCAAGCAACTGACAAAGCAGCACTATGGCCACACAGGGACTGCCCAGGACGAGGACACACGGACAAGGAAGAAACAAGAAAGGAGAACTTACCTTTGGGAAACTTTCCAAAGATGTTCACTTTCTGAGTAAGAATGATGTACAAACCCCTAAAAGCTATAAGTAGATGGATGGATGGGTGTGTCAATCTTAAATTAAAAAAATTTTAAAAATATATATTAATAATATTTTATTAATATAAAATTATAAAAGCAGAGTCGAATTTAATTGGGAATAGTGGAGCAATTACAATTCGGGACAAAAAAGCTGTGGAGAGCCATAGGCCAGTCCGGAGAGGCAAAGGGAAGGTTAACTTTTATTAGGTTTTAGGAGGGAATAGTGGAGGGTTTGAACAAAAGTTCACTGGAGAGGAACAAGAGTTGTGACGGTTTCTCATTGGCTGCAGTTGGGCAGGGAGGGATCTCCCTTCTTTCTCTTTAACAGGAGATGAAATTCCTATGTGAAACATGTCCTTCCTGGTCAAAATAACTTACCTTCTGTCTTCCTTTTGGTTATGTGGTTTTCCATGAGTGTACTTGCTTAAGGGCTCCCCATTCAGGGCTTCCCGACTCCATTTTAAATGAGGTTTCTTTTACTTTCACAGATGGATGGGGTGCAGATGGATGAATGGATGGTTGACCGGTGGGTGGGTGGATGGATGTGTGCCTAGATAGATGGGGGGATGAATGGATGGTGGATGAAGAGAGGGTGGATGGATGAGTGGGTGGAAGATGGATGAAGAACGGATGGGTGGGTAGGTGGACGGATGGGTGAGGGGATGGATGGGTGGCTCGGTGGGTGGATAGATGGATAGGTGGTGGGTGGGTGGATGGATGGATGGGTGGGTAGGTGGGTGGATGGATGGCAGATGGATGGGTGAAGTGTGTGTAAATGGTTGGATGTTTCGATGAGTGGGTGGATGAGGGATTGTTAGCGGGTGGGCAGATGGAACTACTCCTAACTGTTTTTTGAAGAGTGGCCCCAGGGATCAGGACTTTGGAACATTCCACTAGAAAAAAAAAACAGGTGTGTTTTGGCCAGGCATGTATTTATCATATAGATATGTTCTTTAACTAATGGGCAACAAGTATTTATTGACCACTTGCTGTGTTCCAGGCAGTGAGGATACAGGAAGGAACAAAATAGACAGCCCTGCCCTTATGGAGCTTACAGACCCCAAATAAACCAGAGGTAAATATCCCCACAGCATGTTGGAGGGCTGTGGAGAAAAGCCATTGCAGGGTGAGGGGCATGGGAGGTGAGGGAACATTTGATGAAATGAGTTCCTGCCTGTAAATCACAGAGAGAGGAACCGTATTCCATATTTGAGGAAACTAGTACCTGGATGAATGGCAGGAGGAAATGGACAGTGGGGTGGCCTGGGCCTTAGTGTCCTTCTGCTGAACATCTATGATTTCACGGAACACCATCAGACAGGGCACCCTGCGTCCATGCTGGACCAAGACAAAAACAGGAGCACCCCGAGGTCACCTCTGCTCAGACAAAAGCAAGAACATTGTGAGAACCACAAAGGTGACCCAACACCCTGTATCCTGGCTAATATGATAGACGGCTGCTTCTTTTCCAATTACGGGTTTAGCCTCCTGAACTTCCGGATAAGAATTAGTAGGATATCCAAGCATAGACTCATCCCTGCTTCCTGACAGCATCCAATCCAGAGCAAAGCCTTGCTTCCTTGGACACCCCCCCCCCCCCCCCCCCCCCGTCACCCAACTCAAATCCTTAAAGCCCTTTCCAATCTCTTGTGGTTCTCATGGTGTAGGGTTCTATGAAACGGATCAAAAAATGCAACGTTTTCTGGCTGCAGGTGTATTCTTGGTGGTTGTTAGCAAGAAGATGTTTACAATAAAGAAGTAATCAAAATGAAATTATTTGAACTGAAGCAATAATTTGATATTCTGTGTGTTTTGGAACTTGAGGAGAGATCTTCTCCCCCTGTCTTTACCCAGGAGGACTCGGGTAAATTAAATTGTGATCTCAGAAAAGGCTAAAGGAGAACTCTGGAAATCAAAGCTTAGTTACTGTTCCGGGGGACAAGCGGGTTTTCTTGCCTGAAAAACCCAGTACTCCTGTGAATCAGGGACTCTGAGGCATGTGCAGAATTTGATTTTGATGATTAGATTTGAAATGCAATGGAAGGGACTTCCCTGGTTGTCCAGTGGGTAAGACTCTGTGCTCCCAATGCAGGGGTCCCGGGTTCTATCCCTGGTCGGGGAACTAGATCCCACATGCATGCAGCAACTAAGAGCCCACATGCCGCAGCAAAGATCCCGAGTACCACAGCTAAGACCTGGCGCAGCCAAAATAAATAAATAATAAATAAATAAATAATTTTTAAAAATGAAATGCATTGGAAGTATCAAGGGTATAGCCTGCCTTCCATTACATATGAGTTAACGATGGAAAGTAGAAATAATAATCATTAAATAAAGTCACCCAGTTGGTTCAGTTCATCTCAGCACCGATTCTCCTCATCGACCTATCCCCTGTGGATCTTTTCTGAACTTTTCATTTCCACTTAACTTCACACGG
The DNA here is from genome assembly GCF_003676395.1 of Aethalodelphis obliquidens. NCBI lineage: Eukaryota > Metazoa > Chordata > Mammalia > Artiodactyla > Delphinidae > Aethalodelphis > Aethalodelphis obliquidens. The sequence continues at coordinate 47,067,116 of NW_020837953.1, forward strand.
AGCTCTCAGTCGATTAATATTCTCTAGCTGAAAGTCTCCTCTAATATCAGAAATATGACAAAAATGCTGGCTGAAGCCCTTTGGGCATCATTCAGGAGACACTTGAGTCATTCTCTTGAACCTCTCCTAAACAAGCTTCCTGTGTAATTGGATGAATCAAATCAATAAATAGAGTGTATGTTTAAGCATCCCCCTTCCTCTTCCGCCATCACTCGCGGGCCATGACGCATGCCCTAGTGTGTTAAACCCAGACCCAGAGCGTCATTACTTTGGCAGCTCATCCTTCTTTGAGAAGTGGTTTTCTAGGTCACAAGGATGGAGATGGACGTCTTTGCTAGAAAAATGATGCCTGAAAGAGAAGCATCAGCCCATCTGTAGCTGCCCACAAGGTCCCATAGAAATGTGTCAGTTTGAAGGCAAACGTATGGACTTGATTCTCAAAGTGCTTTATAAAAAATCTAGGCCCACTGAATTGTGCTCTGATCTTTGGGAATGTAGCCATTTTCTCATGTGGTCAACCCCATTTCAGGGCAGGAGTGGGCAAGCCACACTGGTCCAATTCCACAAAACTGGTCCCCCTGGCATCCTGCAGTGGAGGGACCCCTGAGTACCCAGGCCTCTCCTCGAAAGGGATTGGCTACATACCCCCCACTTCCAACAATGTCAGGGGTGGGACATTCAAGGGATGTCAAATACAGCAAGGTAGCCCAGCCAGACCTGGGTCCCCCGGCAGTCTCAGTGTTGACCAGCTATGGGAACTTGGGCAGCCTCACTTCCATCATCTGAAAAGCAGGGCTGCCACTGTGGCTCTGTACCTCCCTCCCGGACACTTGGGCATGTGCTGTCCACAATGCACAGAGCCTGGGACACCTGCCTAAATCTTGCCATCATCATTATTATTTTTCCATTTAGAAAGTGCCAAGCCTCCCTAGGCTGTCTTCAGAGATGTGAGCTTGTCGACTCTCACTGGGGCAGACAGGCCTGTGGACTCTGCTGGGCTGGATGGGCCCTGGCTGCCACCAGAGCAATGTCCAAACTGCCAGATGTGATGGGGCTGGGCACTCACATGCTTGTCTCAACAGATGTTGGTGGAAGAACTGTAAAATTGCCAACTCTGAGTCTGAAGGGAAATTAGATCTAAAAAGTTCAAGATAATCCTTCTGCAACTGGACGGGGCTTCATCCCTGGGCTTGACAAAACGTGTGCCTTTGAGGGAGAGCCAGCTTCCCATTTGCAGTAAATTAGTTTAGGGTGTTAACATAATGACTCTGCTGTTAAAGTAGAGATGGGTACACGTTAGGAGGTGCTTATTCTGGAAGACCCCTTAATTAATAGACCCGCTGGAATGCAGAAGAGCACAAGGAAAACTTTTCCTAGGAGACTTGCTGGAGTTTGTTTCCAGATTGTGGAAGCTATTGTGCTGGGAAGAAGAAAAATTTTGAACAGTTGGGTTATTTTGTGTTAATTTCTCTTCTAAATTTTTTTTTCTGGGTCTGATTTAATACATCTTTCCTGTAATCAACAAACATCTACTTGTGTTGAGTTCTTCATATTTTGAGGGTCTCCCCTTTTTTTCTCACAGCAGGAATTGATAATGCATTTTGAACTTCAGCTGATCATTGTTAACAGAGTCCCTGCTCTGTGCCTACCACCATGGTCAGCCCTGGGGGATGAAGGTGATTTGTGGGATTTGATGGGATGACACATGAACACTCTGGTATGGTGCTGGCATGGTGCCTGGCATGGTTGGCCAACACCTTCCATACATGTCTAGAATGCCCTGGAGTGGGTTGTTTAAATAACCTACACTTAGTTCTCACAGTTCTGGTGGCTGGAAGTTTAAGATCAGGGTGCCAGCATGGTTGGGTTCTGGTGAGGGCTCTCTTCCTTGTTTGCAGGCAGCCACCTTCTTGCTGTGTCCTTACTTGGTGGAGAGAGATCATCTCTCTCATGTTTCTTTCTTTTTTTTGTTGTTGAATTTTATTTTATTTATTTTTTTATACAGCAGGTTCTTATTAGTTACCCATTTTATACATATTAGTGTATATATGTCAATCCCAATCTCTCAATCATCACACCACCACCACCACCCCCTGCCACTTTCCCCCCTTGGTGTCCATATGTTTGTTCTCTACATCTGTGTCTCAATTTCTGCCCTGCAAACCGGTTCACCTGTACCATTTTTCTAGGTTCCACATATATGCGTTAATATATGATATTTGTTTTTCTCTTTCTGACTTACTTCACTCTGTATGACAGTCTCTAGATCCACCCACATCTCTACAAATGAACCAATTTTGTTCCTTTTTATGGCTAATATTCCACTGTATATATGTACCACATCTTCTTTATCCATTCATCTGTCGATGGGCATTTAGGTTGCTTCCGTGACCTGGCTATTGTAAATAGTGCTGCAATGAACATTGGGGTGCGTCTCATGTTTCTTTTCATAAGGGTGCTAATCACATTCATGAGGGCTCCACCCTCATGACCTAATCACCCCCCTCCCCAAAGACCCCACCTCCCAACACCATCACCTTGAGGGTTGGGGCTTCACCATACGAATTTGGGAGGCACAAACACTCAGTCCACAGCAACGGAGGAGAGAGGTGGGTGCACCACTTGATAAGTCTTCTTCCCATGGGCTCCCCTAGGAGGGGGCAAGCACAGGATGCCTTCGGGCTAGGTCTTAAGGATGAGGTTGATTTCTACAAGGCAAACAGCATCATGAGCAAAGAAGGAACTGTAGAGGCAGGAGACAGGTGTCCAGCCAGAGGCAGTCCTGAGAGCTGGGCCAAAACCAGAGTAGGACAGGGCTAGAGACTCCTTTGGAAGGGAGGGCGTGGACTTTCTCCTGAGGGCCCTGCCTCATGAGAATTTGGCTTTCTGATTTTGTTTCATCGCCCTCTGCCCTCCACGCTGACCTGAAGTCCCTGCAGGGGTGTTGAACAGAAGCACTTCCAAACCAGCCCCAGGTCTGACTTCCTGTCCACTCTGAGCTGAGAAGAGGCTCTGGAAGCAGACGTCTTCTATGTTGGGCAAGTGGACAGTGGCCAGCTTGCTAAGTGGGTAGATTGCAATAGTTCCTCCACCAAGAAATGGGGTTTCTCTCCCCCCTTGTTACGGGCTGAATTGTGTCGCCCCCAGATTCATATGTTGAAGTCCTAAACCCGGTACCTTAGAGTGTGACTGTATTTGGAGTCAGGGCCTTTAAAAAGATGGTTAAGGTTAAATGAGCTCAAATGGGTGGGCTCTAATCCAATGGGACTTGTGTCCTTACAAGAAGAGGAGATTAGGACACAGACCCACACAAAGGAAAGACCATGTGAGGACACAGGGAGAAGGTGGCCATCTACACGCCAAGGAGGGAGACCTCAGAAGTGACCAACTCTGCCAACAACTTGCTCTTGAACTTCCAGCCTCCAGGACTGTGAGACAATAATTCTGTTGTTTAAGTACCCCAGAAAACTAATACAGCACCCCTTGAATGTAGGCTGGCATGAGGACTTGCTTTGATGAATGGAATGCAGTAGAAGTGACCTTGAGGGTTTCTGAGCCGGGGTCTCAAGAGCCCCGCAGCTTCCATGCTTGCCCTTGTGCTGCCCTGAGATGCCATGTGAAGGCTCCAGGACCAGTCTCCTGGGGGATGAGTGACCAGGTGGAGAGGGAGGTCTGGCTGCCAGCCAGCAGAAGCCTCCAGCCAGCCAAGGGAGGTCCTCTTAGAAGCCAGGGCCACGTGAATGACCCAAACAACAGCAGCAGACTCTTTACCTCCTATGAACAACCCAGTCCAAATTTCTGACCCACAGAATCAGGAGCCAATAAAATCGTTGTCTTAAGCCACTAGATTTTGGGGTAGTTTCTTACACAGCACTAAATGACTGAGACAATAAGCTTCAGCTGGAAAAAAAATAAACACAGAACTCATGCACCAGGCTAAAAGGATTTCCAAAAATTCATTCATTCAACAAATCGTGTTTGAGACCCACCATGTGCCAGCCACTCTTCAAGGCACTTGGGATACATCAGTGAGCAAAACAGAGTCCCTGCCTTCATAATAACCCCAATAAACATATTAAGTAAATAAAACATGTTAAATGAAAACATTTAAAATAGGCTGCGTAAGGGAGTGGGAAATACAAGGGGGAGGAAAGGGCAGCGTGTGATTTTTAAATAAGCGTTGGCAGGCAGAGCCTCAAAGTTGATGAACGAGTTGGCCATGTAGATATTTGGGGTTAGCATTCCAGGCAGAAGGGGCAACCAGTACAAAGGCCCTGAGGTGGAAGCATGCCTGGAGGGGAGTGAGCAAGGTGGAGAACCGTAAGAGATGAGGTGTGGCCCACTAAGCCACTATAAAGACTTTTCTCAGAATGAAGAGCTTTTTTATAGTAAAGCAGTATTTGGTCAATTGGCACCCAGGGGAATCCTGAAGTTCAGAACCTGGTTACCACCAAAAAGACCTGTGAACAGCTGTGCTTGCTGTTGCACGTTCTTCACACTCACAAACCTGCTGGGAGCTGTGCACAACCATGTCCTTGGGTCCACTTGCTTCTACCCCGGCCCCCGGGAAGTGGGCTCTGTGCAGCCAGTGGAGGTGGGACAGGGGAGTGGTTCAGGCACCAGGCACTCAGCTTGGCCACATAGGTCACCACGTGAGGGCGCCACATGCAAAAGGCAGATGTGGTCGTGCCTACAGCCAGAAGACCACCTGTGACATGGTCCTTCTCTAACCACCTCTGTCCTGACGCCGGGTCCTCAGCAGCTGCTGCTCCCATTTCTCTGCACCCCTTCACAACAAGACTCCCTAAAAGAGTTTTCTGTTCATGGTCTCTACTTCTTTTTCCCCCATTCTCTCTCTAAAAAAAAAAAGTATTTATTTATTTTGGCAACGCCGCGTCTTAGTTGCGGCATGTGGTATCTTTAGTCGTGGCATGAGGGCTTCTTTAGTTGAAGCATGCGGCATGTGAACTCCTAGGTGTGGCATGCGTGTGGGATCTAATTCCTTGACCAGGGATCGAACCCGGGCCCCCTGCATTGGCAGCGCAGAGTCTTACCCACTGGGTCACCAGGGAAGTCCCCATTCTGTCTCGAACCCACTCCAATCAGCCTTTCAACTCTCTATGCCACCAGAACTGCTCTGGTCGAAGTTGCGAGACCCTTTGTTTTGCTACCTGGATGCCCCCCCCCCCCCCAGTTATTCCTCGTCTGCAACCTTTGACGTGGACCATCCCTCCCTCCTTCTAGAAACGCTGTCTTCATCGGGCCTCTTCCTCGGTTCTCGTCTCCCTCACTGGCCCCCCGGTGGCCCCTTTGCTGGCTCCTCCATGTCTCCTCATGGGGCTCTTGGGCCCACACCCTCCTCTCTTCTCTCCACCTTCACTTCCTTGGTGAGTCACGCACCGATGCCTTTAGATACTGTCTGATGACTCCCAAGTTTTGTCTGCAGCCCAGGTCTTCCTCCTGGACCCTGCATGCATCCAGCGGCCCTCTTGACCTCTCCCCTGGGTGCCTAACAGGCACCCCCATACTAACGTGTCCAAACCACTCTGGACATCCCTTGCAGACCTGCTCCTGCACTTTAGTCGCAGGTGATGCCACCCTTCCAGGTTCTCAGGCCAATAACTTTGGGATCATCCTCGATGTATCTTTCACCTTCAATTCACCAGTGAATTCCGCTGGCTGTTCCTGCAAAATAGTTGCAGAACCTGCCCCTTCTCACCACCTCTAGTTCTCATCTCCAGAGGGTGGTCCCCCTGCTTTTGCCCTGTCCCCCTTGCAGTATCCTCCCCACACAGTGGCCAGAGTGAGCTTTTTAAAACATAATTCACACTGTCATACTAGTACTCCAAATGGGCTTCCTATCCTACTCATTTTAAAGCTATTTTAAGTCCTTAAAAACCTAGATCTGTCCTTCTACCATCTTTCCGTTCTCAACTTGCACATTTTCCCCCTTGATCACTCTGCTTGAGCCACGCTGACCTCCCGGGTGTTGCTGAAACAGGCATAGCCCAGTCCTACCCCAGGGCCTTTGCACTTGCTATGCCCACTGCCTGGAATGCTCTTGTTCTCAGATGGCCGTATGGCACCCTCCTCATTTCCTTCTATGCTGACCCCTGTATAGAGTAGCCCCCCCATCATCACCCTCCTAAGCCTACTTAGTTCTTCATGGCGCTTGTCACCACCTGCTGCATTGGGAGTAAACTCTGAGGCTTTGTTTATTTTTGTATCCTTAGTATCTTGAACGGTTCCTGGCACATGCTAGGTGCTCAATAAATATTGTTGAATGAGCAAGTGAATGACATGACTCCCTTGTTGAAAACCCCTCATTGTCTCCTCACGGCTATTAAAGGACAGTCCAAATTTCTTGACTTGGTGATGGGATCGGTCCTGCCAACCCCTCTGGTCTTTGTTAGCTGTGTCCAGCCTTTTGCAAACTTGCGGGACACGCCCTCTAGGCCTTGGTTTAGGCTGTTCCCTCACCTGTCCCTGGCCTGCCTCTCCCGCAAAGCCCTCCTGATTCTGCCGAGAAGCCTTCAAGTCCCACAGTTTATTGCTGTCACGCAACCGACAAGGCAGGCATTCAGTAACCGTTTATACAAAATGGTTACCTGAGATATAATTTAATACAAATTAAGGCTGTAACTAATATAGATGAGGGCAAATTTAGAATTTTAATTAATATACATTAAATCTATATCTGAGAGCCTATGACCTCTGATTTTTACACGAACAGGAATAAGAGTGGACCCCATGCCATCTGAAACAAACTCAACATCAGCTGAACATCTGATTCTGAACTTCCACAGTCCAGGGTCGGCCTAAAAGAATGGCTACTGAAATGCTATTGCAATATTTGAAGGGCACAAGCCCGTTCCTGACGGTTCATCCTGAATTAGGAGAGTTAGTCATCACCAAGAATGTACTGAACAGGCTTCAAACACTTGCCAAAGTCAATTCCCATCAAGTTCTCCTCAAGGAGCACTCACAAGTGGGGACAATCAATGTAAATACTATATTCAAAAGTTCTGCCCATGTTATGAAGGGGTAAATATGGCAGCAGAGCAGGTGAACTTAGATTAATTTCAACACAAAGACTAAAAAGAAGTTTGTGACTTTTGTACTTATATCCAGTAGGTACTGTTGCTCCGTGGGCACAAGTCACCCCAAACATGTCCTATTAATGGTTTGCTTCTATGCGACACAAAAAACACCCCTCTGGTTGACAAAGGTAATTTGCGACTAGTGAAAGGAATCCCACCTCTTAAAAAGGGGGTCGCTGTTCATCCATGTTCATGAATGTGAAGTCGTATTGCTCTGCTGGAGGACTGTTAGGATTGAGTGACGTGCTCAGGACATTTCTGGGACAAGGTGACATTGTCCTTGACGGTCTGTTGAAGGAAAGAAGCTAATTTTCTTTTGAGCTGAAGCTTGAGTCGTAACTTAATTAGGCCATGCTGTAAAATTACCACTAATAACTGTCAGAAGTACCCCTGAGTCACCAGAGAATGACAAAGCTTGGCCGACTGCCCCTTCCACAGGGGAGGGAGCAGCCTGGCGTTCGCCCCGCCTCTCTGAACTTCCTCGAGGGGCACCAGCAGACTCCCAGTCTCAGCCTGCCTGCTTCCCCACCTCTTGGCAGGACTTTACTTCATGAGTGCTTACACATACACACACATGCATGCATGCACACACACGTAATACATATATGTTATATAGGCGACATATACTTTTACATATATATTTTATATGTATGTGCAAAATAGCATTTTAAGAAAAGAAAAAAATCCTTTACCCTCACAGAACTATTTTCAATTTTATATTACATATTATTATATTACATAACAGTTCTTGTCCACAGTCCCCTTTTTCACATAGTGTCAATCATCTTATGTTCTGATTCGTTGACGTTATTCTATTGCCCAAGTTCCTATAATCTTTTAGTTACTATGTTAATGATTACTAAAATTACACGTTGATAACCTCTATACTAACTCAATCAATTATGTTGGGCATTTGGGCCAGAATTGGGTGCGTGTAGGTTGAGTTATGCTGTGTGGATGTGTTTGCTTTGAAACACATAGTGCTAGCTAGGACTTTCTTGTCGCTGTTGTTTTTTTAAAATTTTTAATTAGTGGCCAAGGAAATCATGGATAACCCTTAGATTCAGATTTATAAACTTCAAGCTTGGCAGCTGCAATCCATCCACCTTTGGAGAGAGCATATGTTCTCCACTTTGCTACAGACCCCACTACTCCCTATTGTCATTCTCCAAGCCTGCCTCCCTCATTTACATTATCACCTCTTGATTTCTATATGCACTTGAGTTTGCAACCTTCGATTTAACGTCTTCTCCACTCTAGATAAGGCTTCAGATGATGCCTTGAGGTAATTTTTTGCTTCTGTGGTATTATTAGCTTAAGGTATATTTCTGAAAGCAAGCTTCCTGGGTATAAATATATTTTAGCTCTTGCCATAATGTGTTCCATTTGGGATGTCTGTTGAGGCCACAATCCTCTCCTTTGCAAATAGCTGTCCTAGGTATTCTGCTGCAAGGGGGTTTATCAAAAGCCCAGCTTTTTTTTTTTTTTTTTCCAATAGAGCCCCAGTGGGACTCTGGGTACTGCTACTGCACAGTTCTTCAGATCCTGGAAGATATCCCGTGACTTTCCAATACATTTTGTTTTCTTAAGCTGGATCTAAGTGGTTTCTGGTGGCCCCATTCCTCCTATCAGGTTCTTGAGGGCCATCTCTGTCCTCTTGGGCCACAACTGTGTCCCCCCCCACCCGGCAGTGCTGGCACGTGGTAGGTGCTGAGATGTTGGCTGAATGAGGAGATAAGCCTGAAATAAGACTACCACCTTCCACCTCACCAGACAGGTTGTGTGAAATTGCCCTGTCGTTGCCCTGTTGAAACACCAGTGACCCCCATGCAGCCCGTATCAGGGCCCCGAGCTGGACAGTGTCCCAGCCTGTCAGCAGAGTGGCCCCCACTCCCCCACTAGCACTGAGACTCTTCTTTTATTCTTATTTATTTATTTATTTATAAAATTTATTTATTTATTTTTGGGTGTGTTGGGTCTTCGTTTCTGTATGAGGGCTTTCTCAAGTTGCGACGGGCAGGGGCCACTCTTCATCGCGGTGCGCGGGCCTTTCACTGTCGCAGCCTCTCCTGTTGCAGAGCACAGGCTCCAGACGCGCAGGCTCAGTAGTTGTGGCTCACGGGCCTAGCTGCTCCGAGGCATGTGGGATCCTCCCAGACCAGGGCTCAAACCTGTATCCCCCGCATTGGCAGGCAGACTCTCAACCACTGCGCCACCAGGGAAGCCTGGGACACTTCTTTTAGTGCTCCTCCTGCTTCCCTGATCACCCCTCCTCGATTTCCTATGCGGGAGCCTCCAAACTTATCACTCCCGCACTTCATTTGGGCGTCTATCCCTTCCCAGGGGCCTCCTGGATGCCCCGTATGAAACAACATCTTCCCCGACCACCTGCCCTACAGCTGCATCTCTGCACTAGGCTTTATGCCTCTTCATGGTAATAAAAAATAATCATGGTATCTATCTGTTGTGTTGTCTGTCTCCTCCGGTTAGGAAGGTCATAAGAGTAGAAACTTCTTTTCCTCTTGTTCACTGCTCTTTACCCTCAACAAGGCCTGACCTGTGGTTGGCACCCCATTCACGGATTCGACAAATATGTATTGAGTGCCTACTTTGTATAATAACTATATAAATATATAATGTGCTGGAGGGGGCTTAGTGCCTTGGGAAAAACAGAGCAAGGCAAGAGTGATGAGGAATGCTGGGGGTGGGTTCATTGCAACTTTTAAATAGCAGGGTTGGGGGATTCCTCACGTAGGAGGTGATGTTCTAGCAAACACTTGAAGGAGGTGAGGAAGAGAGCCGGGCACCACATCTGGGGAAAGAGCAATCCAGGGGAGGGAGAAGCAGCAGTTGCAAATGCCCTGAGGCAGGGGCACGTTCAGGGAGTAGTAAGGAGGAAGCATGGCCAGAGTGGAGTTGTCAGGGGAGGGCGGTATTGGAAGAAGTGAAACTGAAGTCAGGAGACCGTGGTTTTAAATCTTTAAAACCAATCAGCCTTATGTAGGTATCACTTCCATACGATAAAACGTGCCCATTTTAAGTGTACAGTTTGATGACTTTTTAATTTTATTTTTGGTTGCGTTGGGTCTTCGTTGCTGCACGTGGGCTTTCTCTAGTTGAGGCGAGCGGGGGCTACTCTTCGTTGCGGTGCGTGGGCTTCTCATTGCGGTGGCTTCTCTTGTTGCGGAGCACGGGCTGTAGGCATGTGGGCATCAGTAGGTGCAGCACGCAGGCTCTAGGGTGCACGGGCTTCAGTAGTTGTGGCTCGCGGGCTCTGTAGTTGTGGCGCACGGGCTTAGTTGCTCCGCGGCATGTGGGATCTTCCCGGACCAGGGCTCGAACCCGTGTCCCCTGCATTGGCAGGCGGATTCTTAACCACTGCGCCACCAGGGAAGTCCCAGTTTGATGAGTTTTGACCAAGGAAACCACTGCCTTGATAAGGTTAGAACATTTTCATTACCCCCAAAAGTTCTTTGTCTCCCCACCGTCAACCCTCCATCTCTCACTGAACTGTTTTTTGATGCCAAGGATTCATTTTGCCTGTTCTAGAACTTCGTTTAAATGGACTCATGCAATATGTACTCTTCTGGGTCTGGCTCATTTCACTCAGCATAAAGTTTTTGAGATTTGTCCATGTTGCGTTTGTCAGCAGTTCCTCTGCATTGCTGAGTGGAATTCCACTGTGTGATGTAGCAGAGCTTGTTTATCCAGTCCCCTGTTGATGGACACCTGGGTTCTTTAGTTATTTACAGCTATGAACATTTGTGTATAGGTGTTTGTTGGATGTATGTTTTCATGTCAAACCTTTTGCTCATTCTTTTAATTGGGTTGCTGACTTATTGAGTTGGGATTCTTTACGCATATACTGGAGAAGTCTTTAGTCTGGCAGTGGTTTAGTGAATATTTTCTCACAGCTGTGGTTGGCGTTTTCATTTTCTTAACAGTATCTTTCAAGGAGCAGATGTTTCTAATTTTGATGAAGTCCAGTTTATCCATTCTTTTCTTATATGGTTGGTGTCATGTCTAAGAAATATTTGCCTACCCTCAGGTTGTGAAGGTGTTCATTTATTTATTTATTTTCCTAGAAATTCTTTAGTTTTAACTTTTATGTTCAGGTCCAGTACAGGGTTTTGAGCAAAGAGCCGATGTGACCTAACTTAACGTGCTAATAGCATCACTGTGCTGTTTTGAGATGAGACTGGTGGGCAGAGCGCAGCCTTGAGGATGCTTGCAAGGAGCCTACTGCAACGATCCAGGCTGGGAGCCGCCGGGCAGAGTGGAAGCGGAAGAGCAGTGAAATTTTAGAAATACTTACCGGCCAGGTTTTCAGGCTTGTTTTTCATCCTCCTTAACGAGTCATGTCCAACTTTCAGGAAAGTTATTTCCCTTCTCTGAAGACCCTTATACTCGTAGTTTTACCTGAGGCCTAGTGTATGTACACACCTTGCCTCGAGCCTGAATGTTCGCTATGCATTTAACTTATCTTCACTTTTTAAAAACAAATAACTGGTTTTGAGTTTTATTCCACACATTGTCATTCTTCAGGCATGGCAGCCCCCAAAACAATATGACAATTCATCTATTCATTCACAAAAGATTAAAGAAAAGGAAAGCAACACATTTCTTGCCATGCTCCACAATACTTCTGCTGGGTAGGACTCATAAATCCATGTCTCTGCCTTGGCCACTCCAACTCATGTCTTATCCTTTCTTTAACTCGTGATTTATTGCTCTCAGTTACTCCTTTTGCCAGATTTATAAACGTAACTGTTCTTTATTTAATACCTATTTTGTACACTAGGCAACAAGACAGTAAATTTATTGTCTATGAGTTGCTACTTTGAAAAATTACATCAATGCAAAGTGATTGTCTTTCCGCCTTCATAGCCAATAAATTTATTTATTTTTTTTTTGTAGGGGATGATATGAGGTCATAGGATAATATATATAATCGCTGATCACAGAATGAGAAGGAACAAGTTGCAGGCAAATGCTCTACCACTGAGCTATATCCCCAAGAAGAAGCAAGTTGAGAGTTCTGACAAACAGAAGCCAGAAGCCGAGAAGGAAGACTTCGGTCTCCTGCCAATCATGTATAAGCTGGTCTCCTGCTGTTTGCTTTTCATAGGATGCTTAAATCCTCTCTGGTCTCTTCCTGTCCTTGACTCCAGGGAAGAGCCCCTGCAGCTCTCAGGTAAAATGATTTCTTTCCCTTATGTCAGTCTTGAAAGAGTCTTCAAGGGTCTTAAATGCAATGTTAGAGATAAGAATGAATATTCTTTCTTAAAGGAGTCTTGTGAAATTAATAGTTCCAGCTATGAAAAGAATTCTGAGGGTCCTTACAACACATCTTAGAGTCAGTAATGGATACGGTTTTTTTTTTCCTTCCTAAAATGTAAAAGTAGAAGGGTAACATTGCTTATTTAATGTCACTTCTATATTTCTAAGTTATTTTGATCAGCTGTTTCTTTTTTTTTTCAATTTTGAAAATGGCACTAAATTTAAAACATCATTGCTTTTCGTTTCTATTTTAAATGAACTGGATGGATGCAGAATTGGTTGTTCCAATTATAGGGTAAAATATTTTTATTGTATCTTATTTTAAGCTAAAAAGTAATCATCTGACACGTGTTATATGAAACAAAAATGTTTATTAAAAAATAAAGAAGTGACTAGCTGGGGCTAGGGATGACACAGATTTCCAAGTACATTTATGTTTTCCTTTTGATTCATGTTTCATTCAGTTCAATTCTAAGTTGAATTCTCTTAAAGTGTATCAGTCAAGCAGATACTTATTGTGCTGTCAGCTCTTAATTTAGTTTAAGAAACGAAAAGGTTGGTGCTTGGGTATTAGGTTCATAAGCATTTTAACTTGTCTTTAATTGTGGTACTTTAGACATTTTTTTTTAATAAAGGAAAAAATCTCTTCTAAGTCATTGATTTTATAATTTCTACTCTCTAAAGTTTCTCTCAAGCAGCTTTCTGATAATTGTCATCTCTAATTCATGCACTATCAGTCAACTTCCACAGTCACTGAACTCATAAGTGGCAGTCATCTTAATGGCTAAATCGGGCATTAACTTTATTGAATCTCTGCTATTTAAAATAAAGAACACTGAAAAGCATAAGATGAAACCAAGAATGAACATTCAGATATTACTGTCATCCTCAAAAAATTACATATCATGATTATGATTTTTCCAAACTTAGATGAGTATAGTATCTCACTTAAATTTTTTTTTTTGCGGTACGCGGGCCTCTCACTGCTGCGGCCTCTCCCGTTGCGGAGCACAGGCTCCAGACACACAGGCTCAGCGGCCATGGCTCATGGGCCCAGGCACTCAGCGGCATGTGGGATCCTCCCGGACCGGGGCACAAACCCACATCCTCTGCATCAGCAGGCAGACTCTCAACCACTGCGCCACCAGGGAAGCCCCTCACTTAAATTCTTAACAAGTGGCAGCTTTACATTAGAGTTTTTGCCTGAAATTTTTTCCCACTTGTTTCTCCATAAATGATCCTTCATGACATAAACATTGATGTGTGGCCAAATTTTACAGATTTCTCATTAATATTCTTCAGAAGTACTGTGAATGTGCCCAGAAGCCTCCACAATGGCTTGCTCTTCGCTTTCCAATCAAGGTCGTAGCTGAGGATTTGGAAGCCTTAGTGAAGCAAGTGGATAGTACAGGACTCCCCAGAAGCTCCATCTCCCCACTGCAGCACCTGGCCAAGATTGCTCTGCCAGCGCCCAGAGTCTGCTCACCAGACCTCACACTCACTTCCCACACACCTTGCACACACTTACCATGCATCTTCTATGCCACTAAGCTGACCAAATTTCACCCTGAAATTGTTGCTATCAACTTCTTTCAAGAGCATTTTAAAGCTGACTCTTCCCCGACAATTGTGCCTAACTCTTGGAGGCCAGGCAGGTAAGAGGTGATGCCATCCTATTTGCTTTACAGGAAGAACCTTAACAATCCTGTCTTTTAGAAAACCACTCCTTCATTTTTCCTTTCACTCCAATTTCACCACCCATATGTCTAAAAGCAAAAGGCAAAAGGCAGCAGTAGGTAAATAGAAATGAGGAAGAATCACTTTGTAAGTGGAAGTGCTTTTTCACTGACCCTGTGGCTCAGCCCTACCCTCTTATTCAAGGCAGTGAACGGCCTGGCAAGGCCACGCAGGCAGGAGGAGTCAGAATGAGAGTCACACGCTTGATTTCCCGTTCTGCTGGCTTGTGAACTGGACTGTAGCATTTCTACTTCTCGGGTAAAATACTACTGGCGACAAACCCGGAATTTAGTATTTGAAGTTTTTCTAGTATTACCTCCTTGTCCCTGGTACCCCCGAAAAGGCAATAAGGAGCAGAAGTGATTGAAGAATCAGCTGAGTTGCTAATATCTATTTCTACTCTGTGTAGCACCTGAAGATGTCGAATCAACTTTGGATGAGCTGGAAAGAGCTTCCCTTCTGCAGATGCTGCCAGAGATGTCAGGTGCAGAGACAGGAGATGGTCTTAGGGAAGCAGGTAAAATGATTCTTGTGTTTACAGCCTGATTTTATTTGATTTTGTTTTATTTTATTTCATTTTTTTGCGGTACACGGGCCTCTCACTGCTGTGGCCTCGCCCGTTGCGGAGCACAGGCTCCGGATGCGCAGGCTCAGCCGCCATGGCTCACGGGCCCAGCCGCTCCGCGGCATGTGGGATCTTCCCAGACCGGGGCACGAACCCGCGTCCCCTGCATCGGCAGGCGGACTCCCAACCGCTGCGCCACCAGGGAAGCCCCCAGCCTGTCTGATTTTTTTGCCACTGAACTTACTCCCTGTGCTCATGAATCAGATGAGGTAAAATCCTATTTTGGAATATAAAGATCAGCTATATAAAATGAGTTAGTCACCCAACGCTCTCCCCTCCGGGCATAAAGACTTCCTCTGACATCTTCTGTTTTCTTTTTCTCAGCAACTCCTTCCAAGCATCCTGCTCTGCTTGGTCCCTCAGTATATCTGTTCTCTGTATGGACTTTTATTTTGGGGGGAAGGAGGGTATTATCCCAGTTTTCAATAAGTGAAATTTACAATCCTGGTTTCCCACTTACTCAAGTCTTAAGCCAATTACTTAATCTATCTGTACCTCAGTTTCTTAAACCAGTAAACGGAATGATAAAAATGCCCATCTCATGGGGTTATTGTGAAGTTCAGTCAATGAGAAAATGCAAGTAAAATGTTCAGCCCAGTGGCACACGAAGTAATCCATGACATGGCACCTTTCACTATTTTCTCTGTCACTGTATTCCTCCCAGCACTGATAGAAATGCTCAGGACATTCTGGAAACAAAATGGAGTCTTTTAATAGAGCTTGTTTAGTAGAAAGAACTTCACTTGTTATAAAATATTTTTGATAAACTACTGAACTGCTAACTCAGGAAAATGCAGTGCCCTTTGGGAATTCCGGAAGCGAGAAAGAACCAGGTGCCTGCCTATCTTCCTTCAAGTAAATATCACTGTGGTGTGAAAAAAAGGAAAATCAGAAACTAGACGTGATTTAGGAATATTCTATTTTGTGCGTTTTAAATAAGACAAGTGTAAAATGGAAATAACAGATCTGATGATGAATGGTTTCAAAATACTGTTTTCCAGATCTCGGTACCAACATTTTTTACCCAAGAGGAAGTGTGAGAAAGGTAAGTAGCCCCATCATGAGAATTATGTTACAAAAGTGAGCATATGCTATGCCGTGACCTCGGAGGAGCCTCAATTCATGAACCAGTCGAGCATTTTCGGTAGAAATCACACCTTAAAATAACTGGTCAGTCAGTATTACTTCAAAGCATGTTCCAAATTTTGATCCATATAAATGTGGATTTAACAAGAACTTATCCAGAGCCCATTTTGGATAAATTATTGTTAACAAGTTTAAGAGAATAAAAAATAGATAAGGCCCCTGCCCTCAAGTTTGTCATCCACTTGTGCTGTGTCATTGATCATCTTCACGTAGTCCGAGGGCCAGCAGTATTGGTATCATGTGGAAGCTTGTGAGAAATGCAGACTCTCAGCCCCCACCCCCCAGCACCTACTGAATCAAAAGCTGCGTCTTACCAAGATTCCCCAGGTGATCCTTATGCACATTAAATAAAGTATGACAAGCACGGCCATATGATGTCTAAATAGAAGAAAGACACGGTCAAAACCCTGAGATGTCATATGTGTGAAAGAGCAGAATATGAAGGAAATCGTTTCGGGCGCAGAAGACAGACTGTGATTGGGATTGATGAATGATAATATTAAATGGTTAGAAATGGTGCACAGTTAATGGAGGACCTTAAACACTAAAAGAAAAATCTGTATGTCATCATGATCAACCCCTCAAACTCTAAATTAGTGTCTCCTAAAGGGCTTTCCAGGTATACCAGTCCCACGAGCCAGCCTACAGTGACACCCCGGGTTCTGGCCCCTCTCCCGTCCTGGTAATATCTTTATGTACATTATTAGCATGTTAAAGCCTCCAGGAAATGAGATAAGCGTATTTAATTTTAACCAAGCATTTCCCAAATATTTTGACTGGAGACACCTGTTTTTGGTGTAGCACCCATTACCATCCTTATAAAAATATACTCTGGAATCCGTCAATTCTGAAGACGGCATACACCCCCTGAGGCCCCAGGGCAGGTAACCCATCCAGAAGGGGACGGGGATGGCTTCTACATTAAACGTTATCATTCAGATGTTTATATTGTTCCGAATAGAAGGGTTATGATGAAAGACTCGAAAATCATAAAGGTGATTAGCATGTGCTCATGAAATCCCAGAAAAAAAAAAAGTAAAGAAGTTAATTTCAAGGCAAATAAAAGGCTACTTTACAGGGAAGACAGTAAATGGATAGAACATGTTACTGACAGATTTAAATAGAAATAGGTCAGTGAGGGTTTAGGAAAATTCACGGCAATCACAGGGCTAAACAGACTGGATGGACCACAGGTAGGGCACAAGGAGACCTTCCAGAGTGTACATGCTGGGCGCTCACCACAATTCTATCCCATAAAACAGCAAGAAAACACTTTTTAAAGGAAATAAGGTTCCTATTTGTGTGTATAGGACTCAATTCATTGATAACCTGTTTTTTTATTTGGATTGTTTTAATTTCAGGCTTTCTCAGGACAAGATCCTAACATTTTACTGAGCCACCTTTTAGCCAGAATCAGGAAGCCATACAAGAAACGTGGAACTCCCTCGGAATGCTTCTGGAAGTACTGTGTCTGAAGTGACATGAACATCTACTAGGCAACACAAAACCAACCATCTCAGAAAGAGTCAAATAAAAACGCTTGATTTGAAAGCAGTATAGATGAAAAACTAGGCAAGCTATACCCTGTTCATTATTATTTGGAAAATAAATCCTCTATGTTTTACAAATATCATGAGTGGTTCTTTTACTTATAAACATATCCTGAAAATCTATCCTTGAATTTATCTTTAAAGAATTATCTAAAAGTTTAAAAGTAAACAAATAAATGAAAAGAAGCAAATACTAAGAAGAAAAAAATCATAAAAGTAAATTTTAGTTAAAACAGTAAAACTACAAATCATTTAACCTACATTATCTTAGCGATGATGTCCTCTCAACCCTTAAAAATAACAACCTGAGTTATTACTTAAAAAAAAAAAAAATCAGTATCTTAGCTTGGAAAAGCGTCCGAAGTGAAAGATGCCTAAAGTTAAGGGCTGGGAAGTCTGAATTCTTTGTTTTTGAAGGAGGGCGTCCACACACTCCGATCCCCTCTCCCTTAGTTAACCTAAGTACTGAACACTTGAAAACTTTAATCTCTTAACACTGAAGCTTGTTTGATGTCAGTTTCTGTGAGCTCAAGGAGCACAGTACTAGAAAAATTCCTTATCTGTTTCTTAGAGAAGAAACTTGAGGTGGGATTTAAGATTGTGGAATGGAAATATAGCCTGGTTTGTTAATTTTTAAAAAGCATGTGTGTGTGTGCACATACTAACTTATCCTCTTAATACATCTATACCATCGTAGCTTATCTATGTATAGAGTATGGAGCTGAGACCCGCGAGCTCCACGCAGCTCCCAGCACGGCCCATGCCCGCGGGAGAGCACTTCTCAAGGGAAACCCAGGCTCCCCTTCTCGGCTCTGTAGCCAATCACACCCCCAACTCAGGAGGAATGAAGGGTCAGGTCCGCACCAAACAGCCACATAATCGGTATTGACCTTGTCAACCACCATCCAAAATCTCTTTAGAGCGCAGGTCTGATAAATCTTCCCTTTCCTCGTCTAAGACATCAAGAACAAATCTGTAGGCAAGTTGTTTCTAGCTTGAAGGATGGACGCGTCATCTCAGGAACATGCTGACATGTGGCTGTGAGGATGCTGTGACATCGCTCGCTGCTGAACTTCAACTGAATCCAGTTCCCTAACACAGGACTCTGGCCGCACAAGTGCCAGTATGTTTATGACACCAGCAAGCGCTTAGGGTGGACTCCATCGCCGTAGAATCCCAAATCCCTCCCGTTTTGTGATACTAGGGCAGCTGCTCTTACAGCCGGGGCTCTGGCGTCAAGTCATTGCTCCCACCCAGCTGTGAGCCCCCAGCCGGGCCATCCAGCTCTCTGCACCCCCGTGTCCTTCTCTGTAAAATGAGGGCAGCGACGCTGCTTATTCCGTGGTTGTATTAAATGAGATCATTCATGGGCAGCACCGGAACGGTCCCTGCGGGAGGAGTACACGTCCCATCTACACTGAGCTCTCTTCCCTTCTTGGGTTGCTGTTGTTTTAAATGACAGGAGGTGCAGGTGGTTTGAAAGGTGTAACATTCAGCAAGTCATGTTGGCTTCAGGATTCCGATTCATATTTTAATTCCAAGGTTCTGTTGCTGCCAGTTCCACAGTCAGACTTTGTGAAACACAGGTTCACTCTACAGAATCTGAAAGAGTAATCTTGATAACTAAATTTTGTAAATGAGGCATTAAAATTAGTATTAAAGGGACTTCCCTTGTGGCGCAGTGGTTAAGAATCCACCTGCCAACGCAGGGGACATGGGTTCGAGCCCTGGTCTGGGAAGATCCCACATGCCGYGGAGCAACTAAGCCCGTGTACCACAACTACYGAGCCTGCGCTCTAGAGCCCGCGAGCCACAACTACCGAGCCTGCGCTCTAGAGCCCGCGAGCCACAACTACCGAGCCTGCGCTCTAGAGCCCGTGAGCCACAACTACTGAAGCTGCATGCCCAGAGCCCACACTCCGCTACAAGACAAGCCACTGCAATGAGAAGCCTGTGCACTGCAACGATGAGTAGCCCCCACTCACTGCAACTAGAGAAACAAAGACTCAACACAGCCAAAAATAAAAAAATTGGTATTAAAAAACATGTACATTTGCTCAGAACCCAATAAGCTCCTCCCAGTGCTGAAGTGAGGACTAAATGCTGTGTTGTCACCGAGCAGGACCTTGGACGCAGAGATGACAGAGACGCAGACACAGAGTGACCCTAACGTGAGCACCCTGCAGTGTCTCTCAATCTCAGTAAATATTCCTCAATGATATAAAATACACATTCAGGGCAAAGGTTTGTTGATGCAGTGCAAGAAATTTCTCAAGTTTTACATGTATACCGTTTATTGTTTTTGCTTAAAAAAGATACCCGATTAAAATATTCATAACCATTAAAAACAAGTAAATTCACAGTTAATTATAAACTCAGTTAAAAGAAAATTTCCATTTGGATTAAATTTACCTTGTGAGTTATGATGAAGTTGCACTTAATTGTAAAACGATTCCGTTCGCACCGCATTCTGTTGTTCATAAATCCTGACCTCTCATCCAAGAAAATACAGCTTTTTGGTAACATTTCTGTAAACACTGAAGCCTATAGTATACATTTTAATTACCAATTTCTATAGTTATCGATACAAAAAGTTAATAAACTTGAACAACTGTTTAAACTTGGGGGGAGCCCCCCTGGGGGGCGGCAGCCGCACTGCTGAACCTTGTCTGCTCATCCTCAGCAGTAGAAGCATCATGGTCCAAACTCTAAACATGATAATTCGGCGACTTATCAAAGTATCAAAACTACAAATGGTTTTATAGATCTGCTTACAACAAGCACCAATTTTAAATTGACCCTAAACGTGTAGTAAGGCAAAGAAATAAGCAAATGTCGATAAAACAAACATCCAGAAGAATCGAAAAGAGGGCTCATATTAGAGAAGGTCAGGTTTAAAAAACATGTTCACAAATGCAGAACAGTCCTCTGATTGCCCCATGTCATTTTTAATTTAAAAAAATTAACAAGGTTATCACTACAGAAGGTCACAGCGATTCTACTGATGGACAAAATCCAGGCTGGTTCATTTTTTAAAATTTGATTTTTCACCAAGGGCAAAAATACCACACAACTGGACCAACACAACAAGGGCTTCAGAGATCATTTAACAATCGAGATGGAGCAGAATAGGAGAGTTCTCTATTCATAAGACAGGAATATGGGCATGAACAGCTTAAAGTGAGAAAATTCCAGGAAATGTCACGGGCATCATTTGAAAATGGTTCTGACCCCTGAAGAAAGATTTACCTTCTAGGAAGCTAGAGTTGGCCCCCCGTATTCCTGGTGGGGAGAATCGGGGACGGGTGTAGAATCCTGGGCGCGGATCCGCGGGTACAGAGGGCTGACTGTACCACCACGTTATAGAAGGGGCTCGAGCATCCATGGATTTTAGCATCTGCGAGGGGGTCCTGGAACCAATCCCCTGCAGATTCGAGAGCCGTCTGTTCCACTTTAGAAAGTAAATCTAAGCTACGAGGCTTGAGAATCAGAGTCCAGCAGCATTGTGGATAGAAAGGTTGATTCTCATAATTAGGAGCAGGATGCATTTTATAAAAAACTATGAAACTTGAAAGGAAGAAGCGTTTTCCTAAAACAAAAAAAAACAACAAAAAAACACAACAGCAACAAAAGAAAAGTAAGTTAGTTTGTTGCATGTTATTTAAAAGAGAAAAGGTTATTCCAGCCTTCATTTTCTTCTATTCCTGTTTCTGATCTACATGGGTGTGAACTGCACGTCATTCCAAGTTTGAGAAGGAATCATCACTTCTCTAAGAAGAGGGGGCTCCCTTATCATGCAAACAACTCACTCACTTCTTAAAAGACACAACTTCAGCAGGCCCAGGGAGCCCTCACTTGTGGCAGATTCTGCAACCCTCTTGGCTAGGGACCTCCCGTAGGTCCCTTACCCCTATTTAAGGGCAACACTTACCCCTATTTAAGGACAAAAAGAAGGCAGTGCCAATCAGACCTCTGGCAGGGATTGAGAGACATTCTTTTGTGTAAATTGGTTGGAAACAAAGAGTTAACTGTTAGTTTTGATAAGACAACATTTAAACACATACGCATATAAGAACAACATTAACTCTTACATGACTTTAAAAACTTTTTGCAATCATTATTTAAAAATTTCAAAGAGTCAGAAGCTGGTTGAGCTAGAAGCTCTTTTGTTTTAACATTACACACGCAAAAGCTAATTTAAACCCCGCAAAGAATAAGCTCATTGTTAAGCTGATCCATTTTTAACCAAGACTTTGAGAATTTCAGTGGAAGGTAGAAAATCAAAAGGAAAAGCGGCTACAAAAATGAAGGTCAAAATTCAACCCTAAAAGCTAGGAATTTCCGGTACACCAATGGACAATACATTTTCATACTGGTCAATGCTGAAGTGATCTGTGTTGCGTTGTGAGAAAACTGGAATGTCAGACCCTAACTGTGGAGGGATGTGTCACCGTGCAAAGACCAGGTGAGGGCACTGTATTTATGGACACTGTTAGGAAAGGTACATGGCCCATAGCGGGGATTTCTTGAAGTCTCTAACAGGGGGAAATGATTCATGTAACAACAGAACAAAATCAATGAGGCTAAGGTTTGGGGCTCTTTCTAGCTATACTTTGGTTTCTTTAAATAAATTTATTTATTTTATTTACTTTATTTTTGGCTGCACTGGGTCTTCTTGCTGCACGTGGGCTTTCTCTAGTTGTGGCGAGCAGGGGCTACTCTTCGTTGTGGTGCGCGGGCTTCTCATTGTGGTGGCTTCTCTTGTTGCAGAGCACGGGCTCTAGGTGCGTGGGCTTCAGTAGTTGTGGTGCATGGGCTCAGTAGTTGTGGCTCACGGGCTCTAGAGCGCAGGCTCAGTAGTTGTGGCGCACGGTCTTAGTTGCTCCGCGGCATGTGGGATCTTCCCAGACCAGGGATCGAACCTGTGTCCCCTGCATTGGCAGGCAGATTCTTAACCACTGCACCACCAGGGAAGTCCTCTAGCTATACTTCTAACTGTAATTTATTTGGGGTGACATCTGAAATAAAGTTTGACACATACCTCTTTAGAGGTCATCCAATCTCATTAGAGGACAGCCAAACTAGAAAAAGAGTCTATTTGACAGTTTAAATACATTGGGGAAAAAGACAAGGAAAAGAGTCTATATACAATGTCTGCTTCAGGAAAATGATGTCTGTTAAAAAATCAGGAAGGAAAAAGCTTAATATTCAATGATAACTTCATGGTCATTTAAGACCCGGGGGTTTACAGAGAATCACAAGGAGGTCTAGCTGTCCCACAGGCCTGGAGAGGGAGTACAGGTGCATCTTCAGAGTCACTCAGCTGCTGCTTCTGCTGGATCCCGACCACAGGATTCTGCAGCATCACCAGCTGAATCTCCGTTTTCGCAAGTGACACAGCCCTCCAAAAAGGAACAAGAACAGGCAGGTTATTTGATGTGAAGTCACCTGAAAAGTGTTTAAACCAGTAAAATGCCGGCCAAGCAACCTGTGTCTCATTCTCCCACTTATTCACATCTAAGACTATCCATTATAGTTCATCCCTTACTATTAGAAGGGAAATGACAGCAACTGTTTAAATACTTTTGCTTAAATTGTTTTGGGGCTCATTCTTCATATACTCTTCCCACAGAAATTCCTGCTCGGCATGAATCCTAAATCCTAAATCCTAAATCCTCTGGTGTGAATCTTACATCTTGAGATTCAACTCTTTTCAAACATGCACGCATATTTGACATGCAAATCTTATACTCTCCTCCCCAGTCAATCACATATGAAAGCAGGTGTCTTTACTCCTAACTGCCCCGTAACATTCCAACTGGTGGAAGAAAAAAACACTTGGAGCCAGAAAGACCTGTATTCAAAATCTGAAGAACTGAGCCCTTACACAGTTGTCCTTCAGTCTGTGCAGAGGGCTTGGCTCCTGAACCCCCTGAGGATACAAAAATCTGTGGATGCTCAATCCTTATATAGATGACTTGGTGCAGTCAGCCCTCTGCACTCGAGGGTTCCGCATCCTTGGATTCAACCAACTACAGATTGAAATTTGAACTGTGGATATAGAGGGCTGAGTGTACAAATTATTTAGTATCTGTATACCTCACTTTGTTGTTATTGGTAAAGCAGGGATAATAACACCTACCACAGAAGCAATTGTGAAGATTAAGATTTTCAGCGGGATCATGCAATGCACAGTCGGCCCTCTCTGCAGGTTCCACATCCACAGACTCAACCAACCATAGATCGAAAATACTTGGGGAAAAAAATTCCAGAAAGTTCCAAAAAGCAAAACTTAAATTTGCAGTGCACCAGCAACTATTTACATAGAATGTACGTTGAATTTACAACTGTTTAAATAGCATTTACATTGTATTAGGTATTATAAGTAATCTGGAGATGATTTAAGGTATACGGGAGGCCATGCATAGGCTACATGCAAATACTACGCCATTTTACATGAGGGACTCGAGCATCCGCAGATTTTGGTACCCCAGGGGGTCCTGGAACTAGTCCCCTGCAGAAAACGAGGGATGACTGTACACTAAGCTCCCAGAACACTACCTGGCACAGAAACAGCAACACATGACAGCTGTTATTACTGGGCTTACCTGGATGTCTATTTCCTGAGGGATCGTCTGGCTCTGAATCCAGGAACGCGCATTGGCCAGCTCCTCCCTTTGTCCGTGAGAAAACTGCGGCTGCCGCCGCCTCATGCTTTCCAGGTTTTCTAGGTCTTCTTTCAGTACAATTTCTTTAACCCTGAAACAAACGAACAAACAAACAAAACCTTCACAGTCCTAAATAAGGCACAGGGTCCTTATCTTGTGATCTAAGAACAGCACTTCTTTTTACTTTGTAATATACTTTATATTTCTTGTTAGTATGTGACGTACACATCAAAAATATAACAACTGACTCATTTCCTTGTCAGATTGGTAAAGCTAGGCCTCTTTCTCTTGATGGCGAATACCTGTATAGTGTTTTAATGAGTCATATGGAAGAAACAGATTTCCTTTAGGTCTTCTCTTCTTTTAGAATGAGAGAAAAAAGTCCAGGCTCTAAAAAAAGTTCTCGTCCCTGCGGGCTGTCTTGGAAAGCACTGCCTCTCTTTGTTTTCTTGTCTCAGGACACATAACATATTTATACCGTCACTACCACTACAACCATTGTTTTAAGAAATCATTTGTCTTTTGACTTCAAATGAATGAATTTGAAAATACATTTCTCTAAGGATATGTATAAAAACATTAAAAATCACTTTGTATTAAAAAACACACTTAAGAAACCATAAAACACTTATATAAAGGTGGGTCTTCTAACATGCTTTCTTACCTCTCAGGCACCTGATACGTCATCAGAATGCACTCAGGTGTTTGTTCTATCATTCTCCAGATGGACTCTTCAGCTAAGTTGGGAAATGTTTCTTTTTTCTGTACATCCTGAGACTGCTGCCCATTTTGAAAGATTTCAGAAGAATAATCACTAGTAGCAAAGTTTATACTGCTGCCACTGCTTCCTATCAAAAATCAACAACAAAAAAATTTGAAAATACCTGTCAGGGGCTGATTTGCCAAACTGGCCCTCATTCTCCAAAGACTTTGGCAACTAGCTGGTAGGGTCCTTCACCACCCAGAGCAGCCATCATCCCAGGTCACCTCAGCCTTCCAGTTCCTCGATCTTCCCAAGATCTCCTTCTCAGTCTTCCTGAACTAGCCTCCTCCCAAGGCCATTCCTTGTTTGTTCTCATCACCCACAACTGCTCCATCTCCAGCTCCGTCTCCAAAATCACCAACCTCTCAGCTTCAATTTCTTGTTTCCTTGTTCTACTCTTCCAACTACAAATTTGGAACCGTGCCTTAGCCATTCTGCTTAGAGCCCAAAGCCCATCATTCATTCAGTAGCACTCTGCAAGACCTGAGACTTCTTTTTCCCTTTAATTTTCCACAACTATCAAAATGTAACTCTGATAAAGCCACTTATCAATTCTGTTTTTATCTAAGCCCAAGTAGCCAAAGGCACAGAGAAAGTCACGTATAACAGGGTGCATTGGTTCTACAGTAAATTCGTCACCACCAGAGGATCATCACAAAGCCTGTAATCCTGGTACAGCTCTGTGGTCAGCACACTAGTCTATCCCCAGCAGGATTATCTTCTACTCCTCTATTTCCTCCCTCACTCTCACCTAGTTTTTAAGAGAAAAAAAGGAAGCCACTGGAAAGGAAATTCATCCTCCTGATACCAAACATAAACGTACTCCTATCTACATTCTCTCCTCACCACAGAGGAGAGAATGTTCCTGAATGTTCTCTGTTACCACAGAGAAGCCGTCCATCCATCCCAAGTCCCAGCGCTTTATGGCTCTTATGGGGCCTCATGGATCATTCCTTTCCTATCTTGCCTGGGACCCTTCAAGGTCCTTCTCATTGACTTTGGAACAATTAAAACAAAACAAAGTACCTCTCTAATTTTTTAAAAAAGGGTATGGGTAAACATAAAAGACATTTTTCCTCATTAGAAAAATCTCATTAAGAGGTAACTGTTTAAGGCAAAAACAGTAAAACTTCTATTGTGGGGTTTATAATACATGGTGAAGTAAAGTGTATGACAGAAATGGCAAAAAAGAGGGAAAATGGAAGTACTCTGTGTTAAGGTTCTTAGACATAAAGTGATAGAATAGGTATAATATGTGAAGGTAAACTGGGATAAGTAAAAGATGCATGTGTAAATCCTAGAGCAATGACTAAAAAAAAAAAAAGGAAAAAAGGAAAAAAAAATAAAAGAATAGCTGGGAGGCCAATAATGGAGAGAAAATGGAATAATTAAAAATACACAATTGGGCTTCCCTGGTGGCGCAGTGGTTGAGAGTCCGCCTGCCGATGCAGGGGACACAGGTTCGTGCCCCGATCCGGAAAGATCCCACATGCCGCAGAGCGGCTGGGCCCATGAGCCATGGCCGCTGAGCCTGCACATCCGGAGCCTGTGCTCCACAACAGGAGAGGCCACAACAGTGAGAGGCCCGCGTACCACCAAAAAAAAAAAAAAAATACACAATTAACCCAAAAGGAGGAGGGGAAGAGAAAAAAGGAAGAACGAGCAAATGAGACAAACATAAAACAAGTAGCAAGATGGAAGATTTAATTTAAACCTGATCATATCAATAATCATATTAAATGTAAATGGTCTAAGTACTCCAATTAAAAGTCAGAGACTGTCACATAGATAAAGAAGCAATACCCAACCATACACTGGTTACCAGAAATCAACTTTAAATATAAAGACACAGATAAAAGTAAAAAGATGGAAAAAAATATTCCATGTAAACACTATCAAAATAAAGCTGGAGGAGCTACACTGATATCAGACAAAGTGGACATCAAGAAAGGTACATTTCATAATAGAGAATCCAATTCATCAAAAGCACATAATCTTAAATGTGTATGCAACTAATAAAAGAGTTTCAAAATACATGAAGCAAAAACTGATTGAACAGCAAGAAAAAAATAGACAAATTCACAATTATAGGTGGACATGTTAACAGCCTTATCTTAATAAATGAGAAAACAAGTAGATAGAAAATCAGTTAGGATGTAGAAGGCTGAATCAACATTATCAGCCAACTTGACCAAATTTACATTTACAGAAGAATGCTACTCAACAACTGCAGAACACACATTCTTTCCAAGTGCATATGAAACATTTATCAAGACAGACCGAATTCTGGACTATTAAACAAGCCTCAGTAAATTAAAAAAAATACAAAGAATGCTGTCTGACTGCAATTAAGTTAGAAAGCAATAAAATACCTGGAAAATCCCCAAGTATTAGGAAATAAATACATGTCTAATAACCCATGGTCAAAGAAGAAAACATAAGGGAAATTATAAAATATTTTGTACTGAATGAAAATGAAAACACTCATACAAAAATTTGAGGGATGCAGCTAAAGCTGTGCTTAGAGGGAAATATAAAACGTTAAATGTTTATATTAGGAGGGGAAAAAAGGGTCTCAAATCAATGCTCTAAGCTTCCGCCTTAAGAAATTAGAAAAAGAGTGAATAAAATCCAAAGTAAACACATGAAATAATAAAGATTAGAGCAGAAATCAATAAAATACAAGACCAAAAAAAATAGCAAATAAACCCAACGAGATCAAAAGTTGCTTCCTTGAAAAGTTAATAAAAGTGGTAAACATAGAGCCAGAATGATAAGGAAAAAGTAATAATATCAGCAAATAGAGAGGAGACATTAGTATAAATTCTAAAGACATTAAAAGGATAGGGACTATTATAAATAACTTTATGCCAATAAATTCAACAACTTAGATGAAATGGACAATGGATCTGTATCATCTTGAATGATACAAATTACCAAAGATCATTCTTTGGAAGAAATAGATAACCTGAGTCTATTAACCATGTCTATTAAAAAAAATCAAATTTGTTTTTAAAAACCCTTTCATAAAGAAAACTTCAGGCCCAGATAGCTTCACTGGTGAATTCTACCAACCATACTAAGGAAGATATAATATCAACTCAATACAAACTCTTCCAGAAAATAGAAGAGGAGGGAACAGTGCCCAACTCATTTCTTTTGTTAGGCCAGTATTATCCTGATACCAAAACCAGATAAAGACATCATAAGAAAAGAAGACAATGGACCAATATTTCTCATAATAGGTGCAAGAATCCTTAAAATATTAGGATATAGAATCCGGTAATATATAAAAAGGATAAAATAGCATGACCAAATACAAGATTAATTTAATATTTGAAAATTAGTTAATGTAATTCACCATATTAACAGAACAAGGGAGAAAAACCATATGGTTAATCTCAGTAGAGGCAGAAGGGCTTCCCTGGTGGCAGGGGTTAAGAATTCACCTGCCAAGGCAGGGGACACAGGTTCGAGCCCTGATCTGGGAAGATCCCACATGCCGCAGAGCAACTAAGCCCGTGTGCCACAACTACTGAGCCTGAGCTCTAAAGCCCGCGAGTCACAACTACTGAGCCCACGTGCCACAACTACCGAAGCCCTCGTGCCTAGCGCCCATGCTCCACAACAAGAGAAGCCACCCTAATGAGAAGCCCGCGCACTGCAACGAAGAGTAGCCCCTGCTCACCACAACTAAAGAAAGCCACGTGCAGCAACGAAGACCCAATGCAGCCAAAAATAAATACATTGATTTTAAAAAATAGATGCAGAAAAAGCATCTCTGTAAATCTGCAGCAGAAAGGAACTTCCTCAATCTTGCTGAAGGCCATTTAAGGAAAACATACATTTAACATCATACTTAACTGAAACTGTGACAGATTTCCCCCTAAGACGATGAACAAGGCAAGAATGTCTGTCTAACCACTTCTATTCAATACAGTAAGTCCCCTACATACGAACGAGTTCCGTTCTGAAAGCACATTCCTAAGTCCAATTTGTTTGTAAGTCCAACAAAGTTAGCGAGGTACCCAACTAACAAAATCGGCTATATAGTACTGTGCTGTAATAGGTTTATAATACTTTCACACAAATAATGCATAAAAAACAAACACAAAAAATAAAGAAAACATTTTTAATCTTCCAGTACAGTCCCTTGAAAAGTACAGTAGTCCAGTGCAACAGCTGGCATACAGGGGCTGCCATCGAGTGAACAGGCAAGAAGAGCTACTGACTGAAGGAGGGAGAGGGGGTGGGAGATGGTAGTAGAGCTGAAGGGCCGTCAGCAGTAGGAGACGGAGGGCAAGCTACAATGTCACTCATGCCTGATGCTGACGGAACGCACGTTCCCACTTTGAAAATTCGCAACTTGAAGGTTCATATGTAGGGGCCTCACTGTACTATATTGGGGGTCCTAGCCAGTCCAAGAAGGAAAGACAAATAAATTAAGGTATACAGATCAGAAAAGAAAAAGTAAAACTATGGCAAGTTTTGAGAATACAAGTGCGAAACACAAAATTTGATTGGCTTTCTATATGCTAACAACAAGCAATTGGAAATTGAAATTTTAAAATGCTATTTACAATAGCATCAAAATTATGAAATCCTTAGTGATAAATTTAGCAAAGTAAGTGTAACCTGTACACTGAAAACTACAAAACATTGCTGAGAAAAATTAAAGACCTACATAAATAAACAGATCATACTCGTGGATCAGAGGACTCAATACTGTTAGGATAATAATTCCTCCCACATTGGTCAGTAGATTCAACATGATGTCAATCAAAATCCCAGCAGGCTTTTGTGTAGGAATTAAGAAACCGATTCTACAACTTATTTATTTTTAAATCTTTTTTTTTTATCGAGGTAGCATTGGTTTATGACATTTGTAAGTTTCATGTGTACATTGTTATTTCTACTTCTGTATACACTACAGCGTGCTCATCACCAAAAATGTAGATTCCATTACCATACATTTGACCTCCTTTACCCACTTAGCATCCCCCTTTCCCTCTGGTAACCACTATTCTGTTCTCTGTACCTACAGAGTATTTGTTTTTGTGTTTTTCTTCATTTTTTCGGTCTGTTTGTTTTTTATATTCTACACATGAGTGAAATCATACAGTATTTGTCTTTCTCCTCTGCTTTATTTCACCTAGCATAATACCCTCGCAGTCCATCCATCTTGTTGCAAATGGCAAGGTTTCCTCTTTTTTATGGCTTAATAGTACTCCATTGTGTGTACTGTATATAGATGTATTTTAAAATTTAAAAAATGTTTAATATACATCACTTCTTTATTCATTCATCCATTGATGGGCACTTACATTGTTTCCATATCTTGACTACTGTAACTAATGCTGTGATGAACAGAGGGATACATATATCTTTTTGAATTAGCGTTTTCATTTTCTTTGGCTAAATACCCAGAAGTGGAATAGCTGGATCATATTGCAGTTCTATTAATTTTTTGAGGAGTCTCTATATGTTTTCCATAGCAGCAACACCAATTTACGTTCCCACCCACAGTGTATGAAGGTTTTCTTTTCTTCACGTCCTTACCAATACTTGTTATTTCTTGCCTTTTTGATAATAGCCATTCTAATGGATATGAGGTGATAATCTCTTTGTGGTTTTGAACTGCAGTTCCTAATAATTAGTGATGTTAAACATTCTTTCATGTGCTTGTTGGCCAACTACATGTCTTCTTTGGAAAAATGTCTATTCAGCTCCTCTGCCCGTTTTTTAATCGGGTTGTGTTTTTTTGTTGTTGAGTTGTATGAGTTCTTTATATATTTTGGATATTAACCCCTTATGACTTGCAAATATCTTCTCGCATACAGTAGGTTGTCTTTTCATTTTGTTAATGCTGTGCAGAAGCTTTTGTTTCCACTGAGGAGATATATTAGCAGAAAGATATCGCTAAGACTGATGTCAAAGAGTGTACTGCATGTTTTCATCTAGGAGTTGTATGGTTTCGGGTCTTACATTCAAGTCTTTAATTCATTTTGAGTTAATTTTTGTGCATGCTGTGAGACAGGGGTCTAGTTTCCATTTTTTGTTATGTGGCTGTCCTGTTTTCCCAATGGCATTTACTTAAGAGATTATCCTTTCTCCATTGTATGTTCTTTGCTCCTATGTCATAAATTAATTGTCCATATATGTGTGGGTTTATTTCTGGGCTCTGAATTCTGTTCAACTGAGCTATGTATCTGTTTTTCTGCCAATACCATGCTGTTTTGATTACTACAGTTTTGTGATATAGCTTGAACTCAGGGAGTGTGATACCTCCAGCTTTGTTCTTTCTTCTCAGGATTACTTTGGCTATTTGAGGTCTTTTGTGGTTCCATATACATTTAAAATTTTTTTGCTCTATTTCTGTGAAAAATGCCCTTGGGATTTTGATAGGGATTGTACTGAATCTGTAGATTGCTTTAGGTAGTATGTACATTTTAACAATGTTAGCTCTTCTAATCCTTGAGCATGGAACATCTTTTCATTTATTTCCATCTTCTTCAATTTCTTATATTTTTCAGTATGCAGGTCTTTCACCTCTTTTTGTTAAATTCATTCCTAGATATTTTATTCTTTTTGTTGTGACTGTGGGATTTTCTTAATTTCTCTTTCTGCTCATTTTTAGTGTATAGAAACACAACAGGTTTTTGTACGTTGATTTTGTACCCTGCAAATTTATTATATTCATTTATTATTTCTAGTAGTTTTTTTTTGTGTGGAGTCTTTAGGGTTTTCTCTATATAAAATCATATCATCCACAAATCGTGTTAGTTTTCCTTCTTTTACAATTTGGATGCCTTCTGTTTCTTTTTCTTGCCTAACTGCTCTGCCTAGGACTTCCAATACTATGTTGAGTAGGAGTGGTGAGAGTTGGCATCCTTGTCTTCTTCCAGATCTTAGAAGGATAGCTTTCAGCTTTTCACCACTGAGTATGATGTTAGTTGTGGGTCTGTCATACATGGTCTTTACTATGTTGAGGTATGTTCCTACTATACCCATTTTATAGAGAGTTTTTAAAAATTATAAATAGATATTGAATCTTGTCAAATGTTTTTTCCGCATCTCTTGAGATGATCATCTGATTTTTATCCTTCTTTCTGTTAATCACAGTGTTTCACATTGACTGATCTGTGGATGCTGAACCATCCTTGCATCCCTGGAATAAATCACACTTGATCATGATGTATGATCCTTTAAATGTATTTGCTAACCTTTTTTTTTTTTTTTTTAGCCTAATTTTATTTTATTTTATTATTTATTTATTTATTTATTTATTTTTGCGGTATGCGGGCCTTTCACTGTTGTGGCCTCTCCCGTCGCGGAGCACAGGCTCCGGACGCGCAGGCGCAGTGGCCATGGCTCACGGGCCCAGCCACTCTGCGGCATGTGGGATCCTCCCAGACCGGGGCATGAACCCGCGTCCCCTGCATTGGCAGGCGGATTTGCAACCACTGCGCCACCAGGGAAGCCCTGCTAACCTCTTTTCAGGATTTTTACATTTAGGTTCATCAGAGATATTGGCCTGTAATTTTCTTTTTTTGTGTGGTGTCCTTGTCCGGTTTTGGCATCAGGCAATGATGGCCTTGTAAAATGAGTTGGAAAGTGTTTCCCCCTCTTCAGTTCTTTTGGAAGAGTTTTGAAAAGCATAGGTATTAAACTTTCTTTGAATGTTTGGGAGAATTCACCTGTGAAGTTGTCCGGTCCTTGACTTCTGTTTTTTTGGGACGTCTTTGATTACTGTTTCATTCTCTTTACTAGTAATCAATCTATCAAGATTTTCCATTTCTTCATGATTCAGTCTTATAAAGCTGTATGATTCTAAGAATTTGCCCATTTCTTCTAGGTTGTCCAGGTAGTTGGCATGTAGCTGTTCACGATATACTCGTCTAATCCTCTGTGTTTCTATGGTATCATATCTCTTCTCTTTCACTTCTGGTTTTATTAGAGCTTTATCCCTTTGTTTCTTAGTGAGTCTAGCTAAAGGTTTGTCAATTTTGTGTCTATTTCATTTCTTCCCTGATCTTTATGTCCTTCCTTCTACTGACTGGGCTTCGTTTGTTCTTCTTTTTCTAGTTCCTTTGGGTGTAAAGTTAGACTGTTTGATATTTTTCTTGTTTCTTGAGGTAGGCCTGGATTGCTATAAACTTTCTTCTTAGTATTGTTTTTGCTGCATCCCATAGGCTTTGACATGTTGTATTGTCATTTGTCTTCAGGTATTTTTTGATTTCTTCTTTGATTTCTTCATTGACTCAGTAGTTGTTCCGTAGCATGTTGTTCCGTCTCTACGTATTTGTGAGTTTTCCAGCTTTCTTCTCATAGCTGATTTGTAGTTTCACACCACTGTGATTAGAAAAAATGCATGATATAATTTCCATCTTCTTAAATGCACTGAGACTTGTTTCGTGTGCCAACAGATGATCTATCCCTGAGAAAGTTCTATGTGGACTTGAGAAGAATGTGTATTCTGCTGCATTTGAATTGACTATACAAATCCATGAATCCATCTGGTCTAATGTTTCATTTAAGGCCACTGTTTCCTTGTTCACAGGACATCTATTCATTGATGTAAGAGGAGTTTTAAAGTCCCCTACTATTATTGTGTTGCTGCAAATTTCTCTTTTTAGGTCTGTTAATAATTGCTTTGTATATTTTAATGCTCCTATGCTAGGTGCATAAATATTAATAACTGTTATATCTTCCTGACGACTTGTCCCCTTCATCATTATATAACGTCCATCTTGTCTCTTGTTACCTTTTTTGGCTTGAAGTCTATTTTGTCTGATATATGTATGGCTATACCACTTTCTTTTGGCTGCCATCTGCTTGGAGTATCATCTTCCATCCCTTCTTTTGTGTCTATGTTTGTCTGTTGAGCTGAGATGGGTCTCCTGGAGGCAGTGTATAGTTGGGTCTTGTTTTGTAATCCATCCAGCCACTCTGGATGAATTGATTGATGAATTCAACTCATTTACATTTATGGTGATTATTGGCAAATAAGGACTTAGTACTGCCTTTTAATCTTTCGTTTTCTGGTTGCTCTATTTCCCCATTGTTTCTTTTCCTTGTGTTTCTGTCTGCCATTTTGGTTTGGTGGTTTTGTATGATGTTTTTCTCAGGTTTTTTTTTTTATGTTTCGTGTCTCTGCTCTAGATTTATGTTATGTGGTTACCATGAGGTTTGCATAAAATAGCTCATAGATAAAATAGTCCTTTTTATGCTGAGAGCACCTTATCTCCATTTACCTATACAGGTCTGTCCTTTTCATCTTCCCCTTTTATGTACTAGCTGTCATAAATTATCCCTTTTTAAGTTGTGAGTTTGTTACCAAATTGAAGTAGCTATAGTTATTTTTGCTGCTTTCCTTCTTTTTAACTTTTATGCTGTAATAATGTATTTAAAAACCTATTCTGACTGAGTTGTGATTTTTCTGATTCTATTTTACCTAACTCAAGGTTTTGTGTACTTTTGCCTTTTCATTTCAGGCAGAAGAGCTCCTTTGAACATTTCTTGTAAGGCAGGTCTAGTGGTGATGAACCTCCTCAGCTTTTGTTTGTCTGGGAAAGCCTTTATTTCTCTTTCATATCTGAAGGGTAACTTTGCTGGATAGAGTATTCTTGGCTGACAGATTTTATATTTCAGTATTTTGAGAATGTCACTCCACTCCCTCTTGGCCTAGAGTGTTTCTGCTGAGAAAACTGCTGATAGCCTAATGGGGGTTCCTTTGCAGGTTATCATCCTTTTTCCCCTGGCTGCCTTTAAAATTCTTTCTTTGCCACTGACTTTTGACAGTCATGGAGAAGAAGGTCTTTTTGTGTTGAGGTAATTAGGTGTTCTCTTAGCTTCATGGACTTGTATGTCCAGTTCCTTCCCCATGCTCGGGAAGTTCCCACTTATTATTTCTTTATATTCTCTATTTATCCTTAATTTTTGCCATTTTAATTGCAATGTGCCTTCGTGTGGTCCTCTTTGGGATTCTCTGTTCTTCTTGGACTTGGATATGTTTCCTTTCCCAGGTTAGGGATATATTCAGCTATTATATCTTCAAATGTGTTCTCTGCCCCTTTCTCTCTCTCTTCTCTTTCTGGAACCTCAAAAATGTGAATGTTAGTATGCCTGGTGTTGTGCCAGATGTCTCACACTGTCCTCACATCTTTTTATTCTTTTTCCTGTTCATCTTCAGTGATTTCCACTACTCTGTCTTCCACCTCACTGGTCCATTCCTCTGTACCATTTTGTCTACTGTTGATTCCTTCTAGTGTATTTTTCATTTCAATGATTGTATTCTTCACCTCTGTTTGGTTGTTCTTTATATTTTCTAACTGCTAAAAACTTCTAATTTCTCTCTCTGTTCATCCATTCTTCTTCTGAGTTCTCTGATCATCTTTACAAACATTACCTTGAACTCTTTCTTGGGCAGATGGACTATCTCCACTTCACTTAGCTCTTCTGGGGTTTAAATCTTACTCCTTTGCTTGAACTATGTTCCTCTGTTGCCTCATTTTGCCTAACTTGCTGTTTTTATTTCTGTGTATCTGGTAGGTTGGTTGCTGGTGTGTGGGCTAGGTCCACAGGCTACGGGGCTGTGGTTGTCCTGGGGTTGGTGTTTGCCCACTGTTGGGTGAGGCTAGTTCCAAGGCTAGAACAGGCTCATTGGTGGCTGGGATAGGGGATTCTGGGTCTGGTGCGTGCCCTCTGGTAGGTGGAGCTAGGTCCCAGGGTCTCTGCGTGCAGGGGCCTGGGTGTCCCAGATCTAGTGCCTGCCCAGTGGTGTGTAGAGTCTGGTCCTTAGCCCTCTGGTGGGCAGGGCTGTGTCCAGGGGAAGGTGTGGGCTCAGGGGGTCTTAAGGCTGACTGTCTGCTGTTGGGTGGGGCTGTGTCCCTGCCCAGTTAGTTGCTTGGCCTGAGGCATCCCAGTCCTGGTGCCTTAGGGCTGGGGGTGGGGTGGGGCTGGGTCCTGTGGCTAATAAGCTACAACAAGGATTCCCAAATGGCGCTTGCCAGCAACAGAGTCCATGTGGCAGAACGAGCTCCCAGAAATGGCTGTCACCATGCCTATGTCCCCAGGGGTGAGCTCCAATTAACTGCTTCCTGCCTCTTGGGGAGACTCTCCAAGATCAGCATGTGGGTCTGACCCAGGCTCCTTTCAGATTACTGCTTCTGTCCTGGGTCCTGGAGTGGGTGAGATTCTGTGTGAGCCTTTTAAGAGTGGAGTCTCTATTTTCCACAGCCCTCTGGCTCTCCCAAAAGTAAGCACCGCTGGGCTTCAAAGCCAAAAGTTCTTGGGGCTCATCTTCCTGGAGTAGAACCCCCAGGCTGGGGGGCCCAATGTGGGACTCAGACTTTTTGCTCCTTGGGGAGAACCTTGCAGTTGTAATTATTCTTCCATATGTGGGTCACCCACCCAGCGTATGGGTCTTGCCTATACTGTGACTCCCCACCACCTACCCATCTCATGGTTCCTTCTTTAAATCTTTAGTTGTAGAAGATCTTTTGCAGTAGGTTCTGGTCTTTTTCATCGACAGGTGTTCTGTAAATAGTGGCAATTCTGGTGTGCCTATGAGAGGAGGTGAGCTCACACCATGTATAAAAAGTAACTAAAAACGGATCACAGACTTAGCTATATAGAAGCTTAATCTCTAAAATTTCCAAGAGAAAACAGGAGACCATCTTAGTGACTTCTAGTTAGGCAAGGACTTCTTTAAAAAGGACATAAAAGGCACAACTTACAAAAGAAAAAACTGATAAACTGAACTTCATCAAAATTTAAAAACATTTGCTCTTCAAAACGAAGATAAAAATAAAAGATCAAAAAAAAGGGCAAGGCACACAACAGGGAAGAAATTTTTGCAAAACAAGTATGTGATAACA
Organism: Aethalodelphis obliquidens; assembly: GCF_003676395.1. Taxonomy (NCBI): domain Eukaryota; kingdom Metazoa; phylum Chordata; class Mammalia; order Artiodactyla; family Delphinidae; genus Aethalodelphis; species Aethalodelphis obliquidens. The sequence goes on from NW_020837953.1 coordinate 47,103,864, forward strand.
GACTTGTATCCAGAATGTATACAGAACTCTTACTACTCAATAAGAAAACTAACAAACCACCCCCCCCCCAAAACAAGCAACAGATGTGAACACATATGAATGGCAAATAAGTACACAAGAAGACAGCCATCACCATTAATCAACAGTCAATAAAACCACAATGAGGTACCACTGTGTATACACTGGAATGGCTAAAATTTAAATGATGGACAATACCCAGTGTTGGGCAGGATGCACTGTAATTGGAGCTCTCACATGTGGCTGATAGGAATGCAAACGGTACAGCCACTTTGGAAAACAGTTGGCAGTTCCTTATAAAGTTAACCGTATACTTACCATGTGACCTAGCGATTTCACTCTGAGGTATTTACCCAAGAAAAATGAAAACCTATGTCCACAAAAAGACTCATACACTAATGTTCACAGCAGCATTATTCATAATAGCCCCGAACTGGGAACAACCGAATAACCATCAACTGATGAATTGCTATCCATACAATGTAATTCCACTTGGCAATAAAAAGGAACAAATTACTAATATACACAATGAGGATGAATCTCAACAGCACTATGCTGACACAAAAGACTGTAAACTGGATGAGTCGATCTATATGAAGTTATAGAAAGAGCAGCATTAAAGTGACAGAAAGCAGACCAGTGCTTGCCAGGAGGTGGAGGATCAGGGCGGCAGACAGACTGCGAACGGTCACAGTCTGGAAACGTTCTATATGGTGATGGTGGCGGCGGTTACACGAATGTAGACAAGCTGTGAGAATTCTTGATTTGCACCCCTAAATTTGGTGAATTTATTGTATGTAAATATACCCCAATAAAGCTTACAAAAAGAAAAAAAATACTTTACTTTCACGCCAGGACCAGAACCAGACAGCCTGTTACCTAGTCACCTCCTGACCACAGAGTGTGAAGGATGTGTCATTTTGATCCACTACCTGCTGCTGCAGAACCAGCTCCCGGCGGAGAAGCCTCATGCAGTGACACTGTAGACAGTTCACTGGTAGTAAAATGATCGTTCTTATTCTCACTGTTGAGACTGACAGGCTGCTAGAAAGTAAGGACACAAGAAAAGATTTGAACATCTCAAGCATCCTATTACAAAGTAACTGGCAGATCTTCAACTTCACACGTTAAACAGAAAAAAAGGTATATACATAACCGAGAAGTAAAACATTTTCAGCCTGCCCCCAGGAATGTGGTCAAAGTTCCTTTATTTATAACATTAAAGATACTACTGCTTTTTGAGCACCTATTACATTCCAGGAACCTTACAGGTATGTGCTTTATTATTATTTTTTGTCATTCAGAACACATATATTGAACACTTTATATGTTCTAAGAATTGTTCAAAATGCTAATAATATAATAGTGAACAAAACCATGTTCCAGCTCTCCTGAGCTTATACTGCATGGGGAGAAGGGCTATATAAATATTATTTAATTTAGTCCTCAGAAAAAGCCATGAAGTCTTAATCTTTCCATTTTTCAAATAAGAAAACAAAGGCATAGAAAGGTTAAATATCTTGTGTAAGCTAAGCCACCTAACCTGTGGCAGAGCCGGGATTGGAAGCCAGGTCTGATTCCGTAGCCCAGGCTTTGCCTTAGGTTTCTAGCAAGTGTACTAATATCAGGCTTTCAAAATCGAGCATACTTCCGTGATTTGGATCATCAGATTCTGAACATTTGTTTAAAATCATTATCACACCTTGAAGGGAAGACTGAAGAAAAACTTTGCGTAAATATTCACGCTTGTCTTGGATCCTATACTAAGCATAGGAAAGTCTTATCCCAAAGTGTAACCTGACAAGTGAATCTGAGAATGCCATTTTAGGTAAAGAGATGAAAAGTTAAAGGAAAGTGACCAAAACTTTTTCGTTTTAAAAAATGACGTAAGTATAAAACTATATAAACTAACTACTTTACTGATAATTAATGACAAAAATGAGCTCCTACCCCCTCCATACAGACCTGGTGTCCTACAACTGTGTCTGAAAAAGTAAAATTGCTCAATTCATGTCTTATCAGTATGGCTTGTTCCTGTCTAACTAGCCCATAACCCCAGTTGTAAGTAAGAAAACACATTTTATAGGCAATGCACACTTAAGTTTAATACCTGGATATCAAATTTTAAAGCAGAGGAGAAATCCAGTTCACAAAGAAAATCTGAAAGACAGCACTTTGGGGAAAACCTCGCAAAGTATGTAAGAACTCAGGACACAGCAGATTCTTTCACTGCAGCTTTTTAAATGGAGTCTGAAGGACATACTGCATGTTTCTGCAGAACAAAGTGTCAACCTCAGCTGTAATACAGTTACCCATCTAGGCCATTAGTCTTGAGCCTCAGTACAAAAACCTTAATTTTAATAAGAGGACGCACATTTATTTTCTCTCTTGTGTGTTGGAAGTTAGTGTCACTTACATACTCAGCTTCTGGGGATGCACAGGATCTGGGCCTGTCCTCCTGCAGCAGGTCGAGCTGGAGCGGGGAGCTGCTCTTTGAGTTAATGAGGGGGTGCCCTTCATTCTGGGTCCCCCACTTTCCCTCGCCGCTCCTTTGGCTGATGGCTGAAGATGGTGGGCCTGGATTTGGAGGCACTGCTGATACCGAGGCAGGTATTTGAGAAGAGCCTGCTGCTCCCAAGAATGGATATGGGGAGAATGGTGGTAACAAGAGAGGACAGATAGGGGGGTCATGCAGGAAGATGTTCATAAAAGTATCTAAGCAAGCAGAGGGCAGAGCTGGGAAAGACTGCAAGCCATTGGGGAAAGGCGGCTCAGGCAGACTCTGCAACGCAGTTTCTGAGGCTGCATGTTCTCTCCCCAGGGAGGTCATGGTTGGGAGGGGAAGGGCTTGGACGAGGCAAGGTGCCTGGCTGGGAACCACCACTGCAGCCTGGAGCAATGGGCCAGAGGCATAAGGAGAGGAGGTGGAGGAAGGGCACCAGGGCTGTCCATCCTGGGTCTCTCCTGCGAGGTGGGGACAGAAGTCATCCTTAGTGCCCTTGCTGTCCGACCACATGAGCAGCTTCTTACGCTTGTGCTTCCCCTTCCTGCAACCAGCGGATCGGGTAGGCTTGGAAGCAGAATCTCCTGAAGGGTAAAGAGGAAGGCGTGTTACAGAAAACTAAGCCAGAACAGAAGAGAAGGACAATGTTGATAGATAATTCTAAGTAGATTTTACAAGGAATACACATTGGCCGATACTAACTATGTCCACTGCAGGGATGACAGAAAATAGCTCTGAAAAGATGAACAAGATCCTGGGTAAAAGCTGTTGCTATAAAATAAACTTATTGCAGTATCTCTCAATCAGTTTCTTACAAGCAAAACTCCTATACTCCACTCCGTATCTCCCAGTACTCACGTATGATTTATAAATTTGACAACTATGTTGATAAAGGGAATATATTTTCAAAATTTTAACTACCTTGAACATCTGAATATGTAGCTTTGCTTCTGCTTTCTTGCTGAAGATAGGAGCCGTAGGGCGATGACAGAATCCTGTCCCGGAACTGATCCACATAACTCGGCTCTTCCTTCTGCGTGTGGGCTGACAGCACAGCTTTTGTGAGCCCTGTGTGTTTAAACTGTTCTGAGGCCAGTGGAGCTGGGTGTGTGCTGAGGGTCCAGGGCTCACAGGGCAGGGTGCCAAGCTCTGCTGGACTCAATTCTGATGAAGTGGAGGAAGACAGATTTCATTTTAACTCCTATCAGTTATTTTGCATTTATTTACTTTCACTAATTTAGTTATCTTTCAAGAAATGTTTACAATCATTACAACAGCTGGAACATAAAACCTTCATCAATCTAGCAGATAAATTTTTAATTTTTCTGCCTTTCTTTATACTCTTTGTACACTTGTATATATGTTTTAGAGTTGTAATACTCAAGGTACATACTTATTTAAATCTTGCTTTCATTGTAAATATTCTTCTATCTCCCTGAATTCTCCAAGAAATTGTTATGTTTGGATTTATTTTTCTTAATATGTAATATGCCCACGTGGTTCAAAAATCAGCATGTATTAGAAAGACATTTAGTAGCTTCTCCCTACCCCTGTACACAATCTGCCTAGTTCTCATTTATTCTCCCCACAGAAAACCATTTCTTTTATTTCCTTATATATCTGTCTACTTTCTTTACACATCTATAAATAAGCATGAATACAGATTCTTATTCTTCACCTCCATGTTTACCCAAACGGCATATAATCTTGTACACTAGCCTGCAATGTGTTTTTTCATTTAACAATATCCCTTTTATCAGTGCATCACATATGATGTATTTATGACTTTTTACTAAAGTAAGCATCTGTAGATGGATGCTGAGTTGCTTCTACACATTACTTCTTCCAGGTACAAAAGACTTTATGGTGGACACTGGTGGGTTCTCCCAGTGTCCATTCCACCTCTCCCCTGCTGTGTGGTACTGAGGTGTGGGTGGGCATGCCCCCATTCTGCTTCCAGAAACAGGCACTGACTAGTGTAAGTCAACACAGCGGAAGGACTTCGGATTTTGGCCAAGATGGAGGAACAGGGACTAGACTGACCTTCCCACCTGAAACAACCAGGAAGGGGCTAAATATATGAAACAATAAGTTCCAAGACACTGAACATCAGGTAACAAAGGAGAGTGACTCTTAAGGGATGGAAAACAAGGTGAGCCCCACATCTGCCTGGCTTACTGCCTTGAGAGTTTCTGAGGAGCAAGGTGGGGAAACCAGGTGAGCCTTGTGGGACCCCTGAGAGCAGAGGCAGAGCTGAGAGTCTAGGGAGGCCACGGTGGCTGGAGTTTTCAGGAAGAGAAATGTAGAGGACAGCTGCACAGAGAGGACTCCAGACAGCTGCAGGGACCCCAGAGTCCTCACCAGTGCACAGATGGGAGGAAAAAAATCACCTGAAAGGATCAGACCAAAGCTCACACCACCTGGAGAACAGGGCTCACTCTCAACAGCCAGACTAGAAAAACCTCATAATCCCCGGGCATTGGGTAGAATGCTCTGAAGGGTCTTGCCTCAGTAGCAGAGAAGAATTAGGCCTACCCTACACTGCTCTGGTCCAGACTAACCAATTTTAAAAGCAGAGCCTGAAAAGACCAATCTGTTTCCACATTGCTTAACTGGGTCCCAGAATAAAGCTCAATGGTGCTCACAGCAATACAGAAATATTCAGCACCCAATCACAGTATCTGGCATCCAATCAAAGACTAGGCATGCAAAGAAGCAGGAAAATACAACCCACAATAAGGAGAAAAATTAATCAAGCAAAACCAACCCTGGGCTGGCAGAGATGTTAGAATTGGCAGGTAGAATGTTAATAGTTATTATACTGTATTCCATACAGCCACAGGGAAAATTAAATATGTTATATAAAGACATGGGGCTTCCCTGGTGGCGCAGTGGTTGAGGGTCCGCCTGCCGATGCAGGGGACGCGGGTTCGTGCCCCGGTCCGGGAAGATCCCGCATGCCGTGGAGCGGCTGGGCCCGTGAGCCATGGCCGCTGGGCCTGCGCGTCCGGAGCCTGTGGTCCGCAACAGCAGAGGCCACAGCAGTGAGAGGCCCGCATACGGCAAAAAAAAAAAAAAGACATGGAAGATATATTAAAAAACATCCAAACAGAACTTCTGCAATGAAAACTAAAATATGTGAGTTGGAAAATATACTGAATGGAAATAACAACAGATTAGATATTGTAATAGAAAATACTAGTGAACCTGAAGACATAGCAACAGAGACTGTCCCAAAATGAAACAAAGACCTAAAAAATTGAAAAAAACTTAAATGAACAAAGCATCAGTGGACTGTGAGACAACTTCAAGCAGCCTATATACCTATAACTTGAGTCCCAGAAAAAGAGGAAACAGAAAAAATATTTTAAAAGTAACGGAAAACATTCTTTTCTATTTGATGGAAACTCTAAACCTACAAATCCAAGAAGCTCAATGAACTCCAAGCACAAAAAACATGAAGAACACTACATCATGGACATCACAAATTCTTTTTTAAAAAATTAATTAATTAATTAATTTTTGGCTGTGTTGGGTCTTTGTTGCTGTGCGTGGGCTTTCTCTAGTTGCGGTGAGCGGGGGGCTACTCTTCACCGCAGTGCGCGGGCTTCTCATTGAGGTGGCTTCTCTTGTTGTGGAGCACGGGCTCTAGGTGCGCGGGCTTCAGCAGCTGTGGCACGTGGGCTTCAGTAGTTGTGGCACGCAGGCTCAGTAGTTGTGGCTCATGGGCTCTAGAGCGCAGGTTCAGTAGTTGTGGCACACAGGCTTAGCTGCTCCACGGCATGTGGGATCTTCCTGGACTAGGGATCAAACCCATGTCCCCTGCATTGGCAGGCAGATTCTTAACCACTGCACCATGAGGGAGGTCCCTCAAATTCTTTAAATTAATGATGAGGAGAAAATCTTACAAGTAGCCAGAAAAAAGACATGCAAACAGTACATATGACAGCAGACTTCCTGTCAGAAACAATGCAAATGAGAAGACAGTGGAGCAGCATCTTTAAGGTACTGAAAGATAAACACTGTCAACCTAGAATTCTATGCTCTGATAAAATGTCTTTAAAACAAGAAGGTGAAATAAAGACATTTTCAGACATACAAAAATGGGAAGAATTCATCATCAGTAGACCTGTACTACAAGAGATAGAAAAGGAATACCCTCAGGCAGAAGGAGAGTGATATCAGATGAATCTAAGTAAAGGAATGAAAAGCACTGGAAGAGATAACTACAGGGGTAAACATTTAAACCTCTTTCAAAGATAATAACTATGTAAGTAAGCATAGTAACAATGTAGTGTGGGATTTCTAACATACGTAGAAATATATGCCAATAGACAAAGGCCAAAGGGGGGAATTGGAAGTATAGTACTTTAAGTTTCTTATACTATGCATTAAATGGTATAATATCTCTAGAAGGCAGACTGGCAAAAATTAAATATATACATCATAAACTCTAAGCAACCACTAAAATAAAGCCCACGTTAAATACCAAGACATACATAGGTTAAAAGTAAAGGGTGGAAAAAGATATAACATGTTAACACTAATCAAAAATAAAAAAAGAACGCTGGAGTGAATATAGTAACATAAGACAAAGTATATTTTAGAGCAAAGAATAGACAAAGGATAAGAAGGTCATTTCACAATGATTAAAGGATAAATTCATCAAAAGGACACAGCAATTCTAAACATTTACGTACAAAGTAAGAAAGCTTCAAAATGCATGAAGCAAAAACTGATAAAATGGCAAGGAGAAATAGACAAGCCCACAATTACAGCCAGAGACTTCAACACTCCTCCTGAGGTACAGCAAGGATTCAGAAAACTGGGGGATAGAGAAGACTTGAACAAGACTATCAACCAACCTGACCTAGTTCACAGACTAGGCAGAATAAACATCCTTTCCAAGTGCATACAGAACATTTACCAAGATAGACCATATATATACAGACCATAAAACAAGCCTCAATAAATTTAAAAGAATTCAAGTTTTGTATTTTCTCTGACCAAAATGGGATTAAATTAGAAATCAATAACATAAAGAGGTCTGGAAAATCTCTAAATATGCTTTCTAAATAATATATGATAATATATATATATATGACATTTGTGATAATGTAAATGATTTCAGAGAAGATATAAAAAGGGATATTAGGCAGCATTTGAACATGATGAAAATGAAATGAAATGCATCAAAATGTGTGAAATGCAGCTGAGAGTAAAAGAAAAATTTACACTAAAATCCACTAGGGAAGAAATATCTGAAATCAATGACTTCAGCTTCCATCTTAAGAAACTGGAAAAACAAGAGCAAGGTAAAACAAAAGTAAGCAGAAGAAAGGAAATAAGGAAGATCAGAGTAAAAATCTGTTAAGTATTGTAGAAAACAGAAAAATAGTAAAGAGAGAAAATCAATAAAACTTTAAGCTGGCTCTTTGCAGAGAGCAGTAAAATTGATTAAACTCTAGCAAGACTGATGAGGAAAAAAAGAGCAGATGTAAGTTACCAATTTCAGAAATGATAGAGGAAACATCACTAGAGACCCTACTATCACTAGACATCAAAAGAATAATAAGGGAACATTATAAACAACTTTTTCCAATAAACTTGACAACTTAGACAAAATCGACCAGTTCTTTGGGACATACACACTAACAAAGATCACTCAACAAGAGGTAGAAAACCTGAATAGCCCCATATCTACTTAAAAAATTGAATTTGTAGTTAAAAACTTCTCCACCAAGAAACCTTCAAGCCCAGATGGCTTTACTGGTGAGTTTGAGCAAACATTTAAGGAAGAAAAAAATACCAATTCTACATAAAGTCTTCTAGAAAACTGAAGAGAACAAAACACTTCCCAGCTCATGCTATGAGGCCAGGAGTATCCTGATACCAAAACCAAAGTCATTAAAACAAAAGCAAACAAAATGACAGACCAATCGCTCTCATAAACATAGATCTCGAAATTCTTATGAAAATTTTAGCAAAATGAATCCAATATATAAAAAAGGAAATAAATCATGACCAAGTGGGGTTTAACCCAGGAATGCAAAGATATTTTAACATTTAAAAGTGAAGAAGACACAAATACATGGAAGGATATTTCGTGCACATGGATTGGAAGAATCAATATTGTTAAAATGTCCATGCTACCCAAAGCAATATACAAATTCAAGGCAATCTCTATCAAAATTCCAATAGCATTTTTCAGAGAAATAGAACAAACAGTCGAAAAATCTGTATGGAAACATCAAAGACCCTGAATAGCCAAAGCAATCTTGAGAAAGAAGAACAAAACTTTTGCCCAGCAAAGGAAATGATCAACAAAATGAAAAGGTAACCAACTGAATGGGAGAAAATATTTGCAAATCATACACTTGGTAAGTGGCTAATATCCAAAATATATAAAGAGCTCATACAATTCAACAGCCAAAAAAACAAAAAAATAAGCAATCTGATTTAAAAATGGGCAGAAAACCTAAAAAGACATTTCTCCAAAAAAGACATACATATGGCCAAAAAGCTCATGAAAAGATGCTCAACGTCACTGATTATTAGAGAAATGAAAATCAGAACTACAATGAGATGTCACCTCACGCTGGTGAGAATGGCCATCATCAAAAGGTCTACAAATAATAAATGCTGGAGACGGTGTGGAGAAAAGGGAACCCTCCTACACTGTTGGTGGGAATGTAAATTGATACAGCCACTATGGAGAACAGTATGGAGGTTCTTTAAAAACTAGAGTTGCCATACGATCCTGCAATCCCACTCCTGGGCATATATCCAGAAAAGACAAAAACTGCAAAAAGATACATGCACAGCAGTGTTCACAGCAGCAGTATTCACAATAGCCAAGACATGGAAGCAACCTAAATGTCCATCAACAGAGGAATGGATAAAGAAGATGCGGTATATATACACAATGGAATATTACTCAGTCATAGAAAAGAATGAAATAATGCCATTTGCAGCAACATGGATGGACCTAGAGATGATCATACTAACTGAAGTAAGTCAGACAGAGAAAGACAAATATCTTATGATGTCCCTTACGTGTGGACTCTAAAAAAATGATAAAATGAACTTATTTACAAAACAGAAACAGACTCACAGACTTAGAACACAAGCTTATGGTTACCAAATGGGAAAGGTGGGGGAGGAGGAGGGATAAATTAGGAGGTTGGGATTAACATATACAAACTACTATACATAAAATAGATAATCAACAAGGACCTATGTATGGCACAGGGAACTCTACTCAATACTCTGTAATAACTTATATGGAAAAAGAATCTGAAAAAGAATAGATATATGCATATGTACAATTAAATCACTTTGCTGTAGTATACCTAAAACTAACACAATATTGTAAATCAACTAAACTCCAATATAAAATTAAAAAATTAAAAAAAATAAGATAAAAGAAGATTGGTCAAAAGCCAAAATAATAATAATAATGTGTTTGTAAGGATGTGGAGAAAAGGGAACCCTTGGGCACTGTTGGTGGGAATGTAAACTGGTGCAGTCACTTTATAAAACCGTATGGAGGTTCCTCAAAAAACTAAAACTAGAACTATCATATGAACCAGCAATTTCACTACTGGGTATTTATCTGAAGAAAACAAAAACACTAATTTGAAAAGATAAATGCACCTCCACGTTCACTGGAGCACTATTTACAACAGCCAACACATGGAAACCACCGAAATATCCATCAATGGATGTACAGAGAACCTCCGGTCTACACACACATGCACACACACATACAGGAATATTATCCAGCTATAAGAAAGGATGAAATCTTGCCATTTAATCAACATAGATGGACCTTGATGGCATTATGCTAAGTAAAATAAGTCAGACAGCGAAAGACAAATATCATGTGATCTCTCTTATATATGGAATCTAAAAATAAATTATTTAAAAAAGTCAAGCTCACAGATACAGAGAACAGATTGGTGGTTGCCAGAGGTGGGGGGTGGGTGAAATGGGTGAACTGTTTTTTTTTTTTTCAGTTTAAATAAACTGAATGAAATAAAAATAGTTAATTCATCATATTAACAAACTGAAAAAGAAACTAAAAAAGAAAAATCTTATGATCATCTCAACAGATAGATTTGACAAAATCCAACATCCATTTCTGATTAAAAAAATTCTGAGGATATTAGGAATAGAAGGGAACGTCCTCAATTTGATAAAGTACATTTATGAAAAACCTAGGACTAACATAATTAAGGATTTTCTCCAAGATCAGGAAAAACGTAAGAATAGTTGCTCTTGCAACTTTTATTCAATATTTATTAGAGGTTCTAGCCAGTTCAAGAAGGCAAAAAACAAACAAAAGATTAAAAAGAAGATTGGAAAAAAAGTAAAACTGACTTTCATAGACATGATCATACATGTAGAAAATCCTATGGAATCGACAAAAAGTTTCTAGAACTAATAAGTGAGTTTAGCAAGCCTGTAAATTAAAAGATTAATATACAAAAATCAATTATATTTCTATATACTAGCAACAAACAATTGAAAACTGACATTAAAAATAATCCTATTTATAATATGAAATACTTGAGGTTAAAACTGACCAAAGATATGCAAGATCTGTACACTGAAAACTGTAAGATATTACTGTGAGGAATTTAAGAATACCTAAATAAATGAATAGATATACCAGGTTCATGGATTAGAGGACTCTACATTTTTGAGATATCAATTCTCCCCAAGTTGATATATAGATTCAATACATCAATTCAAATCCCTGCAGGGCTTTTTTTTTTTAATTTAAAAAAAATTTTATTTACTTAATTTATTTATTTTTGGCTGCATTGGGTCTTCGTTGCTGCGTGTGGGCTTTCTCTAGTTGCGGTGAGCGGAGGCTACTCTTCGTTTTGGCGTGCGGGCTTCTCATTGTTGTGGCTTCTCTTGTTGCAGAGCACAGACTCTAGGCACGCAGGCTTCAGTAGCTGTGGCTCGTGGGCTCAGCAGTTGTGGCTCGTGGGCTCTAGAGCGCAGGCTCAGTAGCTGTGGCACTCGGGCTTAGCTGCTCCATGGTATGTGGGATCTTCCCGGACCAGGGATTGAACCCGTGTCCCCTGTGTTGGCATGCGGATTCTTAACCACTGCACCACGAGGGAAGCCCCGCTGCAGGACTTTCTGAATTCGAATATTCAAAGCAATCTTGAAAATGAACAAAGTTGGAGGATTTATACTACCTGATTTCAAGACTTACTATAAAACTATAGGAATCAAAACTGTGTGGTACTTGGCATAAAGGGTTTATCAATTTTTGTTCATCTTCAGAGAAGCAACTTTGAGCTTTAATTTTCTGTACTGTCTGTTTTTTACTTTGTTGATTTCTGCTTTTATCTCTATTACTTCCCTCCTTCTACCTGGGTTTATTGTGTTTTTGGTTTTGGCTTGTTTTATTTTTGGCTAGCTTCTTAAAGTGGAACTTTAGATCCCTGATTTGAGACTTTTCTTCTCCAACATTAGCATTTCAAGTTATTAATCTCTTTATAAATATCTTACTTTTACTGATTTCTAATTGAATTAACTCTAGCCAAAGAGTGTAGTTTGTAAAACATCAATTATTTCAAATTTGAGACTTGTATTACATCCCAACCTATTTTATATCTCAGTGAACATATCATGTGCACTTGAAAAGAATACGTATAATGCCGTTATTGTGTGTTGTGTTCTCTAGATATCAATTAGGTCAAGTGGCTGACTGCACTGTTCAGATCATCTATTTTGTTAAGATTTTTAACATTTGCAGAAAAGGGGTGTTAAGTTCTTCAACTATGATTATGGAAAGACTTTCTCTGACTCATTCAATTTTTGCTTCATTATCTTTAAAGATCTGTTATGAGTGAAAACACTTCCATGTTTGTTATTTATTAGATGAACTGGCTGCTTTGTCACAATGAAACGTCTCTGGTGAGACTCCCTCCTGAAGTCTATTATTAATACAGGCACTCAGCCTTTTTAGGCGTGTTGTTTGGATTGTGCCTCTTCCCCATCCAATTGTTCTCAACCCATTTGTGAATTTATATTTAAATTGTACTCTGCAGACAGCACATACTTGGGTCTTGATTTATTTTTATCTGTTCTGACAATTTCTGCCATTTTATGTAATTATAGACTTGTTGGATTTAGAGCTATTATTTTATTGGTTTGATAGGTTCCCTGGTTTTATTGTTGTTGTTGTTGCCCTAATCGTCCTTTCCTATCCTTCTTTTGGATTATTTGTTTTTTAAATTTACATTTTAGTTTATCTCTTGGCTTTTTAGCTAATTTTTATATCTCATACTCCATCAACCCTGATATAGATTTTAAAATATCTGTAATGGCAATGGTTTCTGGAGACTAATTGTCAGTGTTTGATTCTCTACTCTGCCACTCGTTTGCTGTGTGACTTTGGGCAAGTTGTTACTTAACCTGTTCGTGCCTTAATTGCTCCATATATAAAACAGAAGTAATAACTTGCAGAGAAATGCATTTGGGGTCATGGTCCTCAGACCCAACTCATTATTAGCATAAGGTATAAACTCCAGGAGTACGGGCTTTCCAGAAAGCAAAAGACAGATGCAGTTCAAGAACATCTGGACTCTGATTCTGCTTTCTCTCCTTAGAATAAAGATGAGCACCTGTAGATGCTGAGACTGGTTTAAGGTCAGGAGAAATGATTATCAGTAAATATCCCTTATTCTTTAAATGAAAGCACGTAGATTGTAGTATAGATTCTTTCAAAACAGTCATACAAAACCAGAGTATACAAAGTATAGTGGCACAGTCAAAAAAAGAGCTTTCCATGTTGGGTGAGGCCCTACCTTGCATGGACTGTGTCGCTGACAGCTACACGCCCACAAAGGAATCCAGAGCATTTAAGAATAGGTACACTAAAAACACGCATCTGCTCCTCTCCTGAGGGACTAGCTTAACTCCAAAACAACTCTACCCGTGGCTAATTAGAAATAATAGAAATAACAGAATAAGATATACAGAAATCATCTAATAGTATAATATAATATCAATAATATAATAAAAAAACAAACAAATAATCTAGTCTCACAACAGCTGTCGATCTGGTCTTTTCCCACCAATCCACAATCCACCTAGTAACATAACGTTCTCCACCTCAAAGGGTGGTTGTGAGGATTAAATGAATTAATTTATATGAAGAACTAGGGGAAGGGAATGGTACACAGTCACAACTCAGCATATGGTAACTTATATACCAAAGACTAGCAAAGGTGTTAGACATAATCCGAAAACCTGATTGAACACGTTTGTCACCATTTCCTCATCCACAAACCTCATGAATAATGCAAAAGTGAAAAAGGATAGGAGACAGTAAAAAGGAATAAAAAGAAGACATCAGAATAGCTCACCAAATCATTATGTTAAAGGAAGAGCATTTCAAACATCCTGTCCTCACTGTTACCAAACAAAATTTGAATGTATATATGACCCATCTAGTCACAACTACAGTCCAAGTTTGAATTGGACACTTTCTTTCAAGGTCAGCAACAAAGTGACCCAAGGCAGTCCCATCAACAATTGAGGGCTTATTATTATGTATCAGGTACTATTCTAGGTGCCTTAAGTGTGTCAAGAGTTGACTGGCAAAGGACATAACTAAGAAATACAGTCCTAAGTATGTAACCAACATAAACATGATGATTTTTCCAAAAATACTGTAACTGAATTAAAGAAAAAAGTATTTATAATTTAGATGTCATTGCTAAGTAAATGGCATTAATGACTTGTTTTCTCACGACGGTGTATTTAACGTTGAGTGTATTTTAAAATAGAAGGTACCATGGTACCTGACTCCAGTGGTGGCATGTGAACAACGGTGCTGCTGTAGCTGCACTGCCTCACGTCCAGGCTCAGAGCCTCCTTGGTCAGGGCCTGTGGCGCTCCTCCTTCAGCATCTGTGGACCGTCCATTAGCTGGCATTTCTGATGTAGGTACGGCTGGGATCTGAGAAACAGCTGGTGATGTAAGAGCAACTGACAGTGAAAAGAAAAATTCCCAACTGGAAATTCAATATTAAAGACCCAAACAGTTTACACCCACTTATAAGTGACAAGTTAAAACCTACTGGCCATAAAGAGGCAATGTGGATTCTTTGTGATTACAATGAAATAATTAAAGTCAAAAGATGAGAGAGAAAACAGAGAGGGGTGGCTTTGTAATAACTCTCTTGATCTAACTATGAAAGGCATTCCTGTCACCTTGCAGTGCTTGGACATCATCTGCTCTGTGGCTTTGTCCGTCTTCTTCCGAGGACGAGGAAGTCGTATTTGTACAGGAGATACACTTTCTCTTCAAAGCTGGAATGTCGTAGCTCTTCAGGTACCTGCAACAAGGTAATTCGGTTGCGTATTCCTACCTGCTCCCACTTTGCCATCCTCCACCTTTCTGCTTTTCTCACGCCACCTCTGTTTGGGGTATTTCACATTCTTTTTTTTTTTGGCCGCGCTGCACGCCATGTGGGATCTTAGTTTCCCGAACAGGGATTGAACCCTGTGCCCCTGCAGTGGGAGCGCATAGAGTCTTTACCCCTGGACCACCAGGGAAGTCCTTCACTTTCTTCCTGGGTGAAGGCTTCCCTGGCCATCCTGGCCTACATCACGGGGTTGTTACATTTCCCTGACTATGGTCTTGAACTGCTCGTCAAATCTTAATTTTTATGAGTGTAGGTCTTGTCTTCTGAACTATATTCAAAGAAGGGATGCATCTTCTAATTTTTTGCATCCCCCCAAATGTTCAATTTATTATGAGTTGTTAGTAGTAGATATCCATTGATTTATAGTGAAAAATAAACAGCTGATAGAGGGGCTTCCCTGGTGGCGCAGTGGTTGAGAGTCCGCCTGCCGATGCAGGGGACACGGGTTCGTGCCCCGGTCCGGGAAGATCCCACATGCCGCAGAGCGGCTGGGCCCGTGAGCCATGGCCGCTGAGCCTGCGCGTCCGGAGCCTGTGCTCCGCAACGGGAGAGGCCACAACAGTGAGAGGCCCGCATATCGCAAAAAAAAAAAAAAATGATATAAAGGCCCCATAGTGACAACATACGCTTCTGGAAAAACTAACATGTTATCAAAACTTGTGTCTCATACCTGACAACGCTATCAATACAGTTTATCTGCTGATAGGATGGGCTATGCTGACACCTTCTCAAATCCTCACAAGACTCGGGGTACATGCTATTATTTTTTAATGTCTGGAAGGAAGAAAAGGTCTTCTGCTCATCTGAAAGAGAATGAAAGGATGCACAATTTAAAATATCACATGCTTGAGAATATGTATTTATTCAGCAAAATTAAATAGTACTTTGGGATATACATGATACTTTAGGACATATACAGTAAATATTATGTAGTTATTAAAAATGAGCTCAGATTTAAATGCACTGATATAGAAAGATATCACCTAGAACAATTACATGAATAATTTCATATGTATCTTTTAAAAATAGGAGTAAAACAACTGCTTCAGGCAAAGATTACCAAGGAATAAAACCAAAGGTGAAAGGTTGACGGGGACCTTCACAATGTTACTACCTGTACAACTGACTGATCTTGGCATCACTAAGGGGCATGACAGACATAGTGCATTGCTTATGTGTTGCAACGGAGAGTACACAGCACTGCTTGTGTTGAACTGGTGTCCAACAGAACGTTCTACAATGACAGAATTGTCCTTTATCTGTGCTGTCCAACCTGGTAGCCACTAACACCAGACCCAGCGACTAGCATTTGAAGTGTGGCCACAGCAACTGAGGAACTAAATTTCACATTTTATTTATTTGTAATTAATTTGAATTTAAATTGCAAAATGCGGTTAGTGGCTACCATACCAGATAGCAGAAGTATAGAGAGGAAAAAAGACCTCAGTCTGGAGTGCTGAAGAACTTGAACTTTCAGTAGAGAATAAGCCAGAAGGAGACTTATCCAGGAAGAGACAGATCCTGCAAGGTCTGGTGTCATGGAAACCAAGAGGGGAAACTATTTCAAGGAAGAAGAGTAAAGAATTATGCAAATGCTGTTGAGAGACTAAGAAATATTAGCTACTGTTGATACTATTAATAAAGGTTAGTTTAGCTGCTTGGAAGAGGCTTCTCTATTTTCAGAGGGAATTATGGAAAACTGCTTCACTTTCACTCATTAATTTTACTTTTTTTTTTTTCTTTGCGGTACGCGGGCCTCTCACTGTTGTGGCCTCTCCCATTGCGGAGCACAGGCTCCGGACACGCAGGCTCAGCGGCCATGGCTCACGGGCCCAGCCGCTCCGCGGCATGTGGGATCTTCAGGGACCAGGGCACGAACCCGTGTCCCCTGCATCGGCAGGCGGACTCTCAACCACTGCGCCACCAGGGAAGCCCTAATTTTACTTCTAATTTTTTAATAATTTTCAACTTGAAGGTTTCAAAGGGTTACAAAAATGGTAGAGAGTTCCCATATACCATTCACCCAGCTTCCACTAATGTCACACCTCACATAACCATAGGAAAATGAATGATACTAGGAAATTAACAGCAGCATACTGAGCTACAGTCCATTTGGATTTCACCTGTTTTCCCACTAAGTGTCACTTTTCTGGTCCAGAAGTCCAACCAGGGTGTCACAAGTGCATTTAGTTGTCAAATGCCTCCTTAGTCTTTCCTTGTCTTTCATGATCCTGACATTTTTGAAGAGTATGGGGCAGGAATTTTTTAGAAATGCCCCTCCATTTGCGTTTCTGTGGTGTTTTCTTATGATTAGGTTGAGGTCATGCATCTTGGGGAAAATTGCCACAGAAGTGCAGTTCATGATGGTGATGTTTTATTATTGACACATTAACCTTGATCGTTGGTTAAGGTGATGCCTGCCAGGTTTCTCTTATGTAAAGTTACTATTTTACAACGTAATAAAAGATGTAAGCAATAAATGTTCTGGAGGAATACTCTGAAGCCATGCAAATATCCTGTTTCTTTCATACTTTCACCTATTGTTTGCACAACACTGTGAATATACTTAATGCCACCAAACTGTACATTTAAAAATAGGAAATTACATACCTAAAACGACAATTTTAAAGAACCTTTCATCTAATTTTAGCACTCACTGGAGGATATGCCCGGCAACAGTTACTACTGTGGAATTCTTTCTTCATTCTCTAAGTCTTATTGAAATATAATTGACATACAGTAGTAAGTTTAAGGCGTACAGCATAATGACTACTGTGGCATTCTAATAGCAATTTCCTATTTTTTTTATTCCTACATTAATCAAACTTTTTCTATTAGGAAGAGTTTCCCTTCTCCCCTTTCCCTTTTATTTATTCATCCAATCATTTATCAGCAGGGACTCCTGGATACTCATTTGCTGTGTTATAATCCAATACTATCATTATTTATTTTGTTGCTCAAATTGTTCCACTTTTGGTCATTACGTGCTCTTTCAAGTTGTCTCCTGTGTCCCTCGGACATGCCATTTTCTCCCTTTTTTCTTGAGCACTTCCTTACTTCCTTACTTCTCTGGTTTCTTTTACGGGAAAAACACATAGGAACTAAGACCTGGGTGCTGGGTGTGCTCATTGGTAAATGTGTCCCTCCTTGTAGGTCCCCTCAATGGACAAAACAAATATATATCTGTATGTATATCAACTCTTGTCTGTCCATCCGTCCATCCGTCAAGCAAAAAGGCATGAGTTCATGCTGATACCCTTAACTCCAATCCAGCACCAGAGCTCACGCTAGCATTCCCTCTGCTCATTTGCTCTCTCCAGTAGCGAGGAATCTCATCATCTGCAATGTGTTTGCCTACTTGCTCAGTCCTACTGTGCATGTAAAGTAGCTTCAGAATCGCTAGCCTGCACTACGGTGAGAAATCAGTTTCCTGAACACTGTGTTTGTGTACATTTATGTTTTGGATTTAGTGCTGGGGTGTCCAGTGAAGACACCGATTTGCAAAGCTACTCAGCAACTTTCTTCCCCACCTGCTTCAGGATGTTTATGCCATTAGTTTGTAACTTGGTTAGGGTCACTTGTCACAGCCTATACCTCATCTTGGGTTCCCTCTACATTCTGGGGTGGGGTGAGGCACAACAGATCTATGAGTTTTAACAAATGCACAGCCAGTTGTGATTCCACCACCAGAGTAACAAAA
The DNA here is from genome assembly GCF_003676395.1 of Aethalodelphis obliquidens. NCBI lineage: Eukaryota > Metazoa > Chordata > Mammalia > Artiodactyla > Delphinidae > Aethalodelphis > Aethalodelphis obliquidens. Next base: position 47,122,542 of record NW_020837953.1, read on the forward strand.
AGGACGTTTCTCTCACTCAAACAGTTCCCTCCAGCTGCCTCTTTGCAGTCAACACATCCCGCAACCTTAGCAAATACTGATCTGTTTTCCGGACCTACTGTGTTCCAGAAGTAATGCCTTCCCAGAACAGAACCACACAACATGCAACCTTTTAGCTCTGGCTTCTTTAACTTAGCAAAATGCATTTAAGATCCATCTGCATTGCTGCATGAATCAAGTTCATTTTTTTTTTTCTTTTCTCTTTTTTTTTTTTTTTTTGCGGTACACGGGCCTCTCACTGTTGTGGCCTCTCCTGTTGCAGAGCACAGGCTCCGGACGCACAGGCTCAACGGCCATGGCTCACGGGCCCAGCCGCTCCGCGGCATGTGGGATCTTCCCGGACCGGGGCACGAACCCATGTCCCCTGCATCGGCAGGCGGACTCTCAACCACTGAGCCACCAGGGAAGCCCAAGTTCATTTTTCTTTATTGCTGAGTAGTATTCCATTGGGTGGATGTATCACAGTTTATCTACTCACCTGCTGAATGACATGGAAGTTGTTTCCAATTTTGGGTGAGTGTGAATAAAGTGTCATAAACATTTTCAGACAGGATTTTGTGTGAACTTGCTTTTTTTCACTTGGGTAAATAACTAAGAATGGAATTGCTGAGTAATATGGTAAGATTATAAGATATTTACCTTTATAATAAATTGCTGCATTTTCCCAAGTGGCTGCACAATTTTACATTACCCTCAGCAACGTGTGACAGCTCCCGTTACTCTGCATTCTTGCCAGAACTTAGTATTGTCAGTTTTCGTTCTTTTAATTTTAGCCATTTTAACGGGTGTGTGATGTGTTTTTAACTTCCTAATGACCAATGAGACTGAGTGTTGTTTCATATGCTATTTGCCATCCATACATCTTCACTGGAAAAGTGTTTAGATCTCTTGACCATTTTAAAATTGGGATGTTTAACTTCTTATTGTTAAATTTTGAGAGTTCTTTATGTATTCTGGATACAGCTCTTTACATATAATTTCCAAATATTTTGTCTTTTCATTGTCTTACCGATGTGTTACCAACGTCTTTCAAAGAAACAGTTTTAATTTCAATAAAGTCTAATTTATCAATTTCTTTCTTTTATGGATCATGATTTTGATGTCATATCTAAAACCTCTTTCCAAACCCAATATTACAAAGATTTTCTCCTATGTTTTCTTTTGGAAATTTATATTTTAAAAATTGAAGTATAATCGACAGGCAACATTCTACCAGCCTCAAGTGTACAACATAATGTGTCAACATTTGTGTACACTGCAAAATGATCACAATGATCTAGTTACCATTTGTCACCATATAAAGTTAAAGAATGTTTTTCTTGTGATAAGAGCAACTTTCAAATCTGCAGTACAATATCACTGACTATAGCCCCCAAGCTGCACGTTACATCCCTATGATTTATTTGTTTTATAGATGGAAATTTGTACCTTCTGATCCCTTCACCCATTTTGCCCACCTCCCAACCCCCTTCCCCTCTGGCAACCACCGATTTATTCTCTGTATCTAGGAGCTCTGCTTTGTAGTTTTAGATTCCACATACGAGTGAAATCATATGCTACTTGTCCTTCTCTGACTTATTTCATGTAGCATAATACCCCTGAGGTCCATCCGTGTTGCCACAAGGAAGATGTCACTCTTTTTTTGTAGCCAAATAGTATTCCATTCTCTCTCTATATCAGTTCCTTTATCCAATCACCCACGGATGCACACTTAGGTTGTTTCCATATGTTGGTTATTGTAAATAATTCCGCAGTGAACATAGTGGCGCACATATTTTTTCAAATTAGTGTGTTGGTTTTCTTCAGATAAATACTCATAAATGGGACTGGATCATATGGTAGTTCTATTTTTAATTTTTTGAGGAAGCCCCATACTGTTTTCCATAGAGGCTGCACCAATTTACATCCCCACCAACAGTGTAAATGGGCTCCCTTTCCTCCTCGTTCTCACCAACACTTGCTATTTCTTGCCCTTTTGACGACAGCCATTCTGACAGGTGTGAGCTGGTATCTCATCGCGGTTTTGATTTGCTGCAGTCCCCGGCTATCACTGTGGATTTGTTTATTTCTCCTTGAAGTTTTTATCAGTTTTTGCTTCGTGTATTTTGAAGCTCTGATGTTAGGTGCCTAAACAGGATTGTTTTATATTCTCAAAGAATCACCCACCTTGTCTTTATGCAATATCTCTCTGAAGCCCTTGTTCTAAAGTCTACTGTGTCTGACCTTAATATAGCTTTCCAGTTTTCCTTTGATTCCTGTTAGCATGGTATATCTTTTCTAACCTTTTACTTTTAACCTATGTTTTTAATTTTCATAATGGGTTTTTGTAGATAATAGGTAACTGCATCTTGTTTTTTCATCCAATTTCACAATTTCCAAGTTTTTTCACTGATATACTGAGATCATTCACATTTAATGTGATTGATGTAGCTTGGGCATAATGTGATAGGCCCAAGTGTGTGGTGTTTTTCTTTTTTTCTTTTTTTTTTTTTTGTATTTATGCTACTTGATGTTCTTTGAATCTGGAAAGTCAGCCATCATTTCAAGTATTTTTCCCGGGATTCCAATTACTCATATGTTGGATCATTTAATCTTGTCCCCAAAATGTACCTCTTGCTGTTTTCCATTTGTTCCATCTGGGTTTTTTGTTTCTTTTTTCCTCCTTTTCTACCTCATTTTGGGTTAAGTGTTTTAAATTACATTTTAACACCTCTACTGACATTATTTACACTTCTTTAAAAACTTTTACTAATAATTGTCCTAAAGTTTACAATATACATCTTTAAGGACTCAGTTTCTATCTCCAAATAGCATACTCCAAATACTATAATATGGGAAGAATTTACACAGTATATTCCTAATACCTCACTCCCATCCTTTGCAGTATTTTTACATATGTTATATGTGCAGAATACTATTGTTGCTTTAGTTAGTTATGTTTTACAGTAATTAAAAATAAGTAAAAAATAAAATTTATTTTATCTTCATTTATTCCACTTCCAGTGCTCTTCATTTCTTTGTGCAGATCCAAGTGTTATGTCTGACATCATGTTCCTTCTACCTTTACAAATTCCTTTAGGATTCTTATAGAACAGATCTGCTGGCAATACATTCCCATAGTTTTTGTCTGAGAAAAATCTTTATATCTCCTTCATTTCTGAAAGATACTTCCCACTGCGTGTACCATTCTACGCTGACGGTTTCTTTCCTTTGAAGATGTTACTCTATTGTGTTCTAATGTTCACAGTCTCTGAAGAAATGTCTCCTGTAATTCTTATTCTTATCTTTGTTTTTCTGTAATCTATCATTTTCCTCTGGTTGCCTTCAAGATATTCTCTTTGGTTTTATTTTAGTTTGAATATGATATGCCCAAGTGTGTGGTGTTTTTCTTTTTTTCTTTCTTTTTTTTTTTTTTGTATTTACGCTACTTGATGTTCTTTGAATCTGGAAAATCAGCCATCATTTCGAGTATTTTTCCCGGGATTCCAATTACTCATATGTTGGATCATTTAATCTTGTCCCCAAATTCTTAAAAGGCTCTCTCTCGTACGTTCCTTTCTCTCTGTGTCTCAGCTGTGTAATTTCTATTTATCTATCTTCAACTTTACTGATTCTTTTCTTGTTTGAGTGCCCACCAAAGGCATATATTCATCTCCAGCATTTCTAACATTTCCATCTGATCCTTTCTTTCGTGTTCCATCTCGATGCTGTGATTACTTCGGCGGTTTCTGCATGTTACCTACTTTGTCCATTAGAGCCTTTAATGTATTTATTATTCAGAGTTATTTCCAACATCAGTGTCCTACCCAACTCTTGTTCTTGTTCGGATGACTGCTTTGTCTCTTAGGAGGTTTTTTTCCTTGCTTTGCATATGCTTCATAATTTGCTGAAAAGTGAACATGTATAAGACAGTAGGGACTGAGCATGCCTCTCCTTCCACTAGGTCTGTGTTCCGGTTAATCTAATTAAACTTTAGGCCAGGTCTGAGGTTTGTTGTTGCTATGGTTTCACTCACTGTATGACAGCTTTCAGATCCCTCTAGTGACACGCTGTGCTTCAGGTGGAGGCTGGTTTCCTGAGAGCTCTTTTTTCCAACATCTGCTCCACTTCCAGGCTTTGGTCTTCCCTGCACTGTGCCTCAGAGAAGGTCTGTCTCTTGTAGGTGACTTGAATCAGTCAGTCACAGGATCCAGCACTTACCCCACTTCTCCTTGCAAGTATGTGCCTCTCCTCAGATTTCAGGCCTGCTGGCTGCCCTGTAACCTCAGCACTCTGACGGGTTCAAGAAAGAACACGAACTTGCTGCCCGTCTGGCTTTTTACCTCGTAAGTTTGGAATGATGCTCTTTCCAGCTCTCCCTGAGCAGAAACCAAAGCACTCTCACTCTGAGTTAGTTCAGTGTATGAATCACCTTCTTTCACTTGGGCTTTGCATCACCGTCGCAGTAGAACGTTCAGTTTTCCTCAATTTCCCCAATTACTTCTCTGGCAGCTGGCATCGGTCTGTATGGCTGAGGAAGGAACTTTACATCTCTTTGTTGTTCCTTGCCTTTCCGTAATAAGTTTAAAAGTTTCCCTTCTTTTTTTAAAAAAAAATTTATTTATTTTATTTATTTTTGGCTGTATTGGGTCTTCGTTGCTGCACGTGAGCTTTCTCTAGTTGCGGCGAGCGGGGGCTACTCTTCGTTGTGGTGCACGGGCTTCTCATTGCGGTGGCCTCTCTTGCTGTGGAGCATGAGCTCCAGGTGCATGGGCTTCAGTAGCTGCGGCACGCAGGCTCAGTAGTTGTGGTTCATGGACTCTAGAGTGCAGGCTCAGTAGTTGTATCTCACAGGCTTAGTTGCTCCGTGGCATGTGGGATCCTCCCGGACCAGAGATCGAACCCGTGTCCCCTGCACTGGCAGGCGGAATCTTAACCACTGCACCACCAGGGAAACCCAAAAGTTTCCCTTCTTATTCTATTCTAAAGCATAACCTGCCTTTATAAGAAAGGTAAACATACATACTTAAAACCTTATGTTCTTGTGTGTTCCAGCACCCTGTATAAAATAAAATATATATACAATGACCACTTAGTATTTTCCTTTTCATTGGTGTATATCTCTACTCAATTTTTAATATTCAAATTACAACGTTTTCTATCTTTAAGTCACCTTCTTGTTTCTCTTCAGTAAAGAGTAATAAAGATTTTTTTTTACTAGCTCTTTAAACTTGTAGGTCTTAAGCTGTTAATAAAAACAAGATGCCCAAATAACATTAGTTCTCCAAAGTTATTCCAAATGGCATAACTTCCCCCCAAAGTGGCATCCTATGTGTATTAGTCAAATATAGCACATAGCTAGGTAGTAAGAAAATTGCAGTTTCTAAAATAGCAGCCTAAGTACACAGGGTTAGACATAGCTTAAATTTTATAAAATGTTGAATGATTGAATATGGATGATGCTTAAATATACAGCCTTCAAAACAACAGCACTGATGGTATTACTAGACCAATGCAACGACAGGTGAAAAGAAACGGAATAAAGCAGGAGGTTAGAAAGGATTTCTACCCTGAGAAGAAATTCCAGAGGTCAGGATGTAAGATTGTGGCACTAACATGAGGTCGTAGGCCAAGGCAGCAGCAAGTAGCACTGACTGGATCAGACAATGAAGAAAACATCTAGAAAGTTTAGATTAAATCTCCTCAAAGGGGCTTCCCTGGTGGCGCAGGGGTTGAGAGTCCACCTGACGATGCAGCGGACACGGGTTCGTGCCCCGGTCCGGGAGGATCCCACATGCCGCGGAGCGGCTGGGCCCGTGAGCCATGGCTGCTGAGCCTGCGCGTCCGGAGCCTGTGCTCCGCAATGGGAGAGGCCACAACAGTGAGAAGCCTGCGTACTGCAAAAAAAAAAAAAAAAATCTCCTCAAAGAATTTTCTCTGGCAGGATATGGAATAATGATACATAACAAGAAAGATATTTAAGATAAATTCTTTTGTGGGGGATATCTGATGGTTTCACGGGACCAAAAAATGTTGTCATTTCTACCTTGTGCCCTTACGTCTACAGCAAAAGAAACAAACAGAACTTGAAACCTCCTGCCAAGATGAATAAGAACCCAAAAAACTAAAGGACGGGACTTGCTGTATCTGGAGGGTGTCCTAGGGGCTCTCAGTGATATCACCTGTAGGAGCAGCAGTTTGATATTTTTCTTGTGGCAATCATATCAAGTCCTGAAAAGTACAGCTACTATTATTATTATTGACTTAAGAGAAGAATTTTCACCCTACTGTGTAGAACACCCACATTTGACAGTGGTAGGGACCATCAAGGACATTTAGGTGGCCAAAATCTATAACGACTTCCCAAATTATATTGATATTAACATTCAAGGAGAAAAATTAAGAAAAAGTTATCTAAGTTAAGAAGTTAGCATAATTTGATCTTTATATTATAAAACTTTATATATACAGAACTATATAGTTCTGTATATAGAAGCACGCAGGTTAGCTTCTCACAATAACGTCAACTATCACGACGGATCCAATTCCTCTGGGGTGCTCCCTACCTCGTATTTGAGAAAAGTAAACATGTAATCAAGAAAAAGGCCAAGTTTTTCATTCAATTTAGGTCACAAACATTCTCCATTTGTTTGAAATGAAAGGGAGGGATTATCATTTTAATATACTTATTATCTGAAATGTATTCTAAAATTCCCTCTTTTGGTTTACAGGTAGCTCATATGGAGGGAATCCACGAATTGGGTGGAGTTAGCAGAAAGGTCAGTTCTTTAGTAGAAGTATACTGTGAATACGTTCCAATACCATTTAGCTTTCGGGACGGTATTTGCTGCTGCCATCGTTATTAGTAGTAGTACTGTTACTTTTGTAATCTGGGCACGTAAGCCTGAACAGCAGCAGCCCAGAGTCGTGGCTTCGTGAGGGCCGCTCTGGGAGGGGGCGGGGCGACCCTGCTGACTCACCACCACGCAGTCCCGGGTCGGTCTCCACCACTCGCTTCTTTGGCGATCTGGCCCTTGACTCGATGTGCAGCCGCTGGCCTAGATGCTTGATTTTGTTTACACTGGCATGGACCTGCTGCAAAGTCAACTTAGGGAAAAGAATGATAACCAATGTTTCAAAGATTACAAAAGTGTGCATGAAAAGATACATAAACGAAATACATTTAACTTTTGGTTCTCTGTAGACAGAATGACTGAAAGCACAGTAATAGCATTAATTCAGTCTCCCGCTGCACCACAGCACACGAGGAGCAGTGAAGCTTTACAGCAATCTGTCCACAACATGCTAATTTTTAGGAAGCACACAATTGACCCAAATATCACCTTCTAAAGGTGATATTTTCTTTTTAGAGACATTTTCCCAAACCGGAATGGATCAGAATGTCTATTACCCGATGAGATCTTCCAGACGAGAACTAAGAAGCCACATGTGTCGAGGTACAGAACCAGCACCGACACGTTACGGTTAACGACACAGGAAGAAAAGGACACGTGCTCAGAAGCACACGTGTGCTTGCTCACCGGTGCCTTCTGCACCTCCTCCATGCAGCGCTCGCTGGACTCACTGGAGGATGCGATGCTGAGGTGATGCTCCTGAGACCCGCTGCTCCCCAGGCTCCCATAGCCACTGGATGCGCTCCCGTGAACGGGCTGCAAGAGAGAGGGGCCCGTCGCAGCCCCGGGTGATGCGGCCATCAGAGGAGAGACACAGCATTACCTACCTCTGAGCTTATCTACAGTCATCACAAAATTAAGATTAAAATTTCTGAAATCCTAAATGAGGTGTGTGAAGGATGATGCTGACATGAAAGACATTCCTCTCTCATCTTGGTAATTCTCAAGGGCAGAACCTACTTTTCTAGTCTAGGTGGGTATTTCTAGAACAAACGTTTTAAAAGTCACAGTAAATAAATTTAACAAAACATGAAAATAAACTCTAACTCTTTATGCTGAGTTTGGAATAGACAGAACATATTAAATATATACTGTACTTTTCCCCAAGAACCTCAGAGATACTTTATGAACTCTAGAGACTGTATGAAAGTTATTTTGAACACTACTGGGTAACAGTTTTAGTGATACCATCAGTAAATGCTTGACAAGTTTACTGACTGACTCTCTAGTAGAAAGCATTTTGGTATTTGTTTTCAACAAGCAGTTTTTCCTACTTTGGCTCATAATGACTAGAGATACAGAGACCTGCCACCCCTCTCCCCACCTTTGAAACTGTAATTATTAAAAAAAAATAGTGAAGCCAAAACACTGGCAGCGTCTGGAATACAAGAATGATTCTTTCATTTAGAAATAACTTCTCTCTCTTATTGCTTCCTATGACTCTGTTTGTCGTCTTAAATTGGATTCTTACAAAAAGTCCTGTGTATTTAACACAGAAAAAAGGAAAACAAGATTAATGAAATTTAATTTGAAAACAAAAAGAGGAAGACAAAAATTTCTGGAATGTAGAGGGTAAGGATTTCTCTCTCCTCACGGTTTATTTCTGTGAAGTGACTTTACTAAGACTGAATGTTAAAATTAAAGACAATTATGGGAATATTATGTTTGTTTTTTTAAAATCTCTCACTTTACCTGTAAGAGAAGTCTGTGAATTTGTTCTTGTAATTCTGTTATGTCTTTGTCATTACTGTTCATCTTCTTTATTCTGGCGGCAAAAACATTCTCATTTAGTGGACTCCTACAAAATGCCAAGTGAAAGATTGAGTCAGACAATTTCAAGTTCATTTACAGCGAAGGCTAAAGTGATTCTTAATAGAAAATTCAAACAATAAACCTATGCTTTTACAAAGCAGCTCTTCAAGTCCAAATATAGAAACTATGAAGCTCAAACTCTATTCATAGAGGTAGAGAGAATCCTAGGAAACAAATGAGGTATTAACCGTCTTCTTTAGTTTCTCTGCAGCTGTAATCATTCCACTGTATCTGTATAAATTTAAAATCAGTGGTAGGTATACCCCTAGCTACTAAAATATCTTTAACAGCTACTGGTCTCAGAATTTAACATGAACTGAGTAACCTACTGGCTGTGAGAAATTTTAGGACTTTAAGTTTGGCAAACACACTGAATGCTTAATGTACTTAATCACTCAAGCTACCTAGTAACGATGATTCTGCAGCCCACCCGCGTGGCGAACATGTGGTTGCCACAAAATCTTCAGTCTTATTTATACCCCAATTCTAGAGCATCTGAAATCTACCACCGGAATACAGTGAGAGGCAGACACGTCAGCAGAAAGAGCAGCAAAGACAAGCGACTGACATTCACTTAGGCCCCTCTATGTAACAGGAAGTGCTGTTTTATAACACACATCAAGAATAAGTGACATTTTCTACACCCTTACGACGTGCCGGGCGCTGTGCCAGCCGCTCCACCAGGCACCCCCTCCTCGCTTCCCTGAGCCAGACCCCGGCTCAGGTCCCCCGCTGTCGGGTCTGCCAGGTGCTCCCGGGGCCCAGAGTCCCGGCTCCAGGCCGCACACTCTCGGCCACCACACCGTCCCGCCTCTCGGCACCTCGGTCGCACTAGTGCTGCTAATACCGGACGTGCCGCGGGCCAGACACGTCACCTCCTGAGTCCTCGCGACCCTGGGAGGTAGGAATCAACCCGGCAGAGGTGAAGAAACTTGCCAAGTTGCCGTGGCCAGGCGGCCGGGGCGCGTCTGAAGCCACACGCCCGACCCCCGAGCCGGCTCTCCCTCCTTTTCCTGTTACCAGTCCTGCACACTGCCTCTCACACCTCAGACACGCGGCAACACTTCCCCAAAGACAGAAACTCCTAGCAGGAACGGCGGGACGCCAGCGGGGTCACGGGAGGCGTCAGGAAGAGGCCGCGTCCCCGGCACAGGCCCCCCGCCCCCGCCCAGACCCTGGGAGGCGCCAGGCCCTGTCCGGGGGCACCGGCTCTGCCATGCGGGACGCGGAGGGCCAGCTGCACCTGGACGACAGCCTGACACTGGCACGTCTCAGGTCTCAGGTGCCCCTCCTGTCCTCCGCCCCCTGCCCCCGCCCTCCCCCACCCGCCGCTGGGCGCCAGGCTCCTCCCGCGCTCCGTTAGTTCCTCTGGCGCCTCCCACGGGCCCGGCATGTAAAAGCGTGGCCGCTTCAAAGAAGGGTCCCTGGGGGCTAAAGTGCATCCCCGTGTGCTATGAGCCTGAATGTCTTCCAGAGGCGTCTGGGCTGCTGTTCAAGTGCAATGCTGAGTGGAAACAGAACGTTCTGCTTTGTGCTATGAGATGTGGATGTTCCCAGGCGTGACCCTTCCGACAAAACCAAGTTGGGCTTTTAATCACCAATTACAGAACTCAAAGGATTCGCCGCCTTCATCAAATGGTGTCAAGCTCGGCATGAAGTGTTGGCTGCGGCGGTGGCGGCGGCGGCGGACGTCAGGAAACGGGTCTAGGAGTAAAGAAGGAAATCTGGTGTCCGTCTCCACTTTGCAACCTCCTGCCTCAGTGATCGCCGGGAAAGTGACTCTGTTTCACAGAATGCGGGTTGGTTTGTTTGTTTTGTAAAATCAGAGGTAACTGCAACTAGCCTCCCTTCCCACAGAGCCGCTGGGAAGGACCTGGAGAGAGCCGGACACTCCCATAGCCCCCTCCCTACTTCAACTGTCACACTTTCCAAAACTCTGCTCAGCGCATCACAGTGCCATTGCTGTTTTCCGTTCTCCCATACGCGGTGGGCAAAGGGAACGTCTGTTCTGTTTATAACCTCAGCCTCAGCCTAGCACAACGCCTGACTCAGCAGGTGGCCGTAAACACTTACTGAAGGAATAAATGCATTAAAATAATTTTATAAGCGTAATAGATAATTACCGTTCGATGAGAGAAATTAATACCTACTAGCCTCTAAACTCTTTCCCTCACATAATCCTGGATCTTGAGATGCAATTATTGGTGTAATTTTAAAAAACACTGAAAACATTGGGAGTACTAATATGTCGGTTTATTCCATATATTTTTAATCAAAGAACTGAAAGGATGGCTTGGTGAATGAATCTAGGATGCACCTCTAGCACTGACAGGGAGGTACTCAGACTGGTCAACAGACACCCAGATGGACGTCTCGTCAGAGGAACTGTACTTGCTTCGGGGTTTCCTATATTCATCCTAAGCAACCATCTGATTTTTAAAAAATATTTATTTATTTGGCCGTGCCGGGTCTTAATTGTGGCACGCGGGACCTTTTTTGAGTTGCGGCATGTGGGATCTAGTTCCCAGACCAGGGATCGAACCTGGGCCCCCTGCATTAGGAGGGCGGAGTCTAAGCCACTGGACCACCAGGGAAGTCCCCAACCATCTGATTTTATTTTCATTTCCCAAGAGGTCTCCCTACTGGGAAAAAAAAAGTCCTTTCTGAGCAGCACGAATAGCACTTCCTTGGCAGTCATGTTCGTTACCTCAATTATCCAGTCAGTTTTCTACCATAAATCAGCCTCATGAGTCAGGGAGGCAAGGAGCCCGATTCTTCCATTAAAGCGGCAGACCTCCTCTGCTGAGAGGCCAAACCCTGGAGCACAAAAAGGTCAGAGCAACCTGAGGCCTATCTCACAGTGGCCAAAACATCACTCTCTCACGATATAACACGTGATAAAATACTCTTACTGGGAGATGTACTGTTCTGTACACAGAAGTTTTATTCTTCTGTGTACAAAGTTGTATAACAAAATACAAAAGACAGAGTTGCTCAATTTCAGCATGACACTGAAGAGTTAAGTATAATTTCCACTCTTAAAAGAAATAGACATCAAAAGGAAACTTATGGGATGGGCCAGTTAAGAAACCTACAGGTCAACTTTAAATGGACCACAAAGTCCAGGGACTACAGGAGTATCTCAGATTACAGGAACCGTGGTCCCGGTTGCCCTGGATCCATTTTGCAAGGCTGTTGTACGGACAGGTAACAACAATCAAGCGGGCTTGGGTCAGCCATGCTGGCAGCAGAATAAATATGAAAGAATTTAAATATTAAAAATAAAGATTTAGGGACTTCACTGGTGGTCCAGTGGTTAAAGACTTTGCCTTCCAAGGCAGGGGGTGCAGGTTCAACCCCTGGTGGGGGAGCTAAGATCCCACATGCCTCGAGGCCAAAAACAACAAAACATAAAACAGAAGCAATACTGTAACAAATTCAATGAAGACTTCAAAAATGGTCCACATAAAAAAAAAAAAAGATTTAATAAAATTGACACAAATAAGTGGAATTTGACAGCAGAAGGCTGATATAAAAAATTTGACATGCTCACTGAAGAGAACCTTAAAATTCAGAGAAGGAAAAAAAACAAAACTTCACCCAAAATCCCACTATCCACACATAACCAAAATGTATTTTCTTTCCTTCTAATCTTCTTTTTCCTATTTCATAGTGTTTGTGTTTTAAACATAATTATAATCATACTGTATAAAAACTTCTGTATGCTGCTTTTTACATCATCGAATATATCAATTTCCCATACTCTCTGTAAAAATTTTTATTGACCAATATAATAACATGTCAAGCAGATATTTCAGAATCTACTTAATGATAGACATTTAAGCTATTACAATTAAAAAATGCTGCAAAATCTGTCTTTTCTTTATAAGGCTTTCTGTATTTCGGCTTCTTTAGAATATTCCAATAAGGGAATCGTTAGGCCAAGGAGGTAGAAATCTTACAAAGCCCTTGATACTTATTGCCAAACTGTCTTCCAGAAGCACTGAAAAAAACCTGTCCTTCGTTTAGTTCACGTGTTAGTTGATTCAAAGGGGAATCAATGGGCCAAAGAACATTATTTGGAAAAAGATTTTTTAGAAAATATGCAAACTGACTGACTTACGTTCGCACTTTATGCCGACCGATGATGAAAGAAACCTTCCGGCTCCATGGGTTCACAAAGCTGGACCAACTGGAATCCAATACAATGTAATCCCCATTTTGAGAACAAAATCTAATGGGTGAATGTTCAAAGGGTAGATGGCCTGCATACTTCAAGACTATATAAAATAATAAGACAAAATTAGAATTTATTTAACACGGATATTGATTACAAATGTCTTTTTTTAAGGCATTTGTTTGTAAGTGTTTTAGAATGTCAAAATAGAAAAAAAAAATTGTTTCAGCAGTTCCAATACATTGCTTACCTGGTTAAAGGTTAAGCTCTAACGATTAGAGCTTATGACAAACTTAAAAAGATCAATGAGGGCTTCCCTGGTGGCGTGGTGGTTGAGAGTCCGCCTGCCGATGCAGGGGACGCGGTTTTGTGCCCCCGTCCGGGAGGCTCCCACATGCCGCGGAGTGGCTGGGCCTGTGAACCATGGTCGCTTAGCCTGCGCATCTGGAGCCTGTGCTCCGCAACGGGAGAGGCCACAGCAGTGAGAGGCCCGCGTACCGCAAAAAAAAAAAAAAAAAAAAAAAAAAAAAGATCAATGAAAAAGAAATGTCCTCCTATAAAGAAGTAGGTCCTTACCTTTTTGGTGTATGGCGACCATTAGAGAACGATCTTCCGGGTGCAGGTATGTCAGGATGGATGTTCCAATCAGATCCTGAGGTAGGTAACCCAGCAGAGGCACTGCTCTGAGCACAGACACAGCACAGGCAGCATGTCACACGCACCAAGTAACTCATACCTTATATACTTTCAACAGTACTTTTCAGCTAAACTCTAAATATGACAAAGGGTATGCAAAAGATGTTCATTACAGCATTTATAAATGCTACAAACAACCCAAGTGCCTATATTGTGGGGAAATAGATACACAATCTAAGAAGTGTTGGTCATCTGACATATTGCATCAAAATCACCTGTGAAACTTCTAAAAAACAGATTTGCAGGCTCACCACAAGCTTACTAAATCAGAATTTCTGTGGTAAGACTAGGAGTCTATATTGTTAACAAGTTCCTCAGAGGTCTCTGATGCCCTCCATTTCGCTGCCTTTTAAAAAGTCTACAAAGATCACATTATAACATAGAAAAATGCTTATGATGTTAAATGAATAAAGCAGCTAAAAATTTTCTACAGAATAATTAAAATTATACAAAAACAATGTCTCCCAAAAGGTGATATCAAATAGACAACCAGTCACAAAGCCATTTGTAGGATAAAGGTTCATGGGAAAATTCTGATGTACAGACACTCAAGATGACTTAGACAAAACTGACTCCAGAAACATTTTCTATGTGTACAAATTCACAAATACTTTCTATTGCAATAAATTTAAGCTGTTTTCAGAATAACTTCAGCTAAAATTTTCTTACCTTCTACAGATTATATTATACAAAGTATCTCACTAATTACTGTTTAGTTTCAGGGTAACTAAACAGTAATAAATAGGTAATAAACCCATTTCCAGATGTTAAAAAAAATTTTTTAAAGCTTTTTTTTTGGCCGCATCACTCGGCTTGTGGGATCTTAGTTCCCCGACCAGGGATTGAACCTGCGCCCTCGGCAGTGAAAGCATGGCATCCTAACCACTGGACCGCCAGGGAATTCCCTGTATGTTAAGATTTTTTAAAAACCAAAATTAAGGGCTTCCCTGGTGGCGCAGTGGTTGAGAGTCCGCCTGCCGATGCAGGGGACACGGGTTCGTGCCCCGGTCCGGGAAGATCCCACATGCCGCGGAGCGGCTAGGCCCATGAGCCATGGCCGCTGCGCCTGCGCGTGCAGAGCCTGTGCTCCGCAACGGGAGAGGCCACAACAGTGAGAGGCCCGCGTACTGCAAAAAAAAACCAAAACAAACCAAAATTAATAACTATCATAACTGTGCCAGGTTTTTTGACATTTTTGCTTATGCTTATCTGTGGTACGGTACATTGGTTCTCAGATTTTCAGATTTCACAAATAAGTAAAATTTTTAAGTAAATGTGGGTGGAAATGGAGGGTACGAACAGGGGATAACAATGTTTTGTTTTTCCAAATAAAGGTATCAAAAAAACAACAATAAGCAACAACTATTATGTACTGTCACTAACTCTTTAAATAAGAAAGACTATTTTAATAACCAAAAAAAAAACAGGAAGGACGCTAAGTTCAAAATAAGTAACAGTTCTTCACACACACGATAAATCTGCCTTATTTTTCTTTCTCTTCTCCCCCACTTCAGACTAATAAAAATTCATTATAAACTGTTTAGGAAGCACCTGCCTAGTGGAAATAACACTGGAATAGGACTTGGAGGCCAGAGTCGTGGTCTCATTTGGACCACAGTCATCTAATACCACGTGGCCCACGTTCATTGTCCTCTTGTGCAAACTGGAAAAATAATTTCTGACTTTCCTAAAGCTTTGAAATAAATATGATAATGTGTAAATCTTAGCACTATAACATGCAAGATATTTACATTAAAAATTTACACAACACGGGACTTCCCTGGTGGTCCAGTGGTAAAGAATCCACCTTCCAATGCAGGGGACACAGGTTTGAGCCCTGGTCCGGGAACTAAGATCCTACACGCCGCGGGGCAACTAAGCCCGCACGCCATAACTACTGAGCTCGTGCATCTCAGTGAGACAGCTTGCATGCCGCAAACTACAAAGCCCACGCGCTCTGGAACCCGCGCGCCGCAACTAGAGAGAAGACCGCGCGCCGCAACGAAGAGATCCCGCGTGCCTCAACAAAGACCCCGTGTGCCGCAACTGAGACCCGACGCCGTCAAAAATATATACATAAGGAAAATAAATAAATATTAAAAAAATTTACACAACACGAATTTCAAACTAACAAAACTCAAATGCGCAAATGAATAGATTCAGCTCTATCACGTTACGTTTAACATGTTAAACGTTATGTAAACGTTTAAATATTTTTATTTATTTTCAGAAACAAATTTCTTTTAGGCTTAAAGACGTACTTACCTTTCATCTATTTCAAGAAAAACACACCCGGGGGTGTGTGTTGTGGTAAAAATTCTTTTATCCACTGGGATTCGAGGAGCTATGGAAACCAGAAAGACTGGTTTAAAGGCAAATACCTAATTAACTATCCACTTAACATATTAAAGAGGGAACAAACTCTATAGGCCCTGGCAGAAATCTCACCTAGGGACCTGGCCTTTGAGCAGCCAAAGCTAATAACTTTCATTATTAACCACATTTTAATTAGGTCAAAACGTGATGCCTACTAAGGTTAATTTTAAACAGACAGAAAGTCTGTGTACATCGAATAGCTTATCCATCACAATCTAACAGTCAAAGATGGGGTCGTTTAGAGTTCAGGACAAAAATGTTTCATATTTAGTGGTTGAATACAACTAAGCAAATAGGATGTGAAACGTCAGAACAATAGGGACGTATTTAATCTGTAATAAAATTGGCAGGGTCAGTGCTGCTACAGTCTGCTTTGACAATGTAGTGATTAGCACATTAGGGAACAATTTGAGCATGACACTAACTCCGCTTAGGCACGATTTCATTTGCAAGAAACACGAGGTGAATGCAGAAAAGAGCAGCTAGTTGAATGGAGTCACTTAGGAACGTGAAGAAACATGCACACACCTGAAACATCCACCTGCAGCCTCTGTTCACCAGGTGTGCTCTGAGCCACGCCCGTCCAACCTGGTGATGGAACTTTCCCTCTGATTTCAGTCCGCCTTCCCCTCACTCCTCACAGTAATGCACAAGCTGCAGCCCTTCCAACACCCACGTCCACAGCAAACCGCAGGGCTTTTCCGCTGTGGCGAGCCGCATTTATTGTATCACTTGTGCATGTCTTCATCATTTAATGTGTAACACCGTGTTACCATTTTATGAGATTCCCGTCTTATTTTTAACGTATGGTTACTTGAGTGTTGTGCCCCTAAACTCATTTTTCCCATAAGCCCTGTGGTTTGTGTGAATTTTTTTGCACGGGATGGTAAGTTTTAGGAAAGCATATGTCACATTACAGCAGAACCAACTGTAATTTCAAATGATAAATGGAAGCTGCTTCTGTTTTGATATATGAATTTAGCAATGCTGTTCTGCCACTGGAAGACATAAATTATACTTTTTACGCAGGGCGCTTTCAAAACACTTAAAAATATAAATTCATTCTTGTAACCTCTGTATGCAACAATTTCAATGCTCTCCTGTCACGCAAGACAGAAGCAAAAGGCCACAGGATGGTCACCAGTAGAGAAAGGATTAGAAGACTGCACATCTGCGGCCAAGTCTATGCTCAGACCCCTGGGCCATGCTGTCCTTAAAGGAGATGACCACACAGGAAGTCAAGGCCAGCAAACAGAGACGTCAGGGAAAATCAGCTCAGGGCCAAGCTGAAGACAGTGGCTGCAGTAAACAGGCTTTCACGTGCTTCTTTCTGATGTGCTGACACGTCACATCTGACCTAAACGCAGACGCTCCTGACCTACCTTCGTAACCAGAATGAATCTTCTCCACCAGTGTGAGACAGCAGGGCTCAGGCTCCGGGCGGGCCGAGCTGTGCACATGAATCAAATAGGGGATAATCCGGAATGGGCAGTAAGGCTGCCTCAGCTCCCGGGCTTCACCTCCACTGAAGAGAAGAAAAATGGTTTAGTACCAGTCCTGACCTGTTCACTTAGTCCAACGTGAAACAAGGCCAGGGAAAATGTTTTGTTGGTAATTTCCAAGAGAGACGTGTCTGAATCTAAAATGTTTAGACATATTTATTTATTTATTTTGGCTGTGTTGGGTCTTCGTTGCTGCATGTGGGCTTTCTCTAGTTGCGCTGAGCGGAGGCTACTCTTCGTTGTGGCGCGTGGGCTTCTCATCGCAGTGGCTTCTCTTGTGGAGCACGGGCTCTAGGCGCATGGGCTTCAGTAGCTGTGGCTCACGGGCTCAGTAGTTGTGGCTCGTGGGCTCAGTAGTTGTGGCTCACGGGCTTAGCTGCTCCGCGGCACGTGGGATCTTCCCGGACCAGGGCTCAAGCCCGTGTTCCCTGCATTGGCAGGCGGATTCTTAACCACTGCGCCACCAGGGAAGCCCAAAACATATTTATTTTTAAAAGGAGGGACACGTTAGTTTAAATTTTCAATAGCCACGGGCAATGATGCTCGTTTGCTATTGGATGAGCGGGAGGCTGCCCGGAGCGGCGGCTCGCTGATTTCAGCGTGGCTCGCTGCGCCCGCCGGGAAGAGGGGCAGAGGCACAGCCGCCTGTCTTGCCTCGTGCGTCTAAGCCAAGTCCCACGTGGTGGAGAACAAGGCCCCGGGGCCACGCCCCCAGCCGGCCCTGCGCCAGCCCTTCCCACGCCCTCGTTCAAATGACCGATTCAGTCCCACCGCTTCAGCCGCGCCGCTGCCCGGCGCAGACCTTGTGTGCGGCTCAGCGTCGCCCACCGTGCCTAGCTACAGGGAGATGGCGGGGCTGGACCCTCTCGGCCAACCGGCGCGGAGGCTGCTCGCTCCCTCTCAGGAGGCTCCCGGGGCGAGGGGTCTGCAACAAGCACACAGATGTCCATCCTGTTTCATCAGCCTGGCTGCCTGGAAGACGTTTCCACTTGGATCTGCCCGAACGTCCCAACCTGTATTTCACGCTCCCCCGTTTCTGCCCATCGCACCTCTCCTCGCCAACCATCACGAGCGTGGATGTTCGGGGGTCTCTGGCCGCCCTCCCGCTCTCTTCTCTCCTCTAACTCCAGCATCTCCTGTGACTCCTCCACTCTCAGCCGTGACCCTGCTTCCTAGGTCACCGCTCAGAAGAGCACCTTCTCCTGGCAGTCACCTGCGAGCATCTGTACCTGTGCTAGTGGCTCCCCTCCCATTTCTGTGCGTGCTTTCTCCAGGCTCATCCCGTCCTGAGCTTCTCAGTGCCATCTATATGCCGATGACCTGCACATCTGTCTCTAGCCCGGCCTCCTCCCCTGAACCCCGGGCTCCTGGACCAACGCCTCGTCAACATCACGAGGCAGATTTCTACTCGACACTACACACTCACCTAAAACTAAGGCACACGCTCTCCCCTCTGCTCTCCAGGCAGCTGCTTGTCCTACAGTTTCCTCCTCCCCAATACATGGCACCTTGAGTCAAGACTCCCACGTCACCTGACTACTCTTTCTATCTCGCACCCGAAACTAACCCACCAGTATACGCTGCTAGGTCTCCCCTGGCTCAGGAAAGGCACCTGAAAACATTTACCAACATAAGAAACACACAGAGCGCTTACTACGCGGCAGGCACTGCTCTCAGATCTTCATAACCAACAACTCACCTGCGAGTGACAGAAAGAACCGACATGGCCCTCCCCACACACGCACACCTTTCCAGGTTATCCTTCCCCAAGCATTCGAACACTCTTAGCGCGAGTCCCCCTCAGTTCCATGGAGTGGAATGATCCATTACAAGGATTTCTCTTCCCCGCATACCAAAAGCATTTAGTAACCTCAATACTACTGTTGGTGATCATGACGTCATTTAAAACCATTTTTTCTTTTTACTTTGAAAGTAACATTAACATATCAAAGTAAATTTGGAAGAGAAAAAAAAATCACTAATAAATCCTACCAGAAATCAACTACTATTAAAATGTTGATCTCTTTTCTTCTAGTTCACTGTCACTGGACCTTTTAAGTCCTCATAAATATACCTACCTTGCTTTCTTTCAGGTTGTTCAAAATTTCAAAAATTAAGTTTAAATGTGACTGAAAAACAAAAACAAAAAAGCTCCACAAAACTGTCATCTGAAAGTATATTTCATGTCCAGTAACTCTCACATGCCCTGGGTTAAGAATGATCCTTCTGGTCTCTTCCCCTATGGCATTATTATCTACTTTTCTCATAAGTACATGTGTCTTCGCCTCAATCAAAACACAAACTTCGTGCAGCAAGAACCAGGTCTTGTCTTTTGTATCCACAGCAGACCTAGCTGAATAAGGCATCAAAATAAGTGCCAAATAAAATCAGAGGGATGAGTTTGGGATTAACAGATAAGGACTGCTATATATAAAACACATAAACAAGGACCTACTTTATAGGTCCTTATGGCATCTATAAATATAGTTCCCTGTCCTTATAGCACAGGGGACTGTATTTAATATCTTGGAATAACCAATAATGGAAAAGAACCTGAAAAAGAATATATATATGTATGTATATATGTGTATATAATGATATATATATATATATATATATACACACACACATATGTATAACTGAACCACTTTGCTGTACAGCTGAAACATTGTAAATCAACTATACAGTCAATTTTAAAAAATAAATAAAGTAAAACCAGAGCCCACTCCACCGTGCCTGGCCTCCAGGAGCTCCCACACTCACCGGATCCTGCAGAAAAAGGACTTCACCGGAGCGAATTCATAGCGTGAGGCTGCTGGAAACAAACACACGTGTCAGTGTCCCGCCTGCACGCAGCTCCTCCCCAAACTGTGACTGCACAAAGGGGAGACTCTTCAGGGACAGAGCTGCTCTTGATTAAAATAGGACTCTCCTCCCTCACTAAGATCTAGTTCCATCCAGTATTTTCCCAGGGCGCTTTCGTGTTGAATAGTAACCCTCAGGTGAGACCCTGAGAGCACCTGACGGAGGCCTCTCCCTGTCACCCCCTGCAGTCCTGTCTGCATTTCTGCTCCTGCCTGGACTCACTGCTTCAAATGTCAACGTAATCATCCTGCGACACAATTATTTCGCTGGTAATATTCTATTCCCCTGTAATAGTCTGGACACGTCTCAAAAACTGGGAATTCCGATTACTTAGAGCTTTCAGGTAGAGGATACATACATTTCTTTCCTTGGACAAATTCCCCAGAGCTGTGTTCCTAGATTAGATGATATCATTTCATGACTCTCATCATATATTGGCAAACTTAGCTCCAGCAGATGGTACCAATTCAGTGTCATTAATAACACTTTCTCACACTCCTCATGCCAAAGGTTTTGCTTCAACTTTATTGACTTCGCATTTATTTTATTGATGTGTGAGGTGGTAATTCAGAAACATTTAAATTTGCCCATCTTAGGAAACTGAACTTATTTCCAAATGTTTGTTGATTACTTTATTTCGTCTGGTAGAACTCCCTGAATATACATCTTTTGGGCATTTATTCACTGGAGTGAAAAGTTTTCAGTTATAGAAACCAAGGAAATGTTTACAACCAAGGAGATGTTTTTAAAAAAATATACACTGAAGGAGCACCTACAACGAGGATTCTGAAGAACCAAAATACTGAACATGGTCCAGGTGTTTGTACTCCTAAGGAAAGGATCATAGGAAGAATAAGAAAATGGGCTTTTGAGTGATCAAGAAAAATGTTCACAATTTAAAAAAATCCCTCCAGTTTAAAAGTAAAGGGACCAGTGACCAAACTCCTGTAATTCGTGAAACTATGAAAGTTACAGGTCCAGAATTCTGAAGCCAGAAGTTCTTACAGAATGTCTAGGAGAAATAACAGAAAGAACTTGACAAAGTAAGCTAAAGAAATTAATTACTCTAAGATACGCTATCATCTTAACACAGAAACTGTTTCTGCAGTTTCTGTGGAGGAATTAAGGCAAGATAAAGATTTTTCAGAACTATCCTTGATTTATGGGCTGATTCTCGCGGGTGGGAACCGTCCCTCGGTGACACTTTCAAACGCTCGCCTTTGGCTGAGGACAGTCCTCCCGCTTTAAGGCACAGTCCCAGCAGCCATGGGTCAGATGGGCTCTGGATGCATGCTGTCACGGCGAAGGCCGGCTCCATACTTGCAGGTGTGACCCTGGCATCTCTGTGACCATGGCAGATAAGAAAGGGCACAGTTGCTGGCTCTGAGGGACCCGACTGTTGCCTGAGCCCTGCTTCCCGCGGGCTGCCCCCGGCCCGTGCCCGTACACGGAGCAGGCAACGAGGCAGGACCATTCCATGGAGACGCCGGGCTCCTCCAGCGGGTGGACCCTCTGGCTGCCTGGCCCAGAAGCTCTCTGGACTGCGCTGCGGCCCGAGGCTCCTGCTGCCCAGCCCTCCCCCCGCCTCGCTCCTTCCAGCGATGCCAGCGATGAGGGCTGAGGGCTCCTCTCACCACCTTCCACCCGCTCCCCCAGTCAGCGTCCCGCTTCTGGGCAAACCCGAACTAATACAGTTACTCTGTCCATCTACCGGGGAGAATGACAGTACCTACACCTCACAAGGTCTTCGTGAAGATTAACTCAGTTGATCCACGAAAGCAAAGAGAAGGGTCCCTGGCAAATAGTAACCGTTCAACAGATGACAGCAGTTAAGATGAGCCTTTATGCTGCGGATGCTCCAAATATCTCCAAGTCTTCCCCAACCTACAGCTTGCTGGGTTCTCACAGAAAGCCCGTATTAACAGGCACGTCAGAAACTATGATTCTCATTTTACAACGAGAAGCCAAGTGGCCTCCAAGGTTCACGAAGGGACAGAATGCAATTTGAAACTCAGACCTTCAGATTCTGAGCTTAACATTCTTTGCACATAAAAAAATACTGCAACTCTGCTGTAAGGTGAACTCACTTACACTACTTATACATTGTAGCAGGCACCTGAATTCAACTGCCCCCCCCGCTCAGAGTCCTGTAACACAGAGAGCCAGCCTACCGGATCTCAAAAACAGTACACGGGGGCCCGCAGTCACTTCCACACCTGGGCCGGAAAGTGCGAATTCTTGTTTCTGGAAGTGTGTTCTAAAGAAACAGCGGTCAGATCCTTCTGAGAGGTCTGTACAACAAGCCTAAGTGGAAATGTGCTCTAACACGGGGCCAAAGCTGACAACTGCTGAGTTTAGAGCTTCCCGTGTCCTCTTAATGCCCTATGAGTTCAAAGGAAGGGACAGAAAGAGGTAACGTGAGCACAGCCCAGAAATGGTGTGGAGCTGAACAACGGCCCTCAGGGAGGGTGTGGATCCCTGGGGTTCCTAAAGTGGAAGCATAGTGTGAGAAGTAAACTAAATGGAGCAAGTAAATGTTCAGGTCCAAGAGACAACACTCTCAGGGACTATTATGTTTTTACAAGTAGGGGAAATACCACTGAGTAATTACCAAAGATAAGAAAGTGAAAAGATCAGGGAATTCCCTAGTGGTCCAGTGGCTGGGACTCCGTGCTTCCACTGCAGGCGCATAGGTTTGATCCCTGGTCAGGGAACTAAGATCCCGCAAGCCTTGCAGCACAGCCAAAAAAAGACAAGTGAAAAGATCAGACAGAGGCTATAGGGCAATACCGAAGGGAAAATGGGAAAGACCTGGTGAACAGTACCACATGTCAGTTCTGTTCACTGTTGTACCTTAGCACCTAGAACAGCTCCTGGCCCGCAGACACTGCTATATAATGTCTAGGGAATGAACAAACGATGAACAAAAGCAGAGAAACAAACGTGGACAATTAAAGGTTGAAAACGCATGTTTCCGAAAGAGGAAGAAAAATGAAATCAGTGTTTTTGAATGAAGGGAAAAGGAGAGAGGGAGCTGGAAGAAAGCAAGGGTGACAGGTGTCTTTTCTGAAGCTTATATAAAACGTGCACAGAGAATGGGGCAAGGGTCTGGGATTGAAAAAAGAAGGCTGTAACACTGTTCTTCACTGGACTGAGAACTGGATTAAAAACCAGAATGAGTACAGAGCTCTAGATTAGCAGGATGAAGTTCTGAGGATCTGTTTCACAACACTGTGAATGTACTTAATGCTGCTGAACTGTATACTTGAAAATGGTTACGATGGTAAATTTTGTGAATGTGTTTTTTACCATAATAAAAATAATCAAAATTTTTTAAAAATGAGAGAAAAGGGTTTGGGATCAAAAAGGAAGCTGATCTTTACTAAGTTCTTTAAGAGACATTTCACAAAAAATATTAAAGAGGGAATAAAGGGTGACTTAAGAAAGAATGAATGCGACTTCCCTGGTGGTGGAGTGGTGAAGATTCTGCCCTCCCAACGCAGGGGACCCAGGTTCGATTCCTGGTCAGGGAACTAGATCCCACATGCATGCCGCAACTAAGAGCTCGCACGCCTCAACTAAGGAGCCCGTGAGCCACAAGTAAGGAGCCCTCAAGCCACAACTAAAGAGCCCACGTGCTGCAACTAAGGAGCTGGAGAGCTGCAACTAAGGAGCTCACCTGCCGCAACAAAGACCCGGCACAACCAAATAAATAAATAAATTTTTTTTTAAAAAAAAAGAATGAATGAATGAATGAAAGATTACATGGGATTGAATAACACAAAGAAAACTTGAGTGGGAACCCACTCCCCACCCCCAGTTCAGGAAAAGCAGTCTTTCAGAAGGAAAACAAAATGATGAGATTCATAACTTTTGGGGAGAAGAAAAGCTGGAAAGGGATCTAACTTTGAGAAGTTTACCTCCAGAGCAAAGCAGAGAAATAATGAAGTCAGTATAAGAGGAAAAACATTTAATTTTATTAACAACAGACACTTTGTAGCAATTAACCTGCTATACACGATGCTGTAACACACCATATCTATGGCATATAGTCTGTGAAACTAACTTGATTAAATGAAAACAAATTTATTGGATCTTTATGTTATTAGCAGCATTTAAAATGCTATTTTCATCACATTCTGACTTTTAAAATGAAGAAATAAGAAAAACTATATATTTGCATGTTCTGAATAAGGCATTCATTTGTGTACTATTTCTGAAGAATGAAACTGACCTTTACCAGGCAAGATAAACATCTGAATATTGGTCCCATTACCTCTTTGGGTCCAGTTGTTCCAGAAAGGAAGCTGAGCATGGGCAGTGTGCGTGTAGAACACCCTCACGTCTTGAGGGGCGAGCAGGTCAACGAAATGAGAGGACTCTAAGAACTCTTTCTTACAGTGCAGGATCGAAGGAGCCTGTTCAGAAACGTGCACTAACCTTCCAGACAGAAATGAAAAAACTGCCACGAAGGTATCCTACGAAAAATATTTAAAATAAATGCAAAATATTGAGATACATACTGGCAATATTCCCTGAATAAATTTCATCTAGACGTCTACCATGAACAATAGCTTAATACCATGATCAGTAGCTTAAAACACACACACACACACACACACACACACACACACACACACACCTGCAAAGGCAATAAATCGCTGTAAAACCTGCATTGTTCCCTCTGAAGGTTTAAGTTCTGCCAAACAATGCACCAGCTCATTCTACACGGACTAAACACAGTGTATACACTGTATACACTTCTGATTCCCTCTCCTTTGCAAACTGTACCTGGAAGGACTGTCTTCTCTTCACCCATATGCATATTCCAGGCTTCAAGACCAAGCTCAAGAGTCACTTGCTCCAAGACGTTGTCTTTGACAAACCTCATTACATAAGAATCATTTCTCTAATGTGTTCCATTAGATATATACATAGCTTGCTTATAATCGGCCACTGCTTGTACCTGCTAGCAAGTGGCGTATGTTTTCCTCTCTAGATTTACTTTGAAGATCTTAAAGGGAAAATGTTTTCCTTAAACTTTATTTCCCTTAAATCTCCATAGCGCCTACTACCGTGTTATAAACACATCAGTTAGTAAAATAAGCACTGTAACACTAGGGATAGCTCATGCTCCAATATTATAAAATCTTTAAGTTACAATTATGTTGAGGTCTACACATAAATTAAGTAATCTCCATCATATCAGCAAAACATGAGGCTCCATTGTTCTGTCAACATGAAGAGATTCAAAAGAGATACACTAAATATCTCTTCCAAAATTTTACAAAAAATGACAGCATCTCAACTCACCTGCTCTATAAAATCCAGTTGTTACAACTTGAAGTAGTAGGTATTGGAACTAAGAATGATATAAATAGGAATTAACAATTCAGAGATTAGAATAAGATGCAGGAAATCACTCTGCAGTGTTATTTTTTTCTTCCTTTGAGAGAACTCAGGGATGCTAAGGAGAGAGAGGCACCTCATGACGGAAGCAAAGCCAACTACTACTTATGTGTTGCCTCCTGTTTTTAGATGTTTTCTCTGGCAAGGGCAGGAGAAACTCCACAAGGCCTCTTTAACAGTTTTCTCCTATGCTTGACCTCAAACTGTGGTTACTGAAATGCTCAGTTATTATTTAAAAAAATCTGCATCTAGATAAGATCGTTAGGAAAAATCACCCAGGTTGATATGGCAAAATTTGTGAATGCTTACTGTGTTTTTGGAAGTGTGCTCTGAAGCAATAGCAGCCAGCTCCTCAACACTGTACATGGTCACGTCTGCTTGAGGCGCTCCATTCTGATTGAGAATCTGGAAAAACTCACTGTTTGCTAAGAAACACAGGAAAATAAATAGGTAGTCCAGTGACAAGAGTATCTTTAGGAAATCATTTTTCATCAGTATAAAAGCAGGCTTGCTTTTTAGGATGAGGACACCTCAGCATGTTTTCCTTGAAATCAGATCATTTTCTTCTTTCAACTAAAATACTGATAGTTGTACAAACTTAAGATTTTGAATTTTATGAATTCTGCATGTTCCAGATCACAAGGAATGAGACACACTGAAGGTACCAAAACAAGGTACTGAAACCCAAAATTCCAAATACACACACAGGAAATCTGTATGGCAGAAACATTATTCCAGGATTCAGGAACTATATACCATCTATGAAGCCACAGAGGTTTGTGCTACAGAATGCGTATTTTTAAAATCCCTTGAGAAGAAGTCTGAAAAGCCATAAAAAGAAAAAAATGTTTACGACCATTCGTTTTTAATTTGGTAAATTCCTGATACATCATGACTGTATTTTAAAAGTATGTCCATGGCAGGGAAATGTAAATGTATTTAATCAAGTGTATTTTTCCCCTAATAGTCACAGAAGACAATATTCTTTTAAAAAGTGAATCTTCAAACTGTGCTTATACCAAGCTCTACTCTCCTGAAACAAATCAGCAAAATACTGCACGGTTACTAAGCTATGACACAAATAAGGTTCTCCGAGTGCTCATGTGAAAAACTAAGATGCTAATGCCATCAGTGTAGATTTGCACATCTCACATAAAGCACCATAAAAAGCTCAAAACATTTCTGCGCCTAAAACCAGGCAGACAACTGCTCTGGCCCGGCTGCTGTTTACGAGCAGTGGTGTCCGTGCACGACTGTATCCCCTCTCCAGCCCGTTTACCTTGCACGCTGTGTACGCAGCGAAGGGCATAGTTGAGAGCATCCAGGGTGCTTGGTTTACTCTGTCTCTCTGACGGAAAGTATTTTTTCATTTCTTGGACAACCGTTATAAGGTCTTTGGAAACTCTGTTTTGATCTTGTGGTTCACTGTAAGATAAAAAAGATTCTAAATTCACACTTTCGATTATAATAAGTCAACTTTTACTGAACAGCGTATTTCATGCCAGGCCCGCTTTCTAAGCCCTTAACATGGATCAGCTCATTTAGTTCACAGATTTATTATCCACCACTTTTTTTTTTTTTAACAGGTGGAGAATCTCAGGCAAAGAAATTGGTAAACATCAAGCATTTTCCACTCTCTTATTCCCACTTCAGCCGAGAGTCAGCTAAATTCCTCAACCACTTTTTACCTTTTGGTTAATTTCCTTCAGTTTCTCCAGGGTATTTCATTCTAAGTTGTCTGAGTCTCTTTAAACTTTTTCCTAGGCTTACAAACAAAATATAGAAAGATGTAAGCCCGCCTTTCCCCTCTACCACCCCAGCAGAGAACAACAAACACGTCAGGTTATTTCACCTGTTGCTGGTCTGCACGTATTTGCTCCGCAGCTGGTATTTCCGGCTCCACATCTCAGCAGAGTCCTTCCCCAGCGCCTCAGGACCGCTGGCCTGTGGTCCTTCAAGTTCATGAGGCTGCCTCCGCCTAGAGTCCTGAGATTTACCACCGGACACTTCCAGATCTTCACAGGGATCCATCGCTCGCCCGGCAGTCCTCAGCCTGTCGCCTGCTACTTTGCTACTTTGCGATCGGCGACGGAAATGTACTTCTCATTTTGGTCCAGGCCATCGTCTCAGAGAAAATGTCAGTCATCACAAGCCGGCAAGTAGAGGTACTCTTTCTGCTCCTCCGGGGGCACTTTTCTCCCCAGTATTTCCCTGCAGTCTTGGACGTCTCCGCTCACGGGAGGTCCACCGTGGAGGGGGACGGTGGAAACAAAGGTGACAAGTGTCAAGAGAAACACAATCTGATGCTGGAAGCTCGGCTGTGGCTCGCGGGCTGGGCAGCCCCAGGGGGATCCCGGCTCCGGCCGCCCCGAGAGTCGGCGTGCACCCAGGACCCGCACCCGGCAAGGGGCAACTTGAAGCACAAAGTTCCCACAGCGCAGGACAGGCTCGGGGCGACGGCGCCCGGTGGGCCCCGAGGCCTCCCCGCCCGGGCCGAGCCCTCATCCGCCGCCGCCGTAAGCCCAGCTGACCCTGCCCCACGCAGTCTCGAGGCCAGCAGTGTGCCGGGCGGTCGCGGGCGCCGCACCCCCCGCGCACCACGTGACGCGGT
Organism: Aethalodelphis obliquidens; assembly: GCF_003676395.1. Lineage (NCBI taxonomy): Eukaryota > Metazoa > Chordata > Mammalia > Artiodactyla > Delphinidae > Aethalodelphis > Aethalodelphis obliquidens. Next base: position 47,150,922 of record NW_020837953.1, read on the forward strand.
CCCGCCCCCGGGTCGCGCGATTGGCTGCCGCTGCCGGCTCTGCGGAACCCCATTGGCCTGGGGGCGGGACCCGAGCAGGGGCGCCCCGGTTACATAAGCGGAGGCGTGTGAGCGGGGCAAAGGTCCCGGAGCTCTTTACGTAACGCCGGGGGTCGGCCCGAGGACGGCGCTCGGCCAATCCCGGCCGGCTGGCAAGTAAGGAGGGGGCGGAGGGGCCCTGAGGAGGCTCCAGTCCCCGCCCCGCTCCCGGCCCCGGGGGATGGGCCCCGGGGGCCGCTGGAGCGAGCGCGGCAGTGATTAGGACGCTGGAGCCGCCAGTCATGAGGGGGCGGGCCCCGGGCGGCGGGGTGGGCGGGGCCTGCGCGGCCTCCACGTGAGCGGCCGCGGCTCCCCCAGCTCCAGAGTTGGGGAGAGCGGCGCAGCGCTGAGGGCGGATCGGGACCACGCTTGGCAGACGTCCAAGCGCTTTCCCTGCGTCTTCTCGGGTTTCCGTCGTTTCCATTTTTCTTAACGACCTTCTTGCTCTCGCTCCTGCGGACTCTTAAGTGAGGGGCTGTGAGGACCCGGCAGTGCAGCAGCCCTGGAAAGATCAAACCCGGTTTTCAGAAGCGGAATTCTGACAGCGAAGCTTAAAACATTTTCCCTGGTCTTCCTAAAGTTAAAGATTCACTTAGCAACTGGAGGAAGACAAGTGCCTGTAAAAGGCATTATTTTGGGAAAGGAAGGTGTAGGAAGGCCTTTAAAAAACACCGTCGGAAGACTCTTTTTATTTGTGTCTCGACTCCTCCGAAGTGGAAGGTGCCATGTAGAACTCCGCCCCTCTCCGGTGCCTAGTACACCAGAAATCTTAAGTATTGGTTGGATGAATGAAAGGAATTGTAAATAAGAGGAGGGGAAAGTGAAGTGTGGTAACTGTTCATATCAGGTATTGGATAAACCACCTTATTTCTCCAAATGATGCTTACTCTCTTCCGAATCTCTATTTTGTTAAACTGCATTCATTCAGCAAATATTTACTGAGTGCAGGTCTGGGGATGGCAGGTTTTGATGAAGGGAGAACAGAGAACTGTTTTCCACATGCCATGTTTGAGATGCGCACTAAACATCCAGGTGGAGTGAGTGGTCAGGTGGGCAATTGGATCTCCCAGCTGGGAACTTGGGGGAGAAGCCGGGGGTGGAGATACAGTTTACATTTGGCAGTCGTCAGAGTCTCTATGGAGTTCACAGTGATGGGTGAAATGGTGTCAGTGAGAGAGTGCCGATAGAGAGAAAAGGGCCAAAGACCAAGATTTGGGGCACACAGAGATTCAGAGGTCAGGCAGAGAACCAAGCAAAGAATAAGGAGCCATAGATGAGGCTGAAAGAAAACCAGAGGAGTGTGGGATCCTGGAAGCTTGATAACGAAGCATTTCAAGGAGAGAGCTGGCAACTTTATCAAATGCTGGTGATAAGCAGAGTGAGACAAAGGCTGAGAATTTCCTGTTGGGCTTCAGCAAGATGGTGACCTTGGTTAAAGACGTCTCAGTGGTGTGGATTGAAGAAAAAGTAGGATGTGAGGCAATGACTACAGGAAGACATAGGGAGGAATTTTGCTGTGACGAGCTATAGACAAGTATTTGTTGGCTGGAGGGAGGGATGTGGGCATCACTATTAAGTGATGGGGTGATCCAATAAGAAGGGAGAAGTGAATGACGCAGGAGGGAAGGGCTGCAGACAAGAGGCAGTTGCCAGAGAGAAGTCCTTCGTGAGGCTGGGGATCCAGAGCCTTGGCCAGAGGCAGGCACTTCTCCCAACAGGGGATTGTCCGTCTTGGCGGTATAAAGCCAAGTAGAAGATTTCTAAATGCACTTAGCTTGCTATTTAAAGGATGAGAAAAAAAAATTATTTTCTAATAATTATGCCATAATTGGTTTATTTAGTAAATTCTACTTTTACAGATTGAATTTTCTGCTACTATGAAAAGCAGCTCAGTTGGAAATAAGTTTGCTTATTTTTAAATGCACTAAGCAGTCTGGTCAATTTTATTTTATCTTATTTTTAAGGTATTTTATTTATTTGTTTATTTTTGGCTGCATTGGGTCTTTGTTGCTGTGTGCCGGCTTTCTCTAGTTGAGGCGAGCGGGGGCTACTCTGTTGCGGTGTGCAGGCTTCTCATTGCTTCTCTTGTTGCAGAGCACGGGCTCTAGGCACACGGGCTTCAGTAGTTGTGGCATGCGGGCTCAGCAGTTGTGGCTCAGGAGCTCTAGAGCACAGGCTCAGTAGTTGTGGCACACGGGCTTAGTTGCTCCGCAGCATGTGGGATCTTCCCGGACCAGGGCTAGAACCCGTGTCCCCTGCACGGGCAGGCGGATTCTTAACCACTGCGCCACGAGGGAAGCCCGAGTCTGGTAAATTTTAAAACAATAATGAATCATCATTCAGAGCCAATAAAAAAGTTGCCATACTTTAAGAAACATTTTATTGGTGATGCAAATCTAGAATTATCGTGTGAGAGACACAAGTCATTAGAAAATACAAGACACGGGGAATTTGCCCCCATTCTTTGACTGAAGTTGTTGACACAAAGGAAGATGTTCACAAACATTCCATTTCTCCTCTGGGTGACAGACAGGACTCCCTCCCACTTCTGAGGTGAGCCACGGTCACCTGACCTGCTTTGGCCAATGAAACGTGAGCAGACGTGAGCAGAACGTGCAGGCTCCACTTCCAGGCGCAGGCGTTGAGAGCCAGTGCACAATTCCTGCCGGTCCCTTCCTTTCCTTCCGCAGTGATAACCGGAAACGAATGTTTACAGGAAGTCCCCTCACCCCACCCCGCAGGGACTGACGACAGAGCCTCCCTGCTGACTGGCGTGGGACACAGAGCACGAGCAAGGAAAAAACTTTGAGCCGTGGCGATTTGGGAGGCGTCTGGTACATAGCACCCCTCCAGCGTATCCTGAGTGACGTAGATGGTGACCAAAAAGAGCGGCAAGTCCAGTGGATTTGGCTAGTGTGGTCACTGGGTCGGTGATCGTGCCATTTCTGGAGCAGCCACTGTGAATGATCGGAGGAGGGGCACGGGGCAGGGGATGTTTCCTTCTGGTGAACGCTGCGTTTGAGAAGCTTACGTGCAATAGGCCAGGCCTCATCAGCAGATGAATGAATAGAGGGATCATGAACACAGATAAGACTGCCTGGGGAGGGTAAGTAGAATGGAAACAGAAGCCCCCAAGGAACCCTGACATTTAAGGGAGAAGCAGAGGAAGAGGAACCGCTTTAGGGTAGATTCTCCTTTGAAAATGGCACCGAAAGTTCACACGCATTTCATTATATCATGCTCCCGAACAAAAGGCACGATTCCACACTTACTACTTTTCCAGGGACACAGTCGCACGCCAGACAAGAAAAGCAGTGACTGTCTATCCGAGGCAATGGAAAAAACGTCAACCTGCTTATCGCAGGATTCTACTGAAAACTGGCATTTTACTGTGAACATACGCAAGTCTCCTTCCACCCATAGTATATTGTTCCCTAGGGCTCGCAGAGTAAGAGTGGAAGTACATTCAAGGGGAAAGATATGCAGAATGAAAACAAGAGGCGTCCCTCTCCCACCCAAGTCATCTTCCCACGCCCCACGTGGGCAGCGACCTGGTCCAGCACATACCGGCCGGCTCTATACTAGTCACTTCTGAAAGACCATATATTTAAGAAACTCAAAAGCCAAATTCTGAACGTTTTAGGAATCATAAGAAAGCCAGTTTCCCACTCATCTCCTCTACTGAAAAGCACTTTTCACATGGGGAGTGGTATGCAAGGAACTCAGAGTCCTCAGGGAGGGGACTGGTGAGAGAGCAAGAGAGGAAGGGGACTTGGGGTCTGTAAGGGCGACGCGGGTTGAGCAGCAACCCTACAAGCAACACAAGCACTGAGTTATGTTTATAAACACTTTATTCAGTTTGTTATAGTGGGCGACTTCCCAGCTAAATGCACAGATATAGGCGAAGTATTCCTGGGTTAACGCAGCAGCCAGTGGGTTACGTGGGACTGAGCATCGAGGCCAAGGAGAGAGCACCGAGGATTCAGAGTCGACCCGGCCGGAGACCTGAGCCGAGGGTGGGCCAACGTCCCAACACTGACAGCTGCTCCCTTCTTCCCAGGTGGGCACACTGCAAGGCATATTTTCAACTTCACACCATTTCACTGATATCAGGGGAACAGATATTACAGAAATGGAACCTGGGTCCTGGTGCACCTTAACTGCTGCTTTGTAAGTCACAAACTAGTGTGTGAACGAGAATTTTAGAATATTCCGCTAACGGTGAGCCACAGGGCGGTAAGACTCCTTTCCCCCTCACTGCCTCGTCTGTTTTCATTCCTACCTGAATTCCTGTCCTTAAGCCACACACCCTGATGTCCAAAGTCTCACGTACACAACAAAAGCCTCTCAGATGACGACAGCTATTCCCAAAGCAGCATCTTATGCAGACAGTCTGTGACATCAAAGAAAGAAAGTGTCTCTGGTTAGCTATCCTCTGTAAAAACTCGTTCCCCCTGACCAGTGCCTAATCGAGAGCATAATTTAGAAGGCAGATTTAGGAAGTGGACTATGGATCAAAATAGGAAACAAACCCCAAAAAGCTATCGTCCGTGGGAACTGGGCCAGAAAATGACCAGTTCACAGATGGTCTCACTTGAAGACTACAGAACTGTTGGTCACATAATTATTAGAAACATATTGGAGTCTACAGCTGATAATCTGCAAATGGCTGGGTAAAACTCTGTCTACAGGAATGAGATGGTCAGTCGAGCTCAAACCTTCTCTAACCCCCAGGAAAAATGCTGGGTCGGAAGGAGAGTCGCAAGACCTACAGCCTTTCAAGGGCAAGAAAGGCCTGCCAGGATGTCAGAGGTTCACACACAATATTACAATTTTAATTCTGAAGGGCACCTTGAGTCCCACTGGTCACTTTTCTGAACTTATCTACCAGGAACAGACTTGACATCTGACTGGGATTTAACTTTTTGGCAAAACAGAAACTTTGGTCACAGCCACAGTTCTATAAAAATGTTTTAACGAGGTTATTATTTCTGATTAAAACAATATTTTTAGCAAGTGATACATAACAGTAACAAGAAAGTAAACATCTTCATATCTAACGCAGGAGCAAAAACTCTTTACCAGCATCTTGTTTTAAATACAGCCAAAGAGTCAGCAGTATTTATAAACAGTAGAGAGTTCTCTTAAAGGGAATCAGAAAAATAGCAAAATAAGGCACAGTCTGTATTTGTGTTAGGCAGTAGTGTTCTTTCTGGAAGGCACAAATTGGAATCTGACTACCCAAAGGTTTAAAATGAGGGTAATGTCATATGACTAGGACAGCTAACTTGGAACAAATTTCCTTAACTGGAATCACTGGCAGTTAATCAGACAACATTACTGCTAGGTTATTACACTCTGCAACTTAAGAAGTCTTCTTCATCAGCCCATATGTAAATTTGAAAAGGCACTGTGCAAAATGGGGGCTGGGCTGACTACACCTCTAGTTTGGAGTGCATATTACAAAACAAAGGCACATTTCCTAGAAAACAAACTTTACAGTCACTAACAGAAAATAATCGTTTTAGATATAACAGTAGGTAAGCTTGATAATATAGCAGGTTCTAAATCAAAACTCTTGAAGAGGTTTCTTGAACAGCAGGCTGGAGTTTCACTGGTTCTTCAGGAAGAAACACTCCACACTAATAAGCAGGGGAGATGCAAAAAGTGGAAAAACAACAGTTTAGTCGTTCAGTGCAAATACAGAATAAACATCAAACACTGCAGTCTAAGTGTGAACAGAAATTCAATTTCTGTCCAATTTCCTATTAGTGGCTTTTCTACATTTTTTGGAAGGCTAGAGGAGGCTGTCTAAAAAAGGATCCAAGATATATTTCTTTAAATAGTTCTCACGTACTGGGCTATGAATGGCAATGGGCTGTTCCAATATTGTACACAGTAGCAGTAGTAATGATCATAATAATAATAATGATAGTTGTGTGTATACATATTTCTTTATATAACTATTATTATTATATGCCAGGCACCATCCTAAGCACCTTTTATATATTAACAGCTTTGTCCTCATAACAAACATGTGAGGTAGGTACTATTATTATCCCCGTTTTATAAATGAGGAAACTGAGGTTCAGAGATATTAAATTACTTGCCCAAGGCCACACAACTGGATGGTGGAGCTAGGGTGGATCACAGGTAGTCCATGCTTTTAATCACTAGACTACACTATTTCTCATAAAAGGAAACCTCTGATGAAAATATATTCAGAGAGAAAACTTACTTCCACTCGTTCAGTGAAAATGAGTAAATTTTCTCTAACGTCAAAGGATTACTGTTTATATCGGAAAATCTCAGACTCAGCACCCAAGTACTTAAAACACTTAATAATGAAAACAAAAACCTTTGGGATAAACTAACATCTCCGAGGGAACTTTTATTTGGAGTTCCTGTATATGCAGTCAATTGTGAGCAGAGGAGGCTTCTGCAAGGAGTCTGGAGCAGGGAACTCACCAATGATGATGACAATGATGATGACGACAACACTGATCCCTATTGCCCACATCTGTAACGACACATACGTCCATTTCATATTCAAAACTAGAGATTAACGTGCTTACTGAAGAGTATCATATAATATCGTTCTAGTCACAGAAGGAGAAATAAAGGTGCACCACCATCTGAAATATTCATAATTTTTAAAGCCTAAACTTAATGTTCTCAATTAGGGCCTGGAAGTTACTTATCTGCTTTTTATAACATGTTCAAATGATCTGTGGTCCCTACATAGGCCTTTGTGTATACCTGTCTTCCACCTAAAGAAGGGCTACTAAGCCTGTCCCATACGTCAGAAAGTGTCACTTCCAACCCAGGAAGGGATCTGATCGCAGCACATTTCTTTCGCAGCTGTGTAACCTCTGCTTTGGGCCATGCTCCTTGCGCAGCTGCTTCCTGCTCTTCTGTGGAGCACACTGCGGCTTTCGAGTGGCTCTTCCCTTTGACACTGGAGCCATTCACAGCCACGTGGAAACTGACCACCTGTCCAGCCCTCTCCTGTCAACCTGTGTGCAGGGCTCTGCTGGGGTGGAGGGCTGGAAGGGGCTTAGGTCTACGATTGATTTGGGATGCTCCTGTTCTACATGCTTCTGAAGGTCGGCCCCAGAACATGGAGAATTCCCAGTTGTGGGGACAGGAAGAGGATATGCAGTCAGTGTTTTAGATTCAGAGTCAATCCACACTTCCACGCGAGGGAAGGCAAACTCAAGATTCATGAAAGTTCAATATGTGTAGCCTCTGTCTACCCTGAGACTACAGAGGGTGACTTAATGTAAAGACCAGTTAAAAGCGAACTACCTTGCAATTCTTCCACCAGTATTTTCTCTTCAGCTTGGCAGCACTCGTTTCAAATTGGGAGGCTCCTGCCTGCAGTGCGTCTGCACGGTCATCCAACTCAGAGAGCTTCTGATCTCTTTCCAACACCTTATCCACGTTGACCCTCATGATGTCCACCACCTGACGAATATGATCACGCTCAGTTACACGTAAAGGAGTGAAGAACAAAACCCCTCAGTGAAATTTACCGGCATTTTTTTTTTCAGGTCAGCACTTTACTACTTTGAGCCAAACTTCCATTCAAAAAAAAGAAAAAAGGGCTCACCCTTTCAAGTTAAAAACATGCAGCAAACTAGGAATAGAAGGGAGCTTCCTTAACATAGTAAAGGGCATCTATGGAAAAACCCACAACTAACATCCATGCTCAATGGTGAAAGACAAGGAGGCCCACCTTCACCACTGTTGTTCAACATTGTACTGGAAGTTCTGGCCAGAGAAATTAGGTAAGAAAAAGAAATAAAAGGCATCCAAATTAGAAAAGAAGTAAAGTGATCTCTATTTGCAGATGTTTCCACGTACAGAAAATACCAAAGTATCTACCAAAAACCCTACTAAAGTTAGTAAACAAACAGTAAAGTTTTAGGGTACAAGCTCAATAGCCATAAATGAGCGTGCTTCCACACACTAGCAATGAAAGGGAGATTAAGAAAACAATTCCATACGATAACACCCAAAAGAATAAAATACCTAGCGATAAATTAAACCAAGGAGGCCAAAGACTTGCACACTGAAAACTGTGAAACACTGCTGAAAGGAATTAGACCTAATGAAATGGGAAAACATCCCATGTTCATAGATTGAAAGACTTAATATTTTTAAGAGGGCAGTACTCCCCCAAGTGATGTACATATGTATAGATTCAACACAATCTCTATCAAAATTCCAATGGCTTGGTTTTTTTTTTTTGCAGAAAGGGAAAAACCAATCCTCAAATTCATATGGAATTCCAAGGGGCCCTGAATACCCAAAACAGTATTGAAAAAGAAAAACAAAATTGGAGGAGTCACACTTTCCAATTTCAAAACTTGGTGCTGGGACAACTGGACAGTCACTTCATGAAGCTGGACCCTTACCTTACCCCAAATGCAAAAATTAACTCAAAATGGATCAATGATCTGAGTATACAGCTAAAACTATAAACCTCTTAGAAGAAAACGTAAGAGTAAATCCTTACAACTTTGAATTTGGCCATGGATTTGACACCAAAAGCAAGAGCAACAAGAGAAAAAATAGATAAATTGGACTTCATAAAAATTAAAACCTTTTGTGCATCAAAAGACATTGTTGTCATGGCTGTGAAAAGACAATCCACAAGATGTAAGAAAATATTTGCAAATCATGTATCTGACAAAGATTTAATATCCAGAATATATAAAGAATTCTTATCAACCAACACCAGAAACAGACCACCCAATTAAAGAATTGGCAATGGACTTGAACAGACATTTCTACAAAGAATATATACAAACGGCCAACAAGCACATGAAAATATATTCAACATCATTGGTCATTAGGAAATGCAAACCAAAACCACGATGAGTTACTAACGCATACTCATTAGGATGGCTATAACCAAAAAAATGGAAAATAACAAGTGTTGGTGATGATGTGGAAGAACAGGAACTCTCGGACATGGCTAGTGGGAGTGTAAAATAGTACATCACTGTGGAAGAGTCTGGCAGTTCCTCAAAGAGTTAAACACACTAGGGCTTCCCTGGTGGCGCAGTGGTTGAGAGTCTGCCTGCCGATGCAGGGGACACAGGTTTGTGCCCCGGTCTAGGAATATCCCACATGCCGCAAAGCGGCTGGGCCTGTGAGCCATGGCCGTTAGGCCTGCGCGTCCGGAGCCTGTGCTCCGCAACGGGAGGGGCCACAGCAGTGAGAGGCCCGCGTACCGCAAAAAAAAAAAAAAAAAAGTTAAAGATAGTATTACTATACGATCCAGCAATTCTACTCCTAGACCCATAACCGAGAAATGAAAACAGGTGTACACATATAAACTTATATGCAAACGTTTATAGCAACACTGTTCATGACAGCCAAAAGGTGGAAACTCAAAAATCCACCAGCAGATGAATGGATAAACAAATTGAGGTATCCATGTGCAGTGGAATACTACTCAGCCACAAAAATGATGTACTGATAAACGCTACAGCGTTGTAGAACATGTGATGCTAAGTGAAAGAAGCCAGACGCAAAAGGCCACGTATTGTATCCCTTTTATATGATATATCCAGATTAGGCACAACCAGAGCAACAGAAAGCCAATTAGAGGCTACCATTCGGGAGGAAGGGGGAATGGGGAGTGATTACTAAATGCATACAGGGTGTTCTTCAGGGATAGAGAAAAAAACTGAAACTAGACAGAGGGAATGGTTGTATAACACTGTGAATATACCAAATAGCCCTGAATTGTACTCTTTAAAATGGTTAATTGTATGTTATGTAAATTTTACCTCAATCTAAAACAAAACAAAACAACTCTCTTTAGTAAAGAAAAAGGACCCAATTTGATTTCATAAGTTAACAGAAGTTTCATGTAGGATGGAATTAGAATGGGTTTCTCAGCATGAAAATGTAAAAATTTCACAATTAAGGTCATAAACAAAACCTTCAGACCAAAATATTACCATATGATTTAACAACAGAATCTAATATTAGTTTAACTCTGCTTTTTAAGGCAGCTAAATGCAGAAAGACCATATATCCTTGTTCAGCAGTGATGGCTTTTAGGACTATGGAGATATTAATACTAGCTTGAATTTCTCAAACAATTTTCCATTGTAGGTCTGCATATATAGGGCAGAACAAAAGATGCTCTGAGGGTCTTCTAACTCAAGAATTCCACAGATACAGATCTGTTGGGCTAGGGAAGTTTCCCAGCACCTGCCTTCTGCATGTCGATAGGCAACAATCTACAGAGACTTGCTGGGCTGGGTAACTAGTACGTCACACTACTGGAGAAAGAATTTTGATGAAAAATCTGGTCAGAAGGATTGGTCCTGGCTTGCGCAATCTATAGGCCTAATCCTTAAAATTCTATTATTTTATAAAGTGGTTCTTTTTTCTTCTCTAATTTTTTATTTATTGTGGCAAAATATACATTACAAAGTGATTCTTGAAGGAATGTTCTCAGAGAGGAGAGCCTGTACTTTAGGTATGTGATTCGGTCACAGGAAAACAAGCTTGAAACCAGTAGGACATGACTTCTCAGAAGCTTAGGTAAGGGCTTGCAAAACAGTAGGGGACAAAATTTTTTTACGTTTATGACAGTCAAAATTTACTTTACATTCACACTTTTACGATCCTTTTTCTAAACAGAGCTATTCCCAGAGTGTTCCCATGTTGGCTTATGATTCATGTTTACAGCACTTCTGGGCAATACCTCATCCACTTGATTTTGTGTCTGCTGAAGTCTTCTACTACCGCCAGAGGCAGCGCTTGACCCTGCAGGTGCGCTTGTAGTCCTGAAACATGTAAAGACACAAGCATGAGTAAATTAGGATTCCGAACACACTTCTGTAAGTATGAAGATGTACTGGAGAAGCCTCAGTGTTAGGAATTTCAGAACTAAAGCAGAAAAAGAAAATCCTTCCTGCATCAACGAACAGAGGTCCAAATGACACCTCTTCTAATTCCTCTATAACTTTAAAGATTCACCCACGTGTTCAAAGGGACCAAGGTCTGAAGTGAAGGTTTAACAGCATCTCCTTTGTATCACTGAAGGACCTGATCCTAAGATAGGTAAACTCTGCTTTCCCATTTTTTATTACTTGTTTTAAGACCTACACCTACTTAAAGGCACTCAGTACTCTTCTGAGCTTTTCACTGTGTCAAGAATGGTCTTCATAGTTATGAACAATTATAGAATGCCCTTTTTCCAGTATGGAGAAATAGATTCAGTTAGAGAAACAGAGTCAGAAACACCAGGATGTGGGGTTGAGGGGGCGTCAGTGGGAAAGGTAAGATGAAGCAATGCTCCCTCTCTTAAGAGGTACTTCTTTTAAAATCCTCATCGAATTCTTTATTTTTCCCCCGGACAGATCTTTTTTGACCACTCTGGCTTTGAAGTCCTAATTGCGTCCATGACTTGGCAATGCTTTGGTTTTTCAGATATAGAACTATATAGCCTTGCCTTCTCTAATAGATCACAGACTCCTGTGTCTTAGAGGTCTCTTCCCCGCGTCTTGCATACAACGGCCACTGATTCACTGATTCAACCGACAGTTATTTTATACCTACCATGCGTCAAAGACCAGGGAAGCAGCAGATCCCACCCCTGCCCTCAGAGAGTTGACTGTCTGATCGATAATAGCAAAGGGCCATGTACTGGTGCATTTTCTCCAAGCATTTTCTCATTTAATCCTCAAAACTCTTTGAGAGGGACACTACTATTAACCTCTTTTCAAAGATGAGTAAAGTAAGGTTTAGAAAGTCCACAGCGCTGGCTGCAGTGGAGCCTGTGTTTAGACCAGGTTCTGTATAATTCTACGGATCTCAGTTTTAACCACCGCGATCTACTGGAAGAGCAGCCTCAAGCAGGAACACTCCAGAGGGGTGGCCCTAGTTCCTGGAAGGAACTCTGCAAAAGCACCCATTCCTTCCTCCTCTGTAGGTGAGGAATGAGCAGGTTGGAGAGGGGACACAGGGTCCTGGTGAATCTTGACACTTAGCGTTCTGGGAATGTTACCACGGGAAACTCCACGTTTTCAAGTACAAGAATGCTTCTGCTTAAAAAGAGAGCGGAGGCGCACAGCTCTGTGCCAGACTCCACTCTGACCGCAGGTGCCTTCACACAGGGCCCAGGTCTTTTCCCTTGCAACTTCCGGAGCCCAGCCCAGGCACCAGGCAGCGAGCAGGCTCTGCAGGACGAGGGCAGTGGTCACAGCTCCCCTTAGGGAACTTGGGGGCGGGGGGAGGAGGGGAAAAGGGGAAGCGGAGGGGCGGGGGCGGCTCTCCCTACCTCCGGAAAACCCCGGCCGCCCCGCCCTCACCCCTTCCGCGTCCGCCCGCCGGCCGCGGCGCCCTCCGGCGCGGCCGGCGGCGCCGCGGGACCGATCTGGCCCGTCTGCAGTCCGCACCCCCGGGGCCTCCACCCGCCCCCAGGCCTCGGGAGCCCCCCGCGAAGGCCCGCGCGGCCTGCGCCAGCGTCCGAGAGGCGGCGGACGGGAACCGGGCCGGGCGGGGGGGGTCCCAGCAGCGGGCCGCCGCCATCCGGGGCCGAGGCCGCTCCGCGTCGCGCCGTGTCACTCACATTTTGGCAGCGGCGGCAGCGGGCGAGGATCGGCGGACCGGCGCAGCGGGACAGGAGACCTGAGACCTGAGACCTGGGCGGGGCGGCGCGGGGGCGGTGACGTCACCGGGATGGGCCGACGTGTGGGCGGGGCGCGCGCGGGCGCGAGGGGGCGCGCCGGAAGGGGCGGGGCGTCTCGGGCCGGGGGGTCCCCGCAGATCGCTGAGGCAGGTCTCTGGGCTGCAGCTCCGTGTCCTTGCCGCCGCCGGTACGGACGCTGAGGCACGTGGTGCATTAGGCTCTGAAAAGGGACTGTGCAGATAAATGAAGGTGGGGACGTTTTACGTTATTCTGGGCCTGTGGGTCATTTCTCTGGCCCTGACAGTACTGGAGACAGCCCATGGGCTTCCGCTGAACGTGCCGCATTAACCCGGTGGTCCTGGAGACCGCCATATTTTCCCAAGAAACTTGTCAAAATGAGGGGGGAAGTTCATTCAGGGTATTTGTCACAGGCGTTGATTGGATTAGGTTCCCTCTCTTCGTGTGTTCATTTGTGACACGTATATTTTTCACTGCACAGATCTTATTATAATCTGTTTATGGGAGCCTTGACATGAGGGACTGTACTTTCTACGTTTCTGTATTTCCGGACCCCCAAGCACAGAGTAGGTCCTCAACTTTTGATTTCGGGTTGAGGCTGAGGCAAAAATCTGAATGCAGTGAGTTACTGTGCAAGGTCTTTAAGTTGTTACTGAAAGTATTCCTATCAACATCGACAACTCCTACATTAAACAAACAAAACACCACAGAACACCAGTAAGTCAACTGGCAGATCAGATGAGAAATGAAAATAAACACCAAACTGTCTTTTCCAACTCTAAATGGCATAATTTGAAAAGGGAAATGTTAGTGTATATTAGAATAAACAAAAGAGTGTCACAGAGGAGGTTAGATTTGAGTTGGGTTAAGTAACTAAAAAGAGAACTTTCCAGGCATGGGAGGAACAAACATCATGAACAAAGAAACAGTGGACATGGACATGGTTTGAACAGACCAACCAGGGTGTGCAGGTTGGGGCATAGGTGAAAATAAGGCCGAATAAAGATTGAAGATAAGCAAGAAAGGCAAATGTCATTTCAGTGCAGTGGGTTGTAGAAACCATCAAGGCCTCACGGATCTGGGAGCTCTATCACGCAAAACTTCTCTGGCAGCAGCAGTGGGATGGATTAGACGGAAGAGGGACCACCAGGGAGACAAAAGATGAGGCTCTGCAGTGAAAGGGAATGAGACTGATGACGGAGCTCTTGGAAAGGAAGGCTGGTATTAGTAGTCAGCTGAAAAGTGCCTTTTAAAAAACTGCAAAGGGTTTTAACTGAAAAGGTGAATTCAGATCGGTGTCTTTATCTCTCCAATAACTGCCCTTAGTCAAATGACTGATAGGTTGAGCGATGCCTGAGAAGATAGTTGACAAGTAACTGTTTTAGGAACAGTGGCTCCAGTGAGAAACTTTTTCTTTCCTGTACAGATCTGAAACTATGTAACGTTCGCGGTCAAGACACTGTATCGGGATAGAAGGAAATATTTGAAATGATTTCGTATGGTGTGAAACGTGCTGATCACCTTGGATTTCAATATCAGTTGAGTTTAAAGCAAAACACACATAGTATGGGGAAATTTTCTTCATTTTTAATTTACAGCAGAAAGAATATAAAGCATTCAGAAAACATTTTCCATATTTTAAGGGCAATTCAAAACATTTTGCATGGTTTCCAGCAGCTGAGTTCTTCAACAGATCCATTGATTCAATGATGCTTTACATGCACAGTTACAAAAATAAAACTTACAAAAAAGAAGACATCTAGACTAGTTTTACATGCAAGTCTCAGGGACCCCCCATTGGGCGCCAACTACTGTGTGGAACTGCCATAAGCGACCGTGCAGCCAGAGAGGGGTTCTAGTTATTGTCTCGATTTCGTTCACACAGTACAGCTGATTTCAAATGGGTAACAAGAATAGCAATTAAATCTTCAGGAGACAGAATAAGATTAGCTATTAATTTTATAATGAAATCCTACTCCTGGCACTTGGGAATTTAGATTATCCAAGAAAGCTGCGTTTACCTATCATCTTATATTCAAAAATTAAGATTCACAACCGAGAAAAAGCAGTCAGAAATGCTTCGTTTCAGTGGAAGTGCATTTGTACCTCACCTGGGATTCACAGTTGTACTGGTAGGTTACACGGGTAGGTTTCGAACCTACTTCTATGCCCTCCATAAGAACGCTCCTAATTCTATGTCAGTCCTTATCTTTCAGATTTTCTAACTTACTCAGCTAATAATGTAGCATGTGAAACATTAAAAAAAAAAATGAGCGTTAAAGCAAATCCACTGAGGTCATTACTCTTGTCAAAAGATCGGTTATTTGTACCAAGATGGAATAAACATACCCAAATTCAGTATTAATAAAGGATATTCTGAAAGAGCTGGCTTTCACGTTCTCTTCCCGTTGATGAATGCAACTGTGTGTTTGTAAGTGTCCTCCT
>NW_020837953.1:47171123-47219703 GCF_003676395.1 Aethalodelphis obliquidens
TTTACGGGAAGTTGTTAAAGGAGAAATTAGGAAAAAAGGAAGAGAACACTGATGTTCCAGGAGCTACATGGGTTCCTTAGTATGTGTTGTGTTATTTTAGTCCTCACAATATCAGAATCATCTCCAGTTCATAAACGTAGAACCTGAGATTTACAGGAATTGAGCAACCTACCTCAAATTATATAGTTAATAAATGGCAGAGTGGGGATTTGAAGCCAGGTTTGTCTGACTTCACTCCTCCACTCTGCTGCCTCAAACAATATCTCAGGGCAACAACAAGAAAAAAACATTTTTAAACCCGATTCTTATTTTATTGGTTTTCCTAAAAGTCTGTACAAAAATACATGCATTTGGAAAATTTCCATGGCATGAGATGAGTACGTTGTTGAAACTGATGATGACAATTACATTTTCTCAATTCTAAGACGTCATCCTTCATAAGACCCTATGTTGATTCTATTACAATGTTCTGGAGGAAAAAAAATACCTCCACATAAAATGTACTTATGAATTTTACGACTGAAGTACATCTGAAACATGAAAAGAATGGGTCTGAGAATCAAGGCAACCGAAGACTTTTAGCCTCATTCTCCAATCTGCAGATCATATTGGTGTTAACTTACCTCTGCAAGTTTAGATGAACTTGAGAGACTTTTACAGTCTGCACTACTGAAATCACAAGTGGAGGTTTATGTTACTTGAGGGTAGATTATTAGGATAAGACAGCGGTGCCTAATGTTTTGTTTTATTTTGCTTTAAATCAAACGTCAATTGGGCAAAATATGTTTGACTGTTATGCTGCCTCCAAAGGAACAGAAAACAATTAATTCTATTCACTGAAGTGAATGAGAACATCTGATACTAGAATTTTTGTTAGTAAGTTCTAAGAGACAGATGTTTCAAATCAGAGTGTTTCAAATAGTCACAGAGATTTGTGGCCGCCTTGTCTCAGTCATTCAAGACATGAATAATGACTAAAAGGCGTAGGTTAACTGAAAATGCCTCTACCACGAGAAAGGTACAAAAAGTTGAACAGTTATCATCTCTGGGTGATTCTCCTTCCTTATTTGTATTTCCAAAATGTACTACAGTGAGTATGTGTTTCCTTCATAATAATTATTTCTGCTTGTCCTTCTTTAAAAAAGTTTCTAAGATGTTTTTCTATCCATCTGTTACTACTACTGTTTCTTACAAATGTTGTATTCACGTGACATAAAAGAACAATTGAAAAGTTCAGTGGAGGGGGAAAAAAAGATGAATTTTATGGACCAAAACCAAAAATCGATTGAGCTAGTTTCCTTGATATTACCTATATGGTAAACATATTTTCAGTGTGAAAACTTGGTAAAGGTAGAGCAGAATTTTTGAAATTGGAATGATACCTGAAAATTCCGTACCTGTGGTCACTGTATCTATAGAACTGAGAATACAGAGGTCCAGTAAACGTCTGTTACATTACGTTACACACACTCAGCTAAGGGTTACTGAGTTTTGGATTCTCTTAAAGAATTGTACGTGTTAGCCTCATTCAGGGCTAAGAAAGAACTGAGTCTAATAATGTCCAGGTTATCTAAAAACAAATCCCATGATAATTACACTTACTTCTGAATTCCCTCACATGGAAGACAGGCAGAGCAGTCTTCCTTGAGACTGTGAAGACAATTAATACAACATAGGAACTGTAGCTTCTGTAGGCACAAGGCAATTGCTACTATAAGGAGAGCTGCCAGGACCACGTTTCTGAACTGTGCATCAGTAACTTCGAAAATGGTACTCGTGTTCCTGGCTTGAATCACGGTAATTAGAATAGCAAGACTTGGACCTGTGACCATCCAACTGTTAAAACTGAAGACAATCCCAGGATTTCCCCCAAGCATTCTATAGGCTGAAAATAATCTTTCGGATATTGTTGCAGTCTCAGCCCAAACCCAAACCCAAACCATGTTGCATTGTAATGTACTGAAGTGATGTGGTAAGCAACAGCACTGAAAGCCAGCAGAAGCCCACGGGGTTTCTTTCCATCAGACGTCCCATGATCGTTTATGGATAAATGAAGGAGGCCTGCTTCAGAGACTCGTAGCGAACAATGGCTCCATGGGTAAAGCATTAGGCAAAGCGGCTTCGTTAACATCTACTCAGTAATGCTCAGCCAGGGAAATGTGTCATGAGCCAGTGGACTTTGGCAGGTATATTCTCGCAATGCTGGACGTCAGAAATATACAGGGCAGCCAGATGCGGCTCTCTGCTTAGTTACCTGTTGCTCTGAGAGCTGCAATAGCTCGTGGGGGGGGTTTAGGAAAAGAGAGGTCTTGCCATTTTCCAGAAATCTCATTTGGATTGCAAAACAAAAAAGACAGAGAGGCCCAATAAGAATGACACAGAGCATGTTGTCTGCAATGTAACACACGCCACTGTGTTCCCCAAAGATTCATTTCCTAAAAGAGGCAAGTAAGACAGAATTACTTTGGAGATTTAAATTAGATGACGCACCCCACCTTCATCGCTTACTCCTTACCGAGCAGACTGGGCCACTTGGAAACCACACCTCACGTCAAATTTAACTAGGGAAGTGTGACATCCAAGCTGTTGACAGAGCACTGTTACTTTTCTCAAACAGTTCACTTGCAGGCATCGTTAGAGAACTGCCCCTTGGACCAACGTGTCAAGAACAACACAAAAAGTCTAAGTGTGACCCGCAGAACTTGCTAGTGACCCACTGAAGATATTTTGCAGGGCTGCTCTCAAGACTCAGTGCTGTCCACGCTACTTACCAAGATAACTAGCAGCATCTGGCCCGGTTAAGTGTTTGGAAACCCAGTTGTCAAATAGAGAGAAAACCTGTTGTTTAAAAATTGGTGCCCAGAAAGTGTTATCTCTTCTTCCTCCAATCAGGGCTCTTTTTATTCCAGTTGGATGGCTTCACCCACCTTTATTGAACATGGGTAACTAGGCCAGCAATTTTCAAGAGATCGGTTATTTCAATACCAGGAGTCTTACTGTTTACAATACCTGCAGGGACTGTTTTAGGTTATAAAGCCCTCTCACAGAAATCTGATCTCACTAGGGAAAGAAGAAATTTGTCTAAGGCATTGTCCTTTCTAGTCTCAATACCTTGAGGACAAACCTGTTATATAATTCAGCTCTTTACTATTTCCTTTACACCTGAGGCATCTTGGTTTTCTGCTGTAACACTGAATAACACCCTGTTCAAGATATTCAAAATCCAACTGGAATATAGTATTCTCAGCCAGAGCACTTAAATATTTCTTCAACCTTAGAAATCCTTCAGTCATTTGCTGAACTAGTATAACACCTAAGTGAACTAAGAAAAATAATTAAAACTGTTGATTCAAACATCTCTCTGTGTATAATGTTTTCTCTTGACAAGTTATTGTGTCCAAGACAAAACAAATCCCTTTGACGGTAGTAGGAACTGGATGACTTCATTTTAAGTTACTGGGTAAATTAGGGGCCAAGTCTGGAGGAGTGACTGAGTGAAAATGAGCTGGCTTCGGTGAGGACCACTGGGGGCTTTTTCTTAGTTTTCCCTGAGGCTGAAAATTTGAAGACACATTGGTATTTTCTGATTGCTCTGCTGCTGGAGTTAGCCAGCTGGACCCTAATTCTGATAATTGACGTCACCTCCCTTTTTAGACATTCTGCTGCTTCATTAACTTAAAAGTTGGGGTCAAATCGTATGTTACACGTACCGTACCATAAAATGTAATTCTTCATTTTTCAAATATTATCTTCGGATATGTAAACCTTAAATGTCTTAAATATGGTATACTTTATACACTGGTAAGTATATTAGCTTCTTTGACACAAATTCCAGGAATATAAATCCTCCTCAGAGAATGTCCTGCCTCCCAAGAGTAACTTCAACTTGGGGACTCTTGGAGGACCATCATGACTTCTCCGATGGACGAGAGATCCTACTGGGAATTAGACAAGACACAGCTAAGCTATTCCTCAATTCATACGTTAGAGAACAATGACCACACTGGAAGAAACCTGAAAGCTTCTGAGTTCCTCTCTCTCAAACCCCCTAAGACTGAGTGGCATAGAGGATGTTATGAAATTCCAACGTTCCACGCATGAGGAAGAGTTTTAGGAACTCACAGCGGAATGCAGCGAGCATTCAGGAAGTTAAGGTGGGGACTCTGGTTGGCATGGAAGAGCACTTTTAGAAAATGTACTCTTGAAAATGATCATTAACATGCGAGAACCTAACAGGCTTCAAAAGTGCATAAGCAGCCACTTTTACTAAAATGTTGGATCCTTGCAGCGGACGATATAAATTGCATATAACATGCAAGACACTACAACTTATAGTTAAATTGAATACTAGGGCATGCATCTGTTCTCTGGGAGGTTTTTTTCTAATGGAAAGAGATATTATCTATGTATGCAGAGAGAGAGAGGGACTAGAAAAATGGACATTTGTGTCCCCCTTTTCTCTTATATTTCAAACACAGACATCACTGAGCCAGCACCACTACATGGGACCTGAACTATTTTAATTGTAAGCAACTGCCTTATTCTAGAGAGGTCTGACTAGTTAAATTTACAAAGGCAAGTAGCTGCTTTATTATTATTTTTTTAACAAATTTCTCCTTCAGTGACTATCCACGGTTTTCAGTAGGTGAGGCTTCAGACCTTTTACAGGGATAAGGTTTTGATTTAGGAAAAACTCACAAAAACTCAATTCTCCTATCACCCCAGGTTGGCAAACTACAGCCCATGGACCAAATCCAGCCCAATGCAGGTCTGTGTATAAATACAGTTTTATTAGAACACAGTCACAACCATTCATTTTTGGATCGTCTGTGGCTGTTTTCATGTTTCAGGGGTAGAACTAAGTACAGTGGTTCCCCCTTATCCATGGTTTTGCTTTCAAGGTTTCAGCTACCCATTGGTCAACCGCGGTCTGAAAACAGTAAATGAAAAATTCCAGAAATAAATAATTCATGAGCTTTAAGTTGTGTGCTGTTCTGAGTAGCATGGGGAAATCTCGCACTGCCCCACTCTGCCCCGCCTGGGACGTGACTCATCCCTTTGTCCAGCGCATCCACACTGCATACGCCACCTGCCTGTTAGTACAGGAGAAACAGTGTGTATGTACACACATACATAGCATTCGGTACTAGCCACAGATTCAGGTATCCACTGGGGGTCTTGAAACGTATCCCCCACGGATAAGGGGGAACTACTACATTGCAACGGACATTTATTATCTGGCCTTTTAAGGAAATGTTTTTGGACACTTGGCTTAAAATATAGTGAATAAATATTACCGTCAACATAAATGTCGTGATACGGGAAATGATCTCTCCAGAGACATTAGAAGTTTGAGATTTTTTTCTGAAGCACGATCTTTTCTCTGAAATCTTGCCAATGCCTAAATACAGTATGAGTGTAAGGTAAGAAGGGAGGGTGTTGGATGGAGCTGAGTTGATAGAGCTAACCGCCATGTTATATTTTGTCACGTTAGATTTTAAATGCATCTTCTCTTAAGACAAAAGTTGTCAAGTTAATCTAAATTCAAGTGTGATTTTGGTGAATTCAATTCCTGGCTTTTAAAAACCAGTTTTCTGCCAGTAAACCGTTTATTATAACTTAAGATGTGTTACAGTCACGTCTTCATACTTAGAAATCAGCATCACATTCTAAAATCTCACGAACACTCATAGTGTCCGTTGAACGCTCACTCACTATCATTTCTTTAAAACACAAATTCTCTCGGAACGTCCACTCTTGACTGCAGTATAGAATATACAGATTTCGGACACTTCACACCACCCTGTCTTTCTTCAGCGCTGCCATTAAATGCTGGAAGTCAGGTTTGTTCCCTATTGGATCATGAACGTCCTGAGTTGGTTCAGAAAGGGCAGCTCTGGGTACTGACTTACCTCACGGCACCAGGGAAAGGGAGAGTTAGAAAATGAAACTATGTAACTCTAAACAAGAAATAGATGAGTTAAAAGAAAAACAACAGTATTGCCTAGTGAGCCTTTTTCCTTTAGAAATTTTGACACGGCAGTAGTCGAATTTCACGGGCAGATTATTTTCATCGCAAATAACCACTTGCTTAAGGCTTTGTTCTAGTGCAGGCTTGTTGAGATTTAAACTTGTCCCACCAGCCACTGTTTTTTTTACACTGAAGGCTTCTCCCACCAAGTGCTATGCATGCCCTGCGGTGGCTTCAGAAGGCCCTCCCTTTCACTTGCTCATGCATTTGTATGTCTATGGTTGTATGTGACTGTTTTCCTGTTGTATAAAGTAGCAGTGTTAGTAATTAGGGTTAGTTTTTATCTTATTTCATTCGAAATGGATGTGAAACTCTACGGGCATACCTAGACTGCAGCCCCATGCAAGCAAGCAAAAAGCAAAATATTGAAAATGGAAGATAAAGAGAAACTGGCTAGCAGGCAGCTAAACTCACCCTTTTGTACAGCCTATGGTCCACCAGGGGGCTTTGGACAGTAAAACAACACCAAAGAGCTATTAGCATGTGAGGGTCACAACAGAAATCTTATAAATAGCTTTATTTCAACAAAAAAGACTATAAAGGTTTCCTTTTTTGGTTGTTTTTGGAAAAAAAGAAAAGGAGAGTGGTGGTGGGATATGTGAAATGAGCAGGTAGGAAATTCACCGATTTATTTTTCAGTCTAAAAATGTTGGGGTCCATGACTGAGCAAAATCCTTAAGGAAATGGGACACTTCTTATTGATTCCTGAAGCCACTTCCTACCTACCTTTTCTGAGAGGATGTCATATGAGGTTTCCTATTTTAATGCTTCTAGGGGACAACACAGATGACAGTTTCTCTTAAAATAATATTCAATAACCCAGAATGGCAACAGGGTGACACTCATTCTAGGGAAAATGAGTTCAAACTTCCAGGATAGATTTTTCAGGATTTCTTCAGGTTCCTTCATTGAATATATGGGAATGGAAAGTGAATAGTGACCTTACACAGTCAGTAGACAAAGGTTTTATTCCAATTTGCCTGCACAGTTTTCTAGCATCTGGAATATCAAAGGGCAAGTAAAGAAAAGAGCCAGTAGGGGTCATTGTTTAATCCCAAATAATGAACAGAAATTCAGATCCATAATCTGATGCTCTCTTCATAAAACAACTTATTAGTTTCATGAGGATATTACTGGTTAAAATACGGACCAAAGAAAGGCAAAATCCTCATGAAATGCTTTTCTACTTGTTTACAAAAGGAGAACTCTAAAAACATGAGTGAGACGATTCCTTCATTCAGCCTCCTGTGGGAAGCAGCCTTTCAGGCGTTTATGTTTTGCTTAAATATCTTACCCTCTCAATTCACTCAGTTCACCAAATGTAAACATGGTAGGCTTTGGCAAAAAAAAAAAAAGAAGAAGAAGAAAATGAACATGGGACTTTCTGTAGTTTTGCTCACAATGACCAAGGTGGCATTACCTATACATATTTTCAAAGTTTGAGGATAAGACCAGAAGAACCAAGGAGAATTTAACTTGTGAACATTTGTTTGACGGGGCTTAAGGAAGAGCCACGTGGAGGCGATTTCCTCGAAGATAAAACCTGCTAGGAAAGTGTTAATCACAGACTCAGCAGTGCTGGATTGAATCCTCCTGGGTTTTTTGTTTTGCAGGAGGAAGAGGAAAAGGGGAGAAGAGTGTGAGCACGTGTGAGAATATATGGCAAAGGGTCCAGGTAAGGCCTTGATATTTTCACCAAAGGAAGAAAATCAACTCCTCTATTTGGCTGCAAGTCCCCTACGGCTAAGTCAAAGGTATGAGTAAATAATAAGGAAACAGAGACTGACTTTGGTAAGGCCTGGAGGATTCATTTCATTACGTCCTGGCCATGTCGCATATTCTGATATGCATTTCCTAACAAGACTTGCTATTTCAGAGTATTGATATGGGCACCTCATTGCTTAGCGTCACGGGGAAAACCCCATCACTGCGTGGTGGAGAGCAAACGCTCTGCGGAGGAATACGGTAAATGTGCAGGAGCTGCCCTGGCAGCATTCTAGCTAGAGAACACCGTATATAACCTAAAAAATGTTCCTTTAAAAGTTTTTATCACTGTGCATGTGTGGTTCTGTCCACATTCCCTTCCATGGTCATGTAAACGAATTATTTTGTTAATTTAAGTAAAAGTGCACACAAGTAGCCAGTTAACCCCTAGTAAGTCTCAAAGTTAGAATACTGTCAAAGTTAGCAAGTAGACTGTTTGAGGGGGAAGAAACCTAAAGTGAAACCTCTGAGAATCAAACTGCACCTGGACACTCGGGCTTCGGGTACAATTAAACAGGAAAGAGGAAATCAGACATTAAAGAGCTTGCTTTCAAGTTTGGGTCTGTAAACTGCATCGCTCCCGATGCACAGAGAAGCGACAAAACTACGTGGAGAGCCATCTTATCACAGCTCAGTCGGCCAATGTCACAGAGGTCAGGCCGGAATATTAACCCAAGCAAAGAAAAGAAAAACACGGTTCACCAGCCCCCAAAATCTGAGTTAAGGACCTCGTCTTCACCAAGGCATCCCAAACTCAGGACAACAAAGAGAAACTCCCCTGGCGTAGCTCTGCAGGAAGATGCTGGGGTCACCGGAGCCCACTTCTAGTTGGAAATGCGCCTCTGTCTCGGCTGTGTTTCCTGCCCTGCCCAGTTTCATTCTGACCACCTCTCCTGTTTCTCATCACAGACTAGCTGGAATTGATCACTTGATGGAGGGTGTTAGCTCTGACACGGCCAGTAGAGGGCACCAACTATTTAGTGGAAATTCCACATCAGAAAATTTGGATGGCATTAGTGGTGCCCCAACCTTTCCTTCAGAATAGAAACTCCGTGTCTTTTCTGTTTGGACACACGTTAGCACAGTAAGGGTTTAGAGTGAAGAACACACTGCTAAAGAAAAATCTGGAATGAAAAGCCAGTCTGACTAAGTTGTCCTCGCACCCAAATTAAAACAAAAACACTGGCATGATCTCCGTGGTTCAATCTCTACACAGCATCGTCTGGAACAGCGACCGGTATTCTTATGGCAGCAACTCAGTCCCTAGTTAAAGAGTTCTGTTATCCTAGTGTCATTTGGGACGTGTACCCTGATTATTTGCGGGGGATTCGCTTCACCAAGGAGTTCATGAGTGGTTAAGGCGATGAGGGTGGTTTTATTATTCTCGACGAGGAAAATGTCGGGATGAGGGTTAATGTACCTGTGGCGACAGCGGCGTAGAAACCTCATTATTTTTCGAGCAGCCTGGTCCTGCTTTTTGGTTAGCAAACTGCTCCTGAAAAAGCCAGAATATGAATCACTGTCACGAGAAGCTGTAAAGCCTCATGTGCGAAAGTTGAAAGCAGGTCAGCGGCGAGAGAAAACTCTTAACCAAACAGCTCATGGGGCAAATCCAACAGCACAAGCCTATTTTATGGTTCTGAGTCTGGGCATCACTGGGGGAGAATGAAGGAGGGGACTACAGACACTTTCACCTACTTGGAGGGAGATAATAAAAAGACTGAAGATAAGATGTCCTGTAACTGTTCTGCCCCAAGTCTTTATAAGCTCGTTTGTTCAAAAAGGCATTAGACAGACTTTCTCGGTTTAGAAATTGATTCGCCTGTGTTTGCTGCTCTCTTTGGGCTACTATTTTCTAAACTTCTTTCGTCAGTGTATTTTCCGGTGCTAGAAGTTTTTATTACACTCTTCAAAATGGAGTGGCTTAGTAATACTTACTCTCCCAAGGTCTTAGGTATAGAAACGCTACAACGTAGACGGCTATATTACAGTGCCACCTTTCTGAGTAGGAACTGTGGTCCAGCCAGACTCTGATACGAGGTGAAACTGGGTGGTGGCATCAAAATGATTGGATGGGGGGGTGGGGAGAGAGAAAGGAGACACTAAATAGACAAAAACAGGCAAAGAGGACGGGTGTAACTCTACGAACACGCGACATCTAGACTGGTCTGGGAAGAAAAGAGCTGCAAGATGCTTTACTCCTTGTACAGGCCTATGTGTCAACAAGGGGCAGTTCTTTGGACTCAGTTGGGGTTCTCTTGGCCGCCACGAATCTTGACCCACCTGAGTTTCTGCTGTACGATGACTGCCGTCCGCCGAGCCTGCCGTCTCCTGCCACACTTTTTATAACTCCGGTAAAACTTCTGGATCAGCACAGCAGCACGCCGGCTCTGCTGAAATTTTTTTTGTTCGTAGTAACTTCGGAATTTGCTCTGGATCAGGATGGCAGCCTGTGTCATCTTTTTATAAAGTGCATACTGCAGGGGGAACAAGAAGAAGCACAGCAGTAACAAGGGGGGCCACGCAGGCCTGGGTGTCCTCTGAGCCCACCAGGTGGGGACGGCAAGAAGGAAAACTTTTCCCTTTCTTTTCATATTCTCTGGGGGTGCATCATTAAAGAGGCAAACTAGGCATCTTTTCACCTACCTTTCCAAAATGCAAAATGTTACTTTAAGGGTTTCCTTCAGACAATGCATTGATTTAAATGTGGGTTTTTTCCCCCCAAATATCAAAATTGTTTTCCCTTTTTGGAAAAAAGTTTTAATGGCAATAAACTGAGACATTTAGGAATCGAAAAAGTATTATTTAGGAGGTAAAACTTGAAATGCTGAAGACGGATATTTCCTATCCAATTTGGAAACATTTTAAATTAACCTCCCATTTTTAATTGGCTGCCTCCCAATTCCTGCCAAACACAAGTCTACTTGGCAGTCAGCATCTGATTTCTAACTAGCACTCCCCTCGACAATTTCTGAGTTACAAGGTCCCAAATACAAGGCTTATCATGAAACGCTGACACCTTTAAGCCATTTTAACCTGCAAAAGATTAATGCTCGTAAGACCGACAGTGGGGTGAAGCCATGAAACTTGGAAAGCAGCCCCGGAGCCGGGGACGGCTTGGGAGCCAGGCCCAGCACCCTCCGGCCAGCTTGCCGCAGAGATGGAAAGTGAGGCATGAAGGCACGGTGCAGGGAGGATGGGTCCTCTTCCCTATCAGAGTCCAGGCAGGAAAAATGCAGAGCTCTCCAGATTTTAAAAAAAGACTATGTCCAGATTGCTAACGACACAGACTACAAGTCTGGGGACAGGAAGTCACAGAGAAGCGCTTTGCTCACAAGAAGGCGACTTACCATCAGAGGGACAAGTATTCCTCAGAAAATCCCTGTGCCTAAGTATCTCTCTGCATGTACGAGGTGGAGTGAGGAAAGGAAACAGACACAGGGCCCTTCTGCAAGAGTCCTGTTTAGGCTTATCTGACCCGCCTGACATTTTCATTTGGCCAAAAGTCTTTTAAGACAAGGACGCTGCATCCTACAGCGTTTCCATCGCCTTGACCCGTGCGCTCTGCATAGTCAGAACCTCCCGGGCCACGGTGAAGCACGATGGGAAAAAGGGAAACATCTTCAGTGGCTCACAGGGTTCACGGCAATTGTTCTGGATGGATTGTTTAGATGGACACTGGCCAAGAAAATGTCCAATGACTGTTACTGCTGAAACCCACTGCGACGGCATCACCACGTGGTCCCCAGAGGATAGATGTGCTGTGGTGAGGTGGCCAGGCGAGGGGGGTATGCCTACGGAATGACCGTGCCATCTTAATGGCCCCTTCTTGTGATGGGTGTGAAGTGTGTGACTCTGGTGGAATGGTTTGTGAGAGGACTTGGGTGTATCATTACCTTCAAGGCTATCCATGTCAGCTTGGGGGAGAAACAGAAAATACAAGATTAATGTTAGATTGCCGAATAGAAGGAAATGAAAAACCAGAACCAGAACCAATGAAACTCCCAACCGAAAAAAAAAAAAAAGGAAAAAAGGCAACCTGGCTATCTTCATGCCTTCCATCTTCCAAAATACTTGTCTTATATTTGTCAGTATTTTTTTTTAAATGCCTTCCGACTTTCTGGTTGTAGCCAACACTTCTTTGGGAGGGGATTAAAAAAAAAGCCAAACTCACGTTTTGGAATTAATACCTGCTGAAATCACAGACTTGAAACTTGATTCTGAGTATTGCTCGGGCTAACAACAAGCCAGGATGGTTCCCTGCTGTGGGGCTACAGGGACCGTGGTGTCAGCGTTTACACAATAAACCTTCATTTCCTGGGATCACGAACTCAATCGGCTATAAGCTAAAGAGGTTCCCCGCCCCTCACCGTTAGAGCTTAATCCTAAAGAAACTTGAGAACATGGCAACCTGAATCAGACAAATGCTAGAAATAACAAGAGAACAGAATCCTGGATTTCTGTGTGGCTGGTATACATTCCTTAAGCAAAAATGTAAGACCTACCGAAAGCACAACCTAATAAAAGGTTCTAGAATCTACTGACAGGACCGAGTTTTATAGTATGAACCGGTCAGAACCCAGTTCGGCAATTTTTAACGTTTTATCACCACCTAGGTGGTTAGAAAGGTCTAATATTTACTTAATCTCTCTGAGCCTCAGCTTCTTCATCTGCAAAATGGAAATAAAATTGTTGACTTCAGATATTTTTGTAAGGAGAAAATGAGATGATGAGCATAAAAGATCCAGGACGTGCTAGGTGCTCTCTTCCCCACTGATGGGAGCTACATGACCCTGCAGGTAGTTTCAGAAATAGCAATACTGCACGAAAGAGTAACTCAGATACTCTTCCTGCAACACTTAACTAAGGAATACAAAACAGTCTGGAATACAAAACGGTTTAAGATATTCTGGGCTTCTTCAGATTTTTACAATTCTTCATTTTAAATCGGATAAGAAGAAGCCAAAAGGAAAAACCGCTAAGGATTATGTAATGTGTATAATTCAAGGTCAACGATAACAGTTAGTATTTACCTACTCCAATCACCATATTAAATTCCCTTGAGTTCTTTAATTACTAAATAGTTTATAGGTAAAATGACGGAGACACAGAGCCTCATTTCAGACACAAATAACTTCCTCTGTATCAGACCAACGCTGCAGGCAGGTGATACCACTAAGAGGCCAACGATCTGAACAAAAATTATTTTGCGGCATTAGTTGCAGGTGGCTTTTTGTTTGCTTGTTTTTGTTTTTTTCCCTTGTGGAACATTTCCCTTTGGTTTTTCTTTTTTTTTTTTTGCGGTACGTTGGCCTCTCACTGTTGTGGCCTCTCCTGTTGCGGACCACAGGCTCCGGACGCGCAGGCTCAGCGGCCATGGCTCACGGGCCCAGCCGCTCCGTGGCATGTGGGATTCTCCCGGACCGGGGCACGAACCCGTGTCCCCTGCATCGGCAGGCAGACTCTCAACCGCTGTGCCACCAGGGAAGCCCCCCTTTGGTTTTTAATCAAGGCAATTCAAAGTCAGTCTTTGGATCAGGCACTGGATGTTGTGCTCTTTGCCAAACCACACACCAGACCCCCCCAGGCCTGTTTGGATGCTGTGTGAATAAGGCACGTTCCCATGGCGACCCAGAAGCTGGCTCACCTGTTTATATTTTCTGTAACAACGCTGAATGACAGCTGCTGCCACTTCCTGCTGCTCCCGCAAGGGTCGGCCCTTCAAGGGAAAGTGAGGCAAGAAAAGAAATAATGATGTAGTATAAAGAATGCAACTTTCCCAAGACTTAAATGGAATCATGACTCATTTAATTGGCTTTCTCAGAACTGAGACCAGAGGTTTACCAAAATGCAGTGATAAGTTAGTATCAGGATAAATTAAAAAAATGAATTTACAGAATAACTCTCTGATTATTCCTGCTTCTAAATAGAACCATCATATTTGGATGTTAGGAGGCCTAAAACAATATTCATTTTCAAAGTATTTAAAGAATTAGGTATTGCACTATTTGTCCTTATAAATTTCCGCTCTCTGCTGTCTTTCCTAAGATAACACCAAGTCCTCTACTTTTGTTTTTATTTATTTATTTATTTATTTATTTTTGGCTGCATTGGGTCTTTGTTGCTGCGCTCGGGCTTGCTCTAGTTGCGGCGAGCGGGGGCTACTCTTCGTTGTGGTGCACGGGCTTCTCACTGCGGTGGTTTCTCTTGCTGCAGAGCATAGGCTCTAGGTGCACAGGCTTCAGTAGTTGTGGCATATAGGCTCCGTAGTTGTGGCTCTCGGGCTGTAGAGCGCAGGCTCAGCAGTTGTGGTGCACGGGCTTAGTTGCTCCGTGGCATGTGGGATCTTCCCGGACCAGGGCTCGAACCTGTGTCCACTGCATTGGCAGATGAATTCTTAACCACTGCACCACCAGGGAAGTCTGGGTCCTCTACTTTTGGATCAATGATCGATGGCTCGTAACACCTTCTTAAGGAGGTCAGAGACTCCTCTGAGAAACTGTGGAAGGCTCTGGACCCGCTCCCACCAAAAATGCACTTTACCATAAAATTTTAGGACAATCAGTCACCAGGCCTCCAGCTAGAAACCCCTGTTCTAGGTCATAAATTCCTTGTGGCAGAGGTGTCAACTTACTTTATATTAATTAGATAATAAATATCCATTATTATTACCAACAGTCAGTTCAGATGGTGACAACCATCACACTACTTGTCAGTTTTATTTCACTAAAGCTTCTGACAATTATTAATAATCTCATGGGACCTAATTAATAATGTCAAATAACAATTCTATTGGTTCAGAAGAAAAAAAAAGAAACAGCATATGTTTTGGTTTGAACGACTCTGACTTTCCCGACCTTAAGAGTGTCACCGCATCAGGAATCTGTTGTCTTTTACCTTGTACTTCCGGAAAGCTGTCTGGACAAGCCTGGCCGCTTCATAGAGTTCTCTCTGTTCGTGATCAGACAGAGTCAGCTGAGCAAATTCATTCTCCACCTTCTCACTGGTAGACGCACTCAGGAATTCAGACCAGTCTGCGGCGGAGGGAAGGCTGGGTTTCTCGAAAGCTATTTCACTGACTGGTGAGCCTACAGGGCTCAGGCTGGTATTAGAAGAAGGGGTTAGAGGCTCGTTATATGCACTTCTGAAACAAGAGGAGACACAGGGGAGAGAGGCTGGTGATTGGTTTGCAGGATGCATTGCACGCTGGTCAACGAGACAAGATGGTACCTACTGTGGACCATGAGGGATATGCCTTCCCTCAGTCCAGAGAGCTGCTAAGCAGACTCTGAATGTCCTTCAATCAGTAACTTCACACTGAGCACCTGTTATGAGTTTAGTACTGTGCTAAGGACTAAATCCATTGAGTCCACTATCCAATCGTGAAACTTCAGTTGAACTGGCGGGGGGACACCAGGATACATTATCTCCTGCGCTCTGACGTGGGAAGAAAAACCACGGGAGAGGTGAGGACATGAGGGGGCCTTGGAAGAGGCAATGGAACTCGTCTTAACGCTTCCTTCCTTCCTTGACAAGGCCATTCATTACACGGAACTCCTCCGATCCAGTGGGCCTCCGGAGCCTCCACGTAAACCCAGGAGCTCGCCCTGGGGAGTGGACCACGAACACTACTGACCTGATCTGGGCGGCGTTTGGCAGATGGTCCGCGTCAGCTAGGTAACCGGCCAGCCAGCTCATCGTACTACTGATGGTGGCCGCGTCTGTCCTCTCCAATGCCGGGGACTCGGTGGGCACAAAGTTCTCCTGCTTGATCCGCTCAGGGGTGGCTTCGATAATGTGCTCTGCCAAGGTCATCATGTTCACCTGGGGCCCAGAGGTCACAGAACACTCAGGTCAGGGTGGCACCTTAGAGGTTATCCAGGCCTACCCCCACTCCCCCCACCGTGGAAAGAAAGAAAGGGGAGAGGGCGGGCTTACACCTCAGTCCAGTGCCCTCCCATCTCATCGTAAGGTTTTCCGATTCACCGGAACGTGCTGAGATCCCAGATCTGATTACCTCCACATCACAGTTTGGTCCCAAACCTTACGTCTTCGAGAACGTCTGGCTTGTGCCTACTTTCCACTCTCAGCTAGGATCAACCAGTTAAGGATGCTATGACTGGGCAGTCCTGGTCATATTATTGTAGTGACACTACTGGTTACCTGACCACCATCACCCCATTGTGCCTTGCCCAGAGAACCCCAGTTTTGTAGAGAGCAGCAACAAGCCAACTTCCAAGGGACAGCTCGTGACTGATACGAGCCAACTATCCTAATCCCCTTCTTGGTTTCCCACCTTCCGTGCACCAAGGAGGGGAGGATCCGTGACCCACTTCTGGACAGGAGCCTGCACAGAAGTCTGCTGGGTGGGCTGTGGGCAAAGCTTTTGCTTTCCTCATGAAAGGTATCGATGCACCTGGCCCTTTCCCCCTCCTCTTCCTGCTCTGACTACAGATGAGCTCCAGAAGCTACATTACAACCATAAAGCAACAAGCACGAAGATGAAAGGCAAAAGAACAGAAAATCCAGAAAAAATCCTGGTCCCGGATGGCATTATTGAGCAACTGAACCTCTGAACTTCTGTGAGAAAAATAAGTCATTTTCTTATTAAACCCCTGGAGTTAGGTTGCTGATACCTGCACCCAAAATACATTCCTAATGGATACATTTAGGAATCCTCAAAACTAGTCTGGAGTAGATATATTTGGTCAGAATCAGAGATATGACCTTGTTTTTAAAAGTTTCCTTGCACATCTCTTGAAAATGGAAGTTGAAATATAGCAGTTTAAGTTTTTAAGTGAATTGAAAATGTTCTGAAAGGATCTATACAAAAATGACAAAATGCTTATCTTACAACATGCGTGAACCTGAAAAACATTACGCTAAGTGAAAGAAGCCAGACACAGAATATGACAGGTTATGATTCCATTTATACAACATTTCTAGAAAAAGCAAAATTCTGGGGGACAGAAAACAGATCAGTGGTTGCCCAGGGCTGGTATGGGAACAGAGGGTGACTGCAAAGGGGCACAGGGAACTTTTGGGGTGTGATGGAAGTGCTCTAAATGGGACCGCGATGATTGCACAGCTGTATAAATTCACAAAAGTTCATTACACTGGGCACTTAAAGTGAGTGAATTTTATGGTATGTAAATTACACCTAAATAAAACTCTTAAAAACACTTATCTTGGGTAATTTTCTAAATTTTCAACAAAGAACAAGAATTATCGTGACAGGAATAAAAATGGAAACATTTAAGGAAAAAAATATCACAGCTTTTCTTTTCCTCTTATATTGGCTCTCTTGGTTTGTGAGTCAAACAGGAGGAGGTAAGTCCTACCTTGATTTTTTTTCATGAAACTATTAAAAAGTGGAATTTCTTGAGACTGAAGCTTATAACTATCTGTAGTCACTCCTCTCCCAAACCCTCTATTTTATAAACACGTGTCAGTGTAAGAACACCTTAATATCATAATAAATGCAACATTTTGAGATACCAAGTAGCTGGTTTTTCATTGTGATAGCTACAAAAGGCAATGGAATTTAAATGACTTTCAGGTTTTTTATTCAAATGATGTTGGGTTTTTATTTAAATTCTCTTTGGGTCCTAGTATATGAGCAGTTTTCATAAATGGTCTTGGATATCTAAAAAGAACACTGATATGTATATTTACTAGGTGTATTCATACATCTACATAATTATATATATATCATAAATATACATGGTCAAACTTTCTAATTGTATTGTCAATATTTTCATATCCTCTTCATACTTGAGCTGACAAATTTTGAAAAAATTGCGTTAGTCTCACACTATGATTATAGTTATGGTTCCACGTTTCTTCAATCTTTACTTGCTTCAGTATTTAGAAGCTACATTGTTAGGTGCATAATGGCTCATTACAGTCATATCGTTTTGACAAATTTTGTATATATATATATATATATATATATATATATATATATATATATATGTATACTATTTGCCTTACCTGTACTTTTTATCTTTTTTCTTTTCATTTGTCTGTTATATCTTTACCTATCACATCATTTTCATTCTTTCTGTTTCATTTCATTTAAATTCTTTTACAAGCAGTATATAGTATATTTTGCTTCCTTTTTTTTTTTTAACCCAATCTGAGAATCTTTTAATAGAATTAACAGTTTCCAAAGTGGGAATAAGTCATGTTTGAAAATATTCCTATAATATTATGTTATAGAGTATTATTTCTGTTGTTGCTTTTTTCTTTATTACCATTACTGAACTTTTCCTGAATGGGCCAAATTTTCTTTTTTCCCCCTTAAATGACATAGAAATTCTGTAGCCTGTTTTAACACTACCTATTAACTTGACATTTCTAACAAGCATATTTCAGGCTACACATATCTATCAATATAATAATTGGAACAAACTTTGATTTTCCCTGGACAGGGGAACTGCTTTGATATACTTTTACCTTCCTTTCCCTACCTCCCTGGTTTTGTTAAAACAATTTAGAATCTTAGTTCTAGGTTATTTTTTGAAACATTATTCCTCTTTTATTTAAAGAATTGCTTATTGTACAACCACACTATCAATAATTATTCAGAGATATCAGTATTACTGGTTTTACTGTTCACTCCTCCATGAACTCTGGCTTGCCATTTCTTGAATTATTTCATTAATTTTAATTGTTAATTTTTTCATTTGGCTAAAATGCTTCTTTAGACTGCTGCTTTTTTCATAGGTATGTGGTCTTAAATTAGTAAAATATTCTCTGAAGTTTCAGTGAAAATATAAAGTAGATTTTTTTTTAGGTTATTTTCTATTTCCTGCATCAACTGTTTCAGTAAGGGCCAGTTGCTCTAAAGCTGTGCTATCCAATGGCTATTCAAACTTAAATTAATTAAACTTAAGTAAAATTAGAAATTCAATTCCCAATTCGCACTGAATACATTTCCAATGCTCAGTACCACACATGGCCACTGGCCACCATATTGGACAGGGCAGACATAGTATGTTTCCATCACTAAAGAAAGTTCTGGTGGACAGCACTGTTCTAGACGCTCATCTTGGTTCCCCTCTTTTAAGCTGCTGATTTTCATAGTCTGGTGATTTATTATTATATGTTTATATTTATAAATGTTGTTCTAGATTGCTCAGAATTAATATCTAGTATGGGCTCCATCAGAAATTGTTTAAAACAGGGCTTTAACTATGGCAGGTCAAATCCAGCTAGCTAACTGTTTGTGTAAATAAAGTTTTATTGGCACATGGCCCACTCATTTGTTTAATATTGTCTAAGGCTGCTTTTGTGCTACAAAGGCAGACTGAATAGTCATGACAAAGTCTGTATTGGCCACAAAGCCTGAAATATTTACTATTTGGCCCTTTCCAGAAAAAATGTGCCAACCCCTCATCTCAAATATTATTTGATTTCCTGGGGAAGGCCTCCCCACAATTGTAGTGGTCGGTAGATCAGTAGTGCGGCGCCCACCACGCACCAGGGATGGAAACATACTGGTAAGCGTGCATGATTCTTGTCCTGTGCTAAACAGTAGGGGCTGGTAGGAAGGGTCCCCTGGGGTGCAATGAACAGGAGTGTTTTAGCAACCAGACCTATCTAGGAATGCTGTCTGGGATACGAGATCCCCATCATTTCTACAGGCACAGGTGCCCTAGTGAATTTCTTATGGGAGTTTTCTCCTTTTATATTTGTTTTGGATTCTATCGATGGGAAAAGGGAAAGAGAGGAAGTCAGACACATGTTCTGAGGGTGCTCATTTTGTCCTCCGCATAGAGTATATTTTAATTAATGGAATTTGCTTGTTTAAGAGCCTAACCTCAAATTTACTTCAGTATGTATTCTCTTAATCTATAACAACTGTGATGCCCTAAAAGGATCCTGGATTTATCATAAAAGCAGTCAATTATCAGCTTTAGGGATATTCCCCTGCACCTCATGAGAGCCTCAGACGATATATGCCTTTACAGGGGCTAGATGCTTGTTGTGCTTATCAAATCACTTACATCATTCAAATTCTACCCACAGGCCTCCTGTTTTAGCCATTATCAGGCTGTGACTCTAGTATTTAAACAGCAAAATCAGTCACCCTGGATGCAAGGAGGAAGCAAAAGACTTATTGTAGGAGTTTTGAGGAGCTAGTACAAGGCTCTACTGAGATCTGGGTCCCTGGTCTTTAGGCCCTGTTCACAATGCTTGACTCACAAGTGAAAATGTGGCCCAAGTAAAGAAGACACGCCAAAATTCTCATATATAAGCCCAGACTTCGAACCCTTCGCCGGTGAGAAAATGACATGACCTCTGGAAATTGGCAGTAAAGATCAAGGAAGCTAGGACGGATGGGCCAGCCTCTGCAGGCTTACCTTCCCCACGCTCACCTGTATGTCATCCATGGGTTGTGAGCACTCCTCACTTTCTGCACTATCACGGTAGGACCCCAGCTCTGTGTTCACCACCTCTCTGTTAGCCATCATCAGGACACTCATTGGTTCCCGTGGACGCACCTGTGAAGGTGTTGCATCCTTTCCTACACTGGTCCCCTTCGGATTTCCAGTCACCTGTACTGTAGACACACCAATGTAAAGATCTTTGGAATTCCACTTTACTACCGGCTGAGATCCAGAGGCTTGGAATCCTGCAGTCTCTGGAGTGGGAGGGGAGATTTCCCGGCTGTAGTCCCTCACTCCTTCACTGGGGCTGATTGTCTCGGGGACAGACTGCTTAGAACTAGGGCTCTGCTTCCTGATATTTGGCTGTTCCAGACTCAGTGCAGTGGAAAGCAGCTTCTCCTGCCTTGCCTGGAAGTACTCAGGGTTCAATTTATGCTTTTTGGGAGCTGGATAATCTTTGTGGCTCTCACTGCTGTAGTAATTAGAGGGTTCAGACCGAGGTCT
Source organism: Aethalodelphis obliquidens (assembly GCF_003676395.1). NCBI lineage: Eukaryota > Metazoa > Chordata > Mammalia > Artiodactyla > Delphinidae > Aethalodelphis > Aethalodelphis obliquidens. Next base: position 47,191,818 of record NW_020837953.1, read on the forward strand.
TCTCAGCTCTGAAAAGTACAGTAGAAAGGATAGTCAGGACAGGCGATACAATTAGGAATCCTAAAGAATTAACACTTTCTCTATGCCTGAGAGACACAAAGTGCAAAGCCAGAACTCAAGACATGTCCCTAACATTTCAATATTCCCCAGCAGCACATACTATATTCAGATAATCCTCCTCCAAAATCTGTAGTTCTTTCTTACACGAACATAGATTTTTTTTTTTTCTACTTTCTGCAGTTTTGGGGTGGGATGGGCCGGGGGAAGCACTAGGCATTCTAATAACTAAAAGGAAAATTAGAAACACTAAAAAAAAAAAACCCCAAACCCTTAAATGTATGTGAATATCCTATGGACTTTTCTGAGGGTAGCTGCACGAAAGCAAACGGGAAATCTGCCAAGTTCTGGGATGTAATCCTTTAAAATGTTTACCTGGATTGGTACTTGCAATGACGGTGACTCCTTTGGGTATTTCTGGGGAGTGGATTGTTTCGCTGTGCCACTGGGTCATCCAGCTCTCTGCACTGGGTTCCTCACTTGCAGGACAGTGGATTCTGGGGTTCTGGCCAAGCTGAGCCTGCTCGTCCCTCTGCAGGTGCTCCAGACACTCTGCTAATTTCACATGACCCCTTGACCTGGCAATTCCCAAAGGCAGCCTTCCTAGAGAGTCCGGAATAGAGATAGCCCGACGGTCCCACTTGTACAGCACGACAGCTGCTTCTAAGTGCCCGAGAGCACATGCCCACATCTGAAAAAAGAGAGAGACAAAGCGAGCTTCCTCAATACGAGTTAAAAAACATATTTGACCTTTGCCACTGCTGCCAATTGACTAATTGGTCCTTGGCACCGATCTCAATGGGGCCATAAAACGTTACCATTACAAAGTAGCTCTGATACATGTCGTATGTTCAACGAGGGATAATACAAAGAGAACCAAGCGCATCCCTATGCCAGCCTAGAAAAACAGTTCGGGGAATAAATGAACCCATTTCTTACCAGAGGAGTACAGGAGAAGTGGTCCACATTCAAGGGGTCAACCTCCAGTTCCAAATCAATGCTATCTGCATGCTTTGTGCTGGAACGAACAGCACCAGAAATTACTGCACAATGAATCCACGTTAAAAAATACCAGAACGTTATGAAACCCACAGAGATGAAACCAAACTGGGCGTCTCACATTCCTGGCATGAAGAAATAGCGTCCCAGACTCCCTAGGGTGCTCTGGGCTCTCTGTTTTCCCAGAGGCCCAGGGGAAATAGAAAGTCCAATGTTGGGCTTCCCTGGTGGTGCAGTGGTTGAGAATCTGCCTGCCAATGCAGGGGACACGGGTTCGAGCCCTGGCCTGGGAAGATCCCACATGCCGCGGAGCAACTGGGCCCATGAGCCACAACTACTGAGCCTGCGCGTCTGGAGCCTGTGCTCCGCAACAAGAGAGGCCACGACAGTGTGAGGCCTGCGCACCGCGATGAAGAGTGGCCCCCGCTTGCCACAACTAGAGAAAGCCCTCGCACAGAAACGAAGACCCAATACAGCCAAAAATAAATAAATAAATTTATAAAAAAAAAAAAAAAAAACGTCCAATGTTTAGTTCAGCATCTCACTCAGGACTTCTTGGGCAGAAGTTCATAGAACTTCTTGGAACTGTCCACAGAGAGAGCCCTTTGCTCTCAGGCTACCACGCTCCCCGAATAGCCAGATTTCCCTCCACCACTGGACACCCTAAGAGGAACGCCTGCTGAGGGGTGAGGATGACAGCGTCCGTCTGGCCCCAGCCTTACCGCCATTTGATCAGGGTCTGGATGAGGGTGGCGTAACCCTGGGCTGCGGCCAGGTGGAGGAGGGTCATTCCACGGAAAGTCTTTGAGTGGATCAGATGCTTGGACTTTGCCCAGCAGGCCCGGCTCATCATCTTCTCGCACACGACAACCACGCGGCTCTCAAAGCAGCTCCCCAGGGTCCCGGGGCCAGACGCGCACTGTAATGAAACGGCACGTGTTCCGATCGGAGGACCAAAGGCCCTGTACCAAGTCAGCATTCGGATGCCGGGGTGGGAAACCAGTGCGTTATGATTTGCAGCGGAAAATGGGAAGCATGAAGCTGAAAATAAGACATCTCGAAAGGGAGAACAGAACGTGCTGCGTCCAGCTCAGCAGCACATGTCCGCAGCCGAGCACACAGTAATTTTCTGTAACTCTAAGGACGTCAGAGTCTGTCTGCTGCAGCTGACGCTCTGATTGTGAGCTTCGTGCTGATCCAGCTCAGGGAAAGTATATACTGCTAAAAAGAAACGAACAGAAAACGTGGCCCCAGCCTCCCAGCTGAAGTAAACACTGCAGGCAGTAAACTGTCAGGGGAGAGTAAGGCAGGGTAACTTATGCTTCCACCACCGGCTGCCTGGAGCTCCTGGCTCCCCTGCTCCTTCTGAAGGAGAATTAAGTCACTTAGATGGGGATTTTTCTCCCTAAAGAAGCACTTAGAAATATCCAGTAATACATTTGCAACAACATGGATGGACCTTGAGGGCATTACATTAAGTGAAATAGGTCAGAGAAAGACAAATACCGTATGATGCCACTTATATGAGGAATCTTAACACACACACACACACACACACACACACACACATACACAAAAGCCTCCTGACTTCATAGATACAGAGAACAGCCTGATAGTTGCCAGAGGTAGGGGGAGGAGGTGGGAAAAATGGGTGAAGGGGGTCAAAAGTTATAAACTTCCAGTTATAAAACAAATAAGTCCTGGGGATGTAATGTACAGCATGGCAACTATAGTTCATAAGACTGTACTGCATACTGGAAAGTTGCTAAGACAGCAGATCTTAAAAGTTCTCAACACAAGGAAAAAAAGTTTGTAACTATGTGTGATGATGGATGTTAACTAGGCTTATCATGGTGATGATTTGGCGAAATGTATACAAATACCGAATCACCATGTTGTGCACCCGGAACTTACATGATATTATATGTCAATTACATCTCAATTGAAAAAACAGATTTTAGGGCTTCCCTGGTGGCGCGGTGGTTGAGAGTCCGCCTGCCGATGCAGGGGACACGGGTTCATGCCCTGGTCCGGGAAGATCCCACATGCCGTGGAGCGGCTGGGCCCGTGTGCCACGGCCGCTGAGCCTGCGCGTCCAGAGCCTGTGCTCCGCAACGGGAGAGGCCACAGCAGTGAGAGGCCCGCGTACCGCAAAAAAACCGATTTTAAAAAATCCAGTAATAATCCAGTCCTTTATATAACACAAAAAGGACACTGGGGAAGGCATGAGAGACCTTGAAATTTAAGTGTTCTTGCTAACCACAGAGGCACACGAGAAAGAGAAATTCACTCATGTTAGCCACCTGGCTTTCTTCTCTTTTTTGTAAAAGGAGGTTGTGAAAGAAGAAAAATAAAATCAAAGTTAGGAACCTCAACGGCTTATCTGAGTCTCTGCTCCAGCACTTTTACGTTTCACAACCCCCCGCCCCTGCCCCACCCCGAATACGTGGCCCTTCTGGTCTAATTCTCCTCTCTGGTATTATTTTAAAGGTATTTTGTCCAGTTACAAACCCCATGAAATTCAATTACTACAGAAACACTGTTGCTCCTCATTGTTTTTTGTTTTGAAATCTGGAAAAAAAAAACGCCTGCAAAAATAAAAAGGTAAGGATGGTTAATGTCACCCTCACTAGAACTGTCGTGACATGTTTAGAGGAGCACAGCCGGGCAACCCCGACCTTCAGCAGAATGACCTTGACTCGAAAGGCCCAGACAGACACATTCAGGGGCACACGGAAGTCACTGGGTAGTGAGCAAAGAGGGAATTTCTTTGCATTAACAAAAACAGCTCCACCTCTATCACATAAGGTGGACACAGATATTTATCGAAGCCAGCTTAAACTGATGAAAGAGTATTCAGTAGCAGTTAATATGGGATCAGACAATAGGCCAGTTGCCAGATAGTTGAGCTATAAAATGACACTACTCTCCATTCCCTTTATGCAGCCTTTGTTGGTGAAAGAAAAAGGATTTCATGAGAATCTCTTATTTTAGCCATGAGATAGATAGTAAATAATGTTTACTTCTTTTTATAAAACAGTAGTATCAGGTGGACAGGAAGCCTTAATAATATTTTCCTTTGTGCCAAGTCTTTCCTTTTCCACTGATTTCTGAAGATAGGAGAGAAATAAGAAGGAAATTCCCGGAAAAAGGTTAGTTTCGGGGGTGTGGTACCGTATGCTTTGTTTTCATCTATTGTGATGAAATAGATGTGTTTCATCTATTATTAAAAATATTACTAATACTTGATACTTACAAGGATCATAAAACTCCAAATGTTCACTTTAAAATATAATTGTTCAGAAAAAAATCAACATTCATCTTGAAGAGAAAGAGGGGGAATTATTTGAGGTTTTTAGGTGATGTCTCAGTGGTGGAGGTAAGAAACACCATCAGTCCCTTTAAATTCATTCTAGGGGACTTCCCTGGTGGCACAGGGGTTAAGAATCTGCCTGCCAATGCAGGGGAAAACGGGCTTAATCCCTGGTCCGGGAAGATCTCACATGCTACGGAGCAACTAAGCCCGTGCGCCACAACTACGGAGCCCACACTCCTAGAGCCCGTGCTCCGCAACAAGAGAAGCCACAGCAGTGAGAAGCCCATGCACTGCAACAAAGAGTAGCCCCCACTCGCCGCAACTAGAGAAAGCCTGCGCGCAGCAATGAAGACCCAACAAAGCCAAAAAAAAAAAAAAAATTAATTAAAAAAAATTTATTCTAGGGCCTCCTGAAAAATAATTTCTGCCTAGGAAACTTCCCCAAAATGAAGCTCCTAAATGAAATTGACATAAAGCCTTCAAGACTAATGGGACTCTAAAATAATATTAGATGATTTCCCCATACCTGACAATAATAATGCGTTCATCCCGGAACTGATGAAAAAGCATTTGTAACAACGACAGAATGTATAATGTTCTACTATTCTGCACTGAAAAATTACAGAAACAGTTTCTCTGGGCCCTTATAAAACAATTATGTTTTCTATTTATACTTAAGATAAAGATAGAACACAAAACACAAAATAGGTTCTAATTGAACTCTGAGCCCAGCGAATCTGAGTCATCTCTTGCTGTTCTGTCACTGGATGCCCGCCCTCCCGCTGTCAGATAACTGCAGTGAGTTCTGAGATCAGTAAGTGATTCAAGGCTTAGGAAGGTGAACCACTGAGAAGCCCCACAGTCCAAGGCTTCTTCCCTAACACAGAGTTGAATACTCAGAAACACAGGGACTACAAAGCACCCCCCTGCCTCTTGCCTCTTCCAGGAAGGGTGCCAGCAGCAGCAGAGAAGGGACTTGTGATCGACAGCCTTGCACATCAATAAAACATTAGACACCATGAAAGGCGACAGTCCGCGCAGACTCGTACCTGAGCTTGGCTTCCTCCGTTCCCACTACCGCTGCCCCCTCCGCTGCTCCCTCCTCCGCTCCCCTGCTTGTGCTGCTGGGACCCGGTCATCTCAGCCATCCTCCTTTCCATCTGCTCCAGTCGCTCAAGGATGGACATCCTGAACTGGTTATCTAGGGCAGAACAAGGAAGAGTGAGGTGGTGTTCTGGAAGAAGGGCCATTAACACGTGGCCTAGGCGAGCCTGCAGGACGGGCATCCAAGATGGCCACCGACCCAACCAAATCACCGGGCTTTGCCCAGGCTGGATTTCTCCAGCGCGGTAGTGACCCTGACACTTCACATAAGACTGCAGCCTCGACAGCAGCCCAAAGTTCTCAGCGAAAGGAACAGAAAACCCCTTTTTGTCAAGGTCCTGGTTTCAGGTTCCTGGACCTCATTTCTTTGGCAAATTCCCCAATGGAAACCTTGAAGAGAGATCTGGTTGAAAGGCCCCTAGAGCAAACAAATGAAATGAATACAATTTAATTTAAATCACTGGAAGAAAGCAATCACTATGGGAAAGAAGAACACACACAACCCCACACAGATACAGATATCTAGATTTTTTTTTTAAGTAGTATCTTTTACCCACACACTGGGAAAAAAAAAAAAAAAAGATTTTCTGATCCAGGCTCTAGCCACAGACACACACATACATTAGAGCTGGGATTAGGTAAGAGCAAATGCAAAGGCCCTGAGGCAGAACGTTCCAGGAGCAGAAGCCATGTGGCTGGACCACAGCAGAGAGAAGAGCAGAAGATGAAGCTGGAGAGGGGGGTAAGGACCAATCAGGACACACTTAAGAACACTGGCTGTGCCATATGATGGTTGTGTAACTTTGAACAACAAAACCTTTGGTGTCTCAGTTTCCTTAACTTTGCCTCTCACTGTTGTGGCCTCTCCCGTTGCGGAGCAGAGGCTCCGGACGCGCAGGCTCAGCGGCCATGGCTCACGGGCCCAGCCGCTCCACGGCATGTGGGATCTTCCCGGACCAGGGCACGAACCCGCGTCCCCTGCATCGGCAGGCGGACTCTCAACCACTGCGCCACCAGGGAAGCCCTCCTTAACTCTTAAATGGGGATAGTAACTGTCCTTACCTCCGAGGGGTGTTGAGAGAATTTAATGAAGTAACAGATGAAAATGCTCAGGACATGGGTAAGTCCCAGATAAATGTGCCAGCCATCAGCATCACCTTGTGGCATGTGAATGAAATGTCTTGGGAAATTGATCAAACACCTGTGACAACATAGTTCTTCCTCAAAATTGCTAATGGAGTCACTATTTTCCAAATACAGACAACTGAATCATGAAAAGGAGTACCCTCGGGGAATATTTTATCAGCGTTCCTTGCCATCCTGACTGTAAATCCTGACACTAGTGGGTAAAGCGTATCGATCCTACGAGAGATTAAAAACTGGCACTTACCGAATCCGTGCCAGTCACTGTGTAAATAACTTGACAAATGTTAACTCATTTACCCTCACGGCCATTGTGTGAGGCCGGTCCTGTCACTGTCTTCATTTTACAGATGAAGACACTGAGGCATGAAAAGATACCTGGCTTCTCCGTCTCCAGGACCCGGAGCTAAGCCCCCATGTGACAACAGGAAGGGAAACTTATGGGAAGAGAAGAGGCACAAGGATTAGACGGACTTACCCGAGGGAACGGAACTTTTTTCTCAAAGTAAAAAGATAGTAAATACGTTTTCAATTCGGTATTGAAAACGGGGAAGTTTTCAATACCGAATGTCAAATTGATCTCACTTCTCTAAACCACAAAAGCAAGAGGAGGTAGACTGCTTTTCAAGAACTGTGGTATTATTTTCTTAGTAAGCTATTTCCAGGAACAACATGAGAGGAAAAACTCCTTCCTCTTTACAGGTGAAAGGTAACGTCTCTCTGTTCCAATTTCATGCAGACAGGTGTGACGAACTCTGAGGACCCTCTAAGCACCTCAGTGGCACAGTCACGGATGGGGGAGTAACCCTGAATGGATCTGCTTGTGATGCACTGGCCATGGCCGTGGTCATCCTGTGACCACTAATGGAAAACAACGTGACTTCAGAGTTGATTTTAGAATCCTTACTCCATGCCCTCCTCATTAGATAATGGAAATTTTGTAGAATGTGGGACTTCTCCATCTGGAGCCAACTGAGGACAAAGAATTTTACCTTTCAAAAAGAGTGTGATCCGGGCTTCCCTGGTGGCGCAGTGGTTGGGAGTCCGCCTGCCGATGCAGGGGACACAGGGTCATTCCCCGGTCCGGGAAGATCCCACATGCCGCGGAGCAGCTGGGCCCGTGAGCTATGGCCCCTGAGCCTGCGCGTCCGGAGCCTGTGCTCCGCAACGGGAGAGGCCACAGTGGTGAGAGACCCGCGTAACGCAAAAAAAAAAAAAAAAGAAAGGTAAGAAAAAAAGAGTGATCCCAAGTGGAGCAGCAGTTATCCTTCGTGGTATGTTTATAAATTCTCCCTGCTTCCTGCTGATCCTGCTAGCCAGACAACCACTCATCTCTGAACCCACCCAGAGACCCTCACTCATCCCACTGAAACAGCTTAAGCCTCTATAGCCATGTTCTGATGATTTCTTCTGCCAGCCTGCAAATCTTGCATCTATTAAGTGAGCGTTCAGAATCCGATTCGCTTCTCTCGGAGATCGGTTTGCACTTGTCTGGAGCACAGCGGCCAAGATTAACATGCCACGTCATGCCAAGGGGCAGAAGGGCACAGAGCTCGCCACCCGGCTGTGCTCCGCCCGTCGGGGTGGCTCTGTTCTGGCTGCGGCGGTGACAGTGCAGGCAGCCCCGGCTCGTCCCCCCAACTCCACCCATCCCCCACCCATCCCCTGCCAAGCGTGGACACTGCAGACCGACCCTCCCCGACATCGCGGAGCCAGCCCCTGCCAATGCATCTCCCCGCCAAAACACTGTCACCACGACGCCTTGTCTGCCCCAGGGGTCACTGGCTCCCTGCTTCTGGGCTGCGTGTCCAGCTTCGGCGCCACAGTGGACTGTGCAGTCAGCTCTTGCGTGTGATTAAGCTGCTCTGAGAAGCACTTCGTGAAGATACTCAGAAGCAGTTTTTTTGCCTCTTAAGAAAATTATATCGTGCAGAACGGCATCTCTGAGCCTCTTGACTCCAAAGGGGGGAGGTAGTGATGATTAAAACAGGAAACAACTGAGCTGGCATCCCAGAGAGTCAGGTCTGTGCCACCCTGTGAATCAAGAATCGGAGCCTTTCTGGTCATACTTCCTTTCCCCTGCGAGGCTTCCTCCGATGGATAAAATGATGGTGTCCAGCTCTCCATGACTGGCAAGTCAAAAGCAACAACTTTATGCTTGTTTCGGGCTTTACAGCTTTATTAACTAAAACATTATTGCAAAACACTTGGCAATTTCAGAGCTATCTCTCATCTTAATTGTATATTGTGTGAAATTATAGGATGAGGGTAATACAATTAGAAGCAAAAAACTTTTTCTCATGAAAAAAGTACATTTGAAGATCTATTTGTTCATGCACAAGTATTTATTGAGCACCTACTGTGTACCAGGCACTGGGGGATGGCTTAGTGAAGAGATCCCTGTGCTCCTTTGCTGGCCAACAAATAATTTCTGCAGCCTGAATGAACCTGGGTTGTTAAATGAATGCACTGTGGAGGCGGGGAGGAGAGGAAAACAAATAATGTACAGATTGAGGGGGCTGATGAATTTGGCTGCAGTCTTGCCCACGATGTTTCAAACAGAGCCAACGGTGATTCAGCTTTGAGGGGTTGCAACCCCCCTGTCCTTAGGACAGTCTGAGTGAAGCGACTGGACTGCTCCCTCGTGAGACCCGGCTGCACGGAAAGTAAGCTGAGGGCACCCACTTCCCGAAGCACGTGAGCCTCCAGGGTTATACGTCTGGGTCCCCCCTGCGGCGGCAGTGGTGTCTGGGTGCTCACCCTCCGGCTCGTGCCCGCTGCAGGCAGTGTGCCACCCGAGCGGAGGCGTCTGCTCAGCCTAGTGGTTCTCAGGTGCCAGCAGGCATCAGAATCACCCAGTGGGCTTTTTGAAACACACTGGTGGGGGCAATGCCCAGCTTGTTTTGGTGTTAGTGTTGGTGTTGGTTTTGCTAGGTTTGGGTGAGCCTAGAGGGTGCACTTCAAACACGTTCTCAGGTGACGCTGATGCTTCTGGTCTGAGACCACATTTCAAGAACTGCTGCTCTAAGACCCCAGCCTCCTTCCTCAAGAATGAATCCTTTCCACCCCAGTGCTTGTTAAAGAAGGACCCCAGGACCACCTGCTCGAGCAGAAGCACGGGTTCCCACCCAATGTGGACATGCAAAATGTCACCTCCTGTACATCATATCCGGTCCGTCCACACGGGCTCTGCCAACAGCATTGGGCTGTGCATCTTCTCAAGCACACGGCCAATTCAGACCTGACGACACTCGAAAACGATTTAAAATCCACCTCCTTGCACTGTTCTCTGCAGCTAACCAGGCACTCCTCTCTCATCCCCATCAGATCTTACCTCTTTATTACTTTCTTTTTCTTCTGAGTGGGATGTCTTCCCAGGTGCCTGCCTTTGCCTCCTGCTTTTCTCTAAAGCAGTTTATTTACTTGTGTGGTTCCAGGGAATGAGATCTTTCAACTATCATGCAGCAATTCCTTCCCACTACATTCAAGACACACGCACCCACCTACCTGTACCCCAGACAAAAGGTAAATGATGCTGATGGCTTTGCAGCAAGTCTGGCTCACGGTTCATTCCAAGCCTCTTCCCGAGCCTGTTCGAGCTGCACCCTTTTTAGCAGAAGCAGCATTTCTAGACTGGGCAGCGATGACATAGTGGAAAGAACACTGGAGTAGAGAGAAGAGCTCCAGGTTTAATCCTGTCACTGTGTGACTCTGGAAAAATAATGACCATTTTGCACCTCAATTTCCTCTGTAAAATGGGAATATCACTATCTATGCTGCCCGTGAAGATGAAATAAACTGAATTTCTAAAAGTGGTCAGACTCTCTTAAGTCTGAACTACTATTGGACAGGGACCTTTTACCCAGTCATACCTCTGGAACGTTAAAAAATAATAATACATTTAAAAAAATTTTTTGAATAATTGAGATTCACAGATGAGTTGCAAAGGTAGTCGAGTTCCCACATACCCTTCACCCAGTTTCCCCTAATATGAACATCTTACGCAATTAGGGTACATTTGTCAAAACTCAGCAACTAACACTGGTATATCGCTCCTATTCACTAAATTATAGACTTGAGTTAGACCACACCATCAGAACTGAATTAGAATTAATGTATTTTTTCTGTTCCAGCATCCAACCAAGGATACCATGTTGCATTTGGCTGTTAAATCGCCTTTCTCTTCTCTGATCTGTCACAATTCGAGCAGTTTTGAAGACTACTGGTCAAGTACTTTGTAGATGTCCCTGCCTTGAAGTTGGCCTGACATGTCTTCTAATGATTAGACTGGAGTCACGGGTTTTTACCTAGAGGATCCGAGGGGAAGTGCCCTGCCCATCACACAAGCAGGGGTAAATGATGATGTACTGCTGAGGTAGACTGTGATCATTTGCTCTATAAATCTACAGTGCTCCATGATAAAGTTCCTATTTTCCTCTCTCCCTACTCTATCCTTTGGAAGCAAGTCCCTAAGTCCGGCCGAGCAAGGGGACGAGAATTAAGCTCCACCCTGTGGATAGAGGAGTATCCACACATATTATCTGGAGTTCTCCTATAAGGAAGATTTGTCCTTCTTCGTTTATTTACTTGATCAACCTTTCATCTGTACTAGGATGAACTCATGGATATTTATTTTACACTTTGGTCATCATCCGATACTACATTAATTGCCCAAATGGTCCCAGCGTGGCCACTGGGAGCTCTTTCAAGCTGGCTCCTGTGTCCCTTGGACATACCCTCAGCTTTTTTTCCCTTCTTTTTCGAGCACTTCCTTACTTTCTGGCATTACCGGATGCTCCAGGCTCACCTTGTACTTTCCCTGTCCCAGCCCTAGAATCAGCGGTCTCTCTAGGGAGTCCTGGTTTCTTTTACTGGAGAATGGCATTTAGAAACCAAGATCCGGGTGCTAGGTGTGCTCAGTACTGCTGGAGTGTCACTGCTCCTGGGCCCTCTCAGTGCACAGAGCCAGGACAAAGTTGTAAGTATAACAGCCCATGTATGCACACATATCTATAATTATTTTTCTATCTATATGAAAATAAACATGAGTTCATACAATGTCTCCAACTCTAACACAGCACTGCAGTATTCATTCTACCCTTCTAGGGGGCATTTTAAACATAGATAAAATGATGGTGGAAGTAACTGTGTTACCTGGATATAATAAGTCGATAAAATAAATGCTGAAAAGAAATCTTCCTGATACATCAAACTACAAAGAGAGACGCCTAGGCCTAATTTCTGTATCTCAGAAGTACAGGTACAGGATATAGCATGTAGTATATCCAACTACTTTGTTATCCTTCAGTTCCTAGAGTTTTCCAACAACACTAGAAAACATAAAGAAAAATACACTCCTAATCCCAGAATAGCTCTGAATACTACGGAGATCAAGAAGATGAAAAAACATTTCCAGCCAACTGCTGGCCCGCTTCATGTCCCCTTTACTCTTGCTGGGTTCACCCTGTCCAAGTGTCTCCTCAGGGCTACCACACAAAGTGTCACACAGCACAGCAGCAGTCATGGGTCATCTCTGCATCTCTCTTTGACAGGGATTCCTAACCCTCAAAGCGACTCATTTTAAAAATGTCCCCAATTAATATCGACCTAAAATTCCTAAGCAGTACCAAAGTTTTAACACAGAAAAAACTTCATGAAGTCAGACACCCGCAGTATATTCTAAGTTTAGAAGGTTTGGGATTTGCTGCTGTAAAATTGGAGAATCCCAAGTGTTTGGGCATCTGATGAGAGAAAGCGTCTGTGTCAGGAACCAACGACTAGCTGGACTCAGGCTAGTGCTGGTCTCAGGTGTTCAGCCGCACCTAGTGACCATAACCTCCTATAGATTGTGCACAACGCACTTTAAATCTTGGAACTGAATTGATTTTCATGACTATACTGAGCAATACAACATGAAGCAATTTCTTTTTTTTCTTTTTTTTTGGCGGTATGCGGGCCTCTCACTGTTGTGGCCTCTCCCGTTGCGGAACACGGGCTCCAGACGCGCAGGCTCAGCGGCCATGGCTCACGGGCCCAGCCGCTCTGCTGCATGTGGGATCCTCCCGGACCGGGCACGAAACCCGTGTCCCCTGCATCGGCAGGCAGGCTCTCAACCACTGCACCACCAGGGAAGCCCAATGAAGCAATTTCTGACTTTATATCAGATACTCTTGCTAAAAAACACTCAGCTGCCTCCCCTGTGACCTACAAATAAAACGTCAAGTGTCTGGTACGGCAGGGGAGGCTCTTTGCTGACGGCCTCGGGCTGCTTTTTAGGGGTCCTCTCATACTCCCTGTTCTCCAAAGCCGTCAGGAACCTTACGTGTTTCTGCGCCTCGGGTGATGCCAACCTTTCCCCATGTCCACGTGGCGACCTTCTTATTCTTCAGAGTGTGGCTCAAACATCCCTTCAGTTTTATGATGTGTAGCTGCCACTGAGCATCTACGTAGGCCAGACATTCCACATGTGTTATTTCTGATCTGGAAAACAACTCTGATTTTCCTCTTTCTTTTACAGATGAGGAAGCTGAGGCTCCGAAAATGTGTTACTTACGCGAGGTCCTAAGTATCAGGGCAGGGATTAGAGCGCAGGTTAGACTCCAGACCCACGTGCTTTCCAGTCTACCCAGCAAATCGTCATGTCTCGCTCTGTGTCCTGTGTATAGTTATTTTCTTACACATGTCATTTCTACCAGAATGTACAGTTATTTTCTTACATATGTCATTTCTACCAGAGCGAGCTGTCTGCAAGTCTTGTATCCCTGGTATCAGATACAGAATGGGGGCCCAGTCAGTGGAAAGGAATATTCTTTTCTAATTTAAGCTTCTTCAGAAGCCAATTTATGGATGATGTCATTCAAACTCTGGGGCAGGGGCTCTGAGTGACCTCTGCTCTCCACAGTGGGCTCCCAGGGACGATACTCCAATTAGCCAGTTTTACCCCTTAGCCCCCGGGGAAAGAAAGAACAGTCAAAATGCTCAGAACCCAGTGGAGGTGCCTTGAAAGCACGTGAAAAAGCTCTAGGCATCTGCCTGGCTGGCTGCCCTTTCCTGGGGGATCAGGTAAGGAAATAATGTAACTGTATTGGTGAAGACGCTGGCAGAAAAGCTGAGGAAGATCTGACCCTTCGTAGACACAAACTGGAATTTCACGGCAACGTCACTTTCCTTTATCCATTCAGTGTCACATTATAAATATAGATCCCTACCTTCTAGGTATTCCTACTTTTCCCTGGTGAAACGGAGTATCTGGAACACAGTGGCTGGCAGCACACCTTGATCTAATTAGTTACGAAAGTGCTTAACAGGTTAAGCTGTTTTAGAGACATGACATTTTTACCGTGTGAGACCAAAGAGACATTTTCTAGAACAGCCTCAGAAAGCGGGCATGGCTTTGCAAGGCCTGAAAATCAGCCGACAAATAACATCTGCAAACCGGAGCTTGTGATTCCAACGGCTCGACCCGGGCCACCGCCGGCCTTGCTGCCAGAGCAGAGGAGCAAGTTTTGCCTTGGCAGGTAAATGAATGAAGGCGCGATCACCAGATCCCATCTGCTATTTTAAAACGCGTTATTTGTGGCTTGAGTACACATGTGCCCTCCTGTTGCTATTTGGACTGGGGACCAGAGGCCGTGTCTCTCGTTCCATTTCCAGCCCTTGGCTGAGCTGGCAGGAAGGGTTGATGAAGCAAAAGGAGGCATGACTTGGGCTATTTCTGTAGAGAACCGTAGCTGCTGCTTTGGAAGCCTCCTGCATTTTGCAGGAGGCTCAGAAAGACGGGGAAAGTCGCTTGATTCCTTCCCAGAATCAAGGGGCCGCTGGAGTGCAGGGAGCTGCTCTTCCCCGGCGAGCTACTGAAGACGTCCAAGTGCAGAGGAGAGGGTGAGGCCCGGCCGGAGATAAGGCACAAGCTGTACCGCTCTGATTTTCCAAAGCAATGGCTAAATTTAGCCTTAGGAAAAACTGCCCTCCTCCACTTCTTCAAAACTCCCCAGCGCTATGGACCAAAACACTAGAAATGACACCAGCAATTCTTCTTCAGACTTTCTTCATTGGCAGGGAGGTGGGATTCATATTGCTTCTTGGTCTGTGTTTCACCCTGTTCACGAATTCAGAGTCTTAGGCACGACAGGGAAAAATCCTTTAAGCTGACGAACAGCGGTGAGGAGACAGAGTGTTAGAGAGCTGCAAAGCCAACCTACAAGGATTTCTCCTTTGAGATCTTGCAGCGCTACAGCTGGAGCTGCACGAGGGCGAAGATGTCCAACCTCTCCTCCAAGGACAAGAAGGGTCAGTGGAACCCAAGGAGCTCCGCTGGATCACGCCACGGCATCCAGCATGTAAGGGCACCTGAATTACGCAGCAGCCAACTTCACCGTCGGTCACGTAGCGAACCAACTGCAGTTCGAGGCAGCAAAACTGCCCCTAATTAGCATGAGAGCGAAGGAAGTCAGGAACTCTGACACAGATTCTATACCTACCGTCACCTAATCTCAAAAGAGGGGCACGTTTCAGGTTTGCTAACGTCCCCCAAAGCAACACAGTTGGAGGCCACTGCCTCAACAGTTTCAGCACCCAGTGAAAATGAGAGATATTAAAAGCGCGGATTGAGACATTCTAGAAATGGATGAAGTGACGGAGGAAAGCCTGTTACCAGACACCAACGGGGTCTTTAGAGGGAAAAAGCGCTGTGACAGGACTTGGAGGTGAACAGCCACCTCACCTGGACGTAAGGATGTGAGCGGGGGATGAACTTTAAATGACTTGCACGGAGGAAGTGGAAAAGGAAAACCCTGCCTTTAAGAACTACAATTGCCAAGACGCAGTACAAAACGCACGGGAATTGTCAAGGGGCAAGAAACCATTAATTAACCGCCGGCAGGTTGTTCTGGGGTGCCCAGCTGTGCCAAAAAAACCACTCCGAGTCCTCGGGGAAGAAAGATGGAGAATCAGGGCCAGAACAGACTCATTCTGCGAATGTCGAATGTCGACTGCACAGCCCCTGCTGGGACACCACTGCCGGGCACCGGCCAGGGCCCTGGGGATGGGACAGCGAACAGGACAACTCAAGTTGTGGTGGTGGCCACCAGGGACGCAAAAACCAAATAAGACATAAATAAGCCTTCATTCCCAGAACCTCAACCTAATGGAAATAAAGGGGAAGGAAGAGAGATCTCGACAGTTCTATGGGGCCAGCGCCTGCCTTTGCTCTGCTCAGTGCCATCTTCCCGAGGCCTGGGACGTAGTAAGCCCTCAATACATACTGAACAAGGGACTGATTTCATCTGTTCAAAATAGAAAGTGTGGATTTCAAGCAGAAGAAGGTAAAGGAGATGGCGTAGCACCAAGTATTTGTTTCCCTTCGTCATTTCTAGGTGACTTTTCTCCAGCCCAGTTACTAAAAGCAGCTCCCTCCCTTCTCTCGGGGCCATGCTTTCCTAATCCCATCAAACAGATCGGGGACCAGGCATCTGAAAACAAACAAACAAGAAACTGAGACGGTACATGACAACACTTTCACCTTAGCAGCCCTGCTTCACGAGGTTGGGACGAGAAAAGTTGAAAACGCAATAAAAAAGAAAACTCTGCAAGTAAGATGTGTTACAAGGTGGGGCAAAGACGTAAAAAAAAAAAAAAAAAAATCCTGGCTGCTTCTAGTGAATGCTTCTGATCATAAGAGATGTTATTTGCCCTGAGTTCCTGGTGGTTTTCAGTATCTGACTGAAAAACCACGTGTCCGGGATTCTAGTTGAAACACTCCTCCTTTTGCTGTTTCCAACTCGCTCTCCATAAATTATTTAGAGCTGCTGCTGGCAATGCTTTTCTTCCAGGGCTAATTGTAGGGATGCCATCTGCACAGATGTTCCAACTGTCCTGCTACCTCATGAGAGAGTGTAAGTCCAAGAAGTTCCACAAATATGTGTTTTCTTAAACACTGGATTCTACAGAGAACTCCAAAGTGTATGAAGTACAATAATTTTTTTTTTACAATGCCATAAGATTCTGTAAAAATCTGGAATAAATATAGGCGAAGAAGTCCTTTCCAAATCAACAGACTGAAATGCCTGTATTTTAAAAGAAGTAGCTGTATTACTTTAAGATACTGGATGTATTAAAAAGTAAGTCAAAATAGATAAAATCATCTAAAGATACTATTTTACAATGTATCATAGGCCTTTCTGACAAACAGAGAAATCTTTTAAAAAAACCAAGTTATACCACTTTTTTTTTTTTTTTTTTTTGCGGTACGCGGGCCTCTAACAGCTGCGGCCTCTCCCGTCGCGGAGCACAGGCACAGGCTCCGGACGCGCAGGCTCAGCGGCCATGGCTCACAGGCGCAGCCGCTCCGCGGCATGTGGGATCTTCCCGGACCGGGGCATGAACCCGTGTCCCCTGCATCGGCAGGCGGACTCCCAACCACTGCGCCACCAGGGAAGCCCCAAGTTATACCACTTTAACCATTTTATTCCAAAATAAAATATTTCTCCAAGGGAACCACCAGAGCTGTGGAAAAATTTTAGCCATTAAGCTCCTTTTTTTTTTTTTTTTTTTTTTTTTTTTTTTTCAGTACGTGGGCCTCTCACTGTTGTGGCCTCTCCCGTTGTGGAGCACAGGCTCCGGATGTGCAGGCTCAGCGGCCATGGCTCACGGGCCCAGCCGCTCCGCGGCACGTGGGATCATCCCGGACCAGGGCACGAACCCGTGTCCCCTGCATTGGCAGGCGGATTCTCAACCACTGCGCCACCAGGGAAGCCCCTAAGCTCCTTTTTAGTACACTGTCATGAGCCCTATGAGGACCATTTTGTGTCCTGGCTCCAGACACCACATAAAAACACATCGAGGGCTAAGCTCCTGTGTCTGCAGGCTACTAGCTTCCACACTTTGAGTTTGGGAGGCTGTAACTTGGTACTACATTTCCCATTAGGGCTCCACCCCTAAACCAGAGTCATCTTCAAATTTTTGCAACTTCCAAATGAGTGAGGCCTGAATGAATGTATTAGTGAGGCTGCTATTCAAACATCCCTTGGATTAGGTGAAAAAGCTAAAAACGGAGTGATTTTCACGAAATGGGGATGCAACTTGATTTCATACAGTTGTGGGGCTGTCCTATCTTCCTGTCCTCATGGAAGTCCCCAGATTGGGCTTATTTAATCATCCCACTCAGTGTACAATAAGTCTCCGACGTACGAATGAGGTCCGTCCCGAGAGCGCGTTCGTTAAGCCCAATTTCTTCGTTAAGTACAACAAAGTTAGCCTAGGTACCCAACTAACACATAGCTCTATAGTACTGTACTGTAATAGGTTTTTAATACTTTTCACACAAATAATACATAAAAAAACACAAAAAATAAACATTTTTAATCTTACAGTACAGTACCTTGAAAAGTACAGTAGTACAGCTGGTATACAGGGGCTGGCATCGAGTGAACAAGCAAAAAGAGTTACTGACTGGAGGAGGGAGAGGAGGTGGGAGATGGCAGAGCTGAAGGATCATCAGCAATAGGGGGCGGAGGGCGAGCTGCAATGTCACTCACGCCTGACGCTGACGGCACAGGTTCTGGTTCCTTGCTGGATTCAATTCCATCTACCCTCCTGAAAAAACGATCCAGTGATGTCTGGGTAGTAGCTCTTTTTTTCTCATCATAGATGACACGGTAGCACTGGATTGCATTCTGAACAGCTGCCGCAACCTTCGTGTACCGTTCTATGTTCAGGTCCTGTGCCTCAAACGCTAACAGCGCCGCCTCCCATAAAGAAAACCCCGTGCCATTTCCCGCATCGTGAATCTCTTCGGTTCTTCAGCTACTTCTTCCTCTTGTCTCTCTTCATCCTTTCTCTGGGCCTCCGTTTCCATCAGGTCTACCGTCTTTTCGCGTCGCTCCACTCTCTCAATTATTTTCACTTTTGTTTTCCATCATGACTGCTTGGAGCTTCTTAGCACTAACAGCTACATCGCCACTGCTTTTACACGTGCTTCTGGACATCCTGGGCTTGAAATAAAGATACTGTACCGCTGTACTCAATACAGTACTATAAAGTACACAAAAGCACAACCACTTGTAGCGGATGCATGCACATGACAATGTATGCCAGACACGTGAACTTACGTGATTGGAAGTGCAAACACACGTTCGCATCTTTAAAAGTTCACAACTTGAAGGTCTGTATGTAGGTGACTTAGCGTCGTTGATCTAAAGGTTCAGGAGCAGTTACATGATGGAACAAAAGGTCAATAACTAATTCAAATGGCAGTGGGCGCTAACCCTGGGACGCATCCCTCGCAAATCCCTAACGCAGCTTCACCTCTCTTTTCTCCCCTCTTCCTCTCTTTCCCGATTTCCCTTCACTGCCCTAATCCACTCCCTCTCAACCTCTCCATTTCCCTCCCTGCCCTCACTGAACCGGAACCAGTCCTGGATCTAGGTATGTCTCTTTGAGGTGGCTGATAGAAACACTCATGATTAACAAGAGATTAGGTAAGACGACGATTCATGAGGAGAATAAACTAAAGCTCGGGTAGAGCCGTTATACAGAAAAGACATATTAAATCCTCTAAAATGGTTAACTGTGAGCCCCAAATTTGGCTGAACTTAGCAAACAAAGCAAAAAGGGAGGCAGGCAGTTTCAAGATCACTGTCAGTTGCTGTGCATAATATGGCTCTTCCAGGTACTAAGAGCTGAAAGAAATGTCTCCTACAGATGCTTATTCATAAGAAGGGCTGTGATGCAATGGACCTCAACATCCTTGCAATAAAGGCAATACTGGGGGACTTCCCTGGTGGCGCGGTGGTTAAGAATCCGCCTGACAATGCAGGCGACACGGGTTCAAGCCCTGATCCGGGAAGATCCCACATGCCGCCGAGCAACTAAGCCCGTGTGCCACAACTACTGAGCCTGCGCTCTAGAGCCCATGAGTCACAACTACTGAACCCACGAGCCACAACTACTGAGCCCGTGTGCCACAACTACTGAAGCCCACGTGCCACAACTACTGAAGCCCGCATGCCTAGAGCCCGTGCTCCACCAACAAGAGAAGCCACCACAATGAGAAGCCCGCACACTGCAACGAAGACCCAACACGGCCAAAAATAATCAATAAATAAAATAAATTTAAATAATTAAAAAAATAAAAGTAGGTGAGTTGAATGTTTTACATTTCTTGAAGGAAAAGCTTTCTCTAATTTAGTTGGTTCTTAACTGTTTATCATTAACTCTCAATGGATTTCTCTTCTGCAGCCCTTAACTTTCAAAAAGTCGCTTTACTGCAATAAAATAACCTGTTCTCTTCTTTGTTTGGAAATGAACACATCTGGAGTTAGCGATACGGCAGTGTCCTGTATAGGGCATTTCTTTCCACAATTCTTGACGGAAAGAGAGAAGCTGCCAATTTTTAAATCCATTTGACAATAAACACAATCAAGTCAGCTCCCTGTTTACAACGTGGATCCCTCCATATCTCCAGGCGCCCCCGGAGTGACTGCCCAGGCCTGCTGAGTGATACCCCTAGGCTGACATAAAACATACAGATGAAGGATATTTAAGGGAAACTGGACTTGGACTTCCCTTGTAAGAAAAGAACCCATACCCTTCTCACCCTTAATGTTCATGGGCTCCTAGACGGTGATGAAAGCTACAAATCCTTTCCCAGAAAAATACATACATACAAAGCTTTGCATGTAATTTCAGGAGACTCAGAGCCATGGGACATCTATGGATTCCAGGCTCAGAACCATTTCGTGAGGTAACATCTCAGCAGACCATAAAAACAGAATGTTGGGTTAAAGATGTTTTGGAGGGCCTCCCTGGTGGCACAGTAGTTGAGAGTCCGCCTGCTAATGCAGGGGACACGGGTTCGTGCCCCGGTCCGGGAGGATGCCACATGCCGCAGAGCGGCTGGGCCCGTGAGCCATGGCCGCTGGGCCTGCGCGTCCGGAGCCTGTGCTCCGCAATGGGAGAGGCCACAACAGTGAAAGGGGCCTGCGTCCCACAAAAAGAAAAAAAAAGATGTTTTGGAAACACTGGGTTAAACACCACTAAGTACATTTATATTTCTTTAACATATGACTTTTCTGAACCTTATTATTCTAATGTGCACTCTAAATTGCTGGGGAAAGCTAATGGTAGGTGTGTCTCCTAAACTTATCTGAACCTTTTTTTTTTTTTTTGTAGGGGGAGCTTCTTATAAGCATGTCCTGTAAGTAACTCCCACAGAAGAGTTTAGGAACTGAAAATAGTCCTAAAGAATACCATGATAGGGCTTCCCTGGTGGCACAGTGGTTGAGAATCTGCCTGCTAATGCAGGGGACACGGGTTCAAGCCCTGGTCTGGGAGGATCCCACACGCTGCGGAGCAACTGGGCCCGTGAGCCACAACTACTGAGCCTGCACGTCTGGAGCCTGTGCTCCGCAACAAGAGAGGCCGCAATAGTGAGTGGCCCCCGCTTGCCGCAACTAGAGAAAGCCCTCGCACAGAAACGAAGACCCAACACAGCAAAAATAAATAAAATAAATTAATAAACTCCTACCCCCAACATCTAAAAAAAAAAAAAAAAAAAGGATACCATGGTATAGACAGTCTCTGAGTTATGAAATTCCTGGTCCACTTTCATCAACCACAGACCCCAGTAAGGTTATTTAGGTTAATGGTGAATGTCCCCCAGGGACTAGTATGGGAAAGCGACCCCACATCTGTTCCCACCGTCTCCTTTCTTCCTTCTTAGGAGGCTCCTCCTCTTATTGCTTATGGTTCAGTTAATTTCTCCTCAGACAACCTTTGACACGTACACCACCACCTCTTTAACCCACATTCTCCTTCCCTTTTCATTGCTGTAACTCTTCGAGATACTAAGAAGGATTTCTCTCACTCTCTCGCTCTCTCCTTTGCTCAATTCAAGAATAAAAATATGATTGTAATTATCATGGATAATAATAATGGGTTATGTTATCGAGAAACTGAAGTTATTTACTCTCTCTGGGTTTATTCCTCTAAAAAGTGAGAGAGCTAGACTTTGTAATTTCAGAGAATCATTTTGGGTTCTACCCTGTGAAATGAGAATCTTCACCAAGAAGTTTCCCTTGACTGAAGTTATTTTACATATACATTTATTTCTATTCAAGCCGCATATTTAATATTCAATATTCAAATGTGAAGTTCACTTTTTTTCATTTGTTTTGGAACATGGAAGTGTAGGCTATGTATTTATACATCATGTAGATTAGGTAGTTCATTGTTTTACAGTTTATATGTGATATATGCATGCACACACATTATTTTGATTTTTTTCTCCTGCAAATTCAGAGTATCTATTATGGATTCAAAAGGTTTTTGTTCTCCGTCTAGCCTGGGAACCTACCCACCATTTGTTGCACTGTTTATCTGGGAAATATTATTCAACTGATTTATAAGCTTTTAGAACAGCATCAGCTTTAGGCTGGGCCCTTCCTCTTTTTTACATTATTAGATAAAACATCTTTCACACACACACACAAATGCCAGGGGCAATGATTCTGGCTAGAATGGAACGAATGGTTTCTTTCACTAGAAAAGACAAAAGCGTGTTTAAAGAAATTCTTTGTTGATGATTCCAAACCACAGAGTGAAATATTAAGGACTTGAATCATATTTTCTGAAAATGGTCCTAGGGACTGTTAGTCAGCACCCATTTAAAGGTCTGCTGAAAGGTAACGATTCTGGTGTGTCTTCATTTAAAATGGGACCGTGAAAATGAAAGCACAGAATGAGCCTTGTTATGAGCTTCTGCGGTTTCAGAACGAAGGGTGCTTTCTTTGGGAATATGAGAGTTAAGGGTGAAGATTAGCACAGTACACCTGCCCAGCATCCCTTTCCCGGTCCCTGGCCATGGCACCGTGCTTCTCATTTGGGAGATGCCCTATGCTCAGTTCAGGTGGTTCTCACCACAATTCTTGTCTCCAGGGGTGGGTGAGCCAGGTCTTTCTAATGAGAACACTACCCCTCCTTATTCAAGGGATTGGAAACATGAGTCAAGCTGGGCCAGTAAGGACAGAACATTTCCTGGAACTACTGGGAAAGAAGTGCTGTCTTCTTGGAGATATTTGCTAAACTGGCAAAATAAAAGCCTGGAGCTTTGAGCGGGTCATCTTGCTACTGCGTCAGGAACCCCTGCCTGAGAATAAAATCAACAGAGAGGAGAGGAGAGGAGAGCCAAGAGAGGGAGAGACAGGTTTCTAATGACATCACTTGAGCATCTGGAACCAGCTATACTTGAAGACAACACCAAAACTGGACTTCACGAGAGTCAATAAATTCTCTTTTTTACAGAAGCCAGCTTGAGTTGGGAGTTCTGTCACCTAAAGCTAAAGGAAGAGCCTACGGTGAATCCAACAACTGAAATGTGGATCCTTTTACTAAATAAATCCTGGTTAAATTCCGCTTCCACAGACACACACACACACGAATCAATATCATTAAACAGACCTTAGCGGTAGTACATAAGAATCATTCGAAGCTCTCTATAAAACATGGGATAAATTTTGGCAGAAATCAGCTGTCATGCTCATTTGAAACATTCTGATTACCCAAATAAATCAGAAACACAGACAAAGGTATAGTGAGCTCCTGCCTAGCTAGCGATCTGCTGGTGTGGAATTAAATACCTTCAGAAGTATCCTAACTCATTCACGCCTTAAGTTACTGCCAAATTGACTATCATAACAACAGATACATTCCACACAAGAGAATCATTACAGAACACTGCGATTTAAAGAGAATTATGAATTATCTGGTCCAGGGACTTTCGATAGGTTTTGACTGTGGCCCACAGAAAGAAACAGAACCCAGTACACACACACATACACGCGTGCACGCGCGTGCACACACACACACCCCTGAAACAAAATCTTCCCAAATTGATACTTGCCCATGCTATGAGCAGTGCATTCGGATTTTAATAACTGATGATGCTGACCACTAAGTTAATTTCCTGACCCACTACTAACAAGCTTAGAAAACAGGTAAGGCACTGATCCAGGACTGTAAGGTGAGTTACCTACGATTTCTCATTTACTTAGAGACAGAGCTAAAACAAAAACCTAGTACTCATCCTACCATGTTATATTCAAGCAAACAGTTGTTACCTATACACATTCCTAGACAGCAAGCTTCTGGCCAATCTTAAGAAATCCCGAAAGGCGACTAAAACCCTGCTATTCTACACTGACACAGGCCAAGACTTTTAGGGCCACTTCGAGACCACTTAAATGGAAACCCAAATCCCCTAGGACCTTGAATGGACCTGAATGGGAGATCCTGTGGAGTTTGTGTCTAAATTACCAACAGGGAGGACTGAACTGAATGCACGAGATAGGATCAGAGTCGGGTGTGCTTTAGAACTTTCTTGTTACATTCTTCTCACTCTATCCAAGGAGTAACACCACGCATATAATTGTTTTCTTAACTAACAGTATTTATGAAACTCCACCTCCCAGGTTCCATTATGCTAGGGGTAGTCGGGGAAGATACACCTTCAGTGCCACCCTGCACCGCAAAGAGCTGCTCATCTAATCTGGGGGATGAGGGGAAAGGGTTCATTAATGAGATCAGGTGTGAGTTAGGCTCAGAGAATAAGGAGGAAGAATTTTAAATGGAGAGCAGGAATGCAATACACGCTGAGTAGCTGCTGGTGGACGGGGGAAGGAGGACTAACAGAGTGGGATCAGATTTGGAGGGTGGTGAAAGTCAGAAGAAGAAAGGTGAAAAAACATAGACTAACTGGTCAATGTTGGTACTTGATACATGGTAATTTAATATATTTGGAGGCACTTATAACAAAGAAAAGTTGGTCTTTTGACTTCCGGACAATCCACTCAGGAAGGGTTAAGACCATCACTGATGACCTTCATGATCATGAGCTCCAGTGTCCTCAGGTGAGGGGTCACCCAGCAGGTTCCCAGGTGCTTCCTAAGTGTTCAACGTGACCAATGTTAACATGCAGTCTTTAAGGTAATCCAATGCACCGTGTCTAGACTTCTCCCACCATCACCCAAACTTCATTGATGGCTGTCAGAGTTTCCATGGAACATAAGAAAACGCATGGCGTGTGAGGTGTAATAAAGACAAAATTAAGCCTGTCACTTCCACAACTGCCAGAGAGCCTAGAAGGCAGTTCACGGCCTGCCTCTAGAAAGTGTGGAAGCCTTTCTGGAATGAATGTCGTTTACTAACATCATTCGTCCCCATTTCACCTTCCTGGACACTCATTATCCTTCTGCCTACTCCCTCTTTATTTCACCTATTCTCACTGCTTAATATGTATCTCTGTAAGTTCCCTTAAACCCCCTTTAAAAAAAAAAAGAAAAGTTAGGTGTACGCAAATAAACTACATCGCGTGTGAATGCCAAAAGCATTTTGGCAAAGGAATATATAACTGAAATAAACTCCCAAATATTCTGCTTATATAGTGTGACAAGACGCCACGGTTGATATTTAACAATGAAGACCTGGCACCACTCAGGTGGTGTCTTCGTCCAAAAACATCCATGGGATGCCAATATTAACCCACGTTAAGTCAGGCAGAGCAAAGCCCTTTACATGTGAGAAGATACAGCAGGCACACTCAAACAACTGGGAAAGGGATCGGGAAGTGAACGCTGCTAAGGAAGAATAAAGGACTTCCCGAAACCACTGCACCGGCTAAAGAATGGTGCCACGTTTAACAAAATGGTCTTTATTGCACCTTCTGGGTGAAACCTAAAGTTGAGCTTTAAATAAATGTAAAAATAATATGTAAAAATAAAATTTTCCTTAAACATTTTTAAAAGGCAGCCTACAAGTACGGTTCTGCAACGTCAGAAGTTCACAATGGCAAGGATCGAAAACATCAGAAAAATTATGACGGTTCCCAAAGGAAACTCTAGGTTACCAAAACGGACATTTCTGGAAGTGCCAGAAGGCGAGGGATCTTGAGCTGAGCATCTGAATTGTAGCCATCGATATGAGTCTCATACCTTTCACGCGGCAAACTTTCAAGGTCAACTGATTCTTTAACTTCACCATCTTTCTCGTGTGAAGTAAAAAATTTTCTGTGCCACCTGTTACCCATGTTTTCTAGGACAGCCCAACATGAACGTCCTGCAGCGGGGCCAGCTGCTGTTACAGGCATTCGGAAGGCCCAGCAGAGCTCTCCACAGAGAACCAAAGAAAATAATGTGTCTCTGCATGTCTATCACAAAAGCGGAAGAGTTACCAAAAAAAAAAAAAAAGAGCGGAAGAGTTAATAAGGATCCTTAAAGGATACAATGTTGGTATTAACTACTGCATTAAATACTATGTTTCCATTTAGGTTATTTGGAATACAATTAATTAGAATGCCTGGGTCCAGGTCCCTTAGGAATTCCAGGCAGTCCTCTGCTGTTTTCACCAATCGGAATTTATTGGGGAAATGCATACCCTGTAAGTAAATGCTATTTTCTAGAACATTAAACATTATTATTCCCGAAATCTAACACTAAGAAAAAGAGAAACATAAGCTTATTTGCTATCGTCTAATTTTGGTCTTAAAATAATAAATATATTTCTATAAACAAACACCATGGAAAGCGCTACTGCTTAACATATTTCTTTTTATCAGGTTCCCAAGCAACAGTTTCTCTACATGACAGATTCTGTAGGGAAACTCTCCAAACAATTCCTTTAGACAGAGAGAGAAGAGGACTCCTTTATATACAGCCAGCCATTTTACCGTATGTGACACAACTTTGGCGGATCACAATTTTTAAATTTCAGGTTTTGGCCTCACTGATGGGAAAAATATAATGCGTTCAAACAAACAAATACACGAGGCACTTCACAATTATCTGAGAGCACTTCTCATGTTTACCGTATCTGCTTTGCCAATTATATCAATATATTTCAGACTAACCAGTAGAAATCATACCAAGCAACGGTGGACAAAATCCAAAACAGGCTTTAAGACTGCCATCATTCCCTGGTGAAGTAATTGATGAGGAAGATTATTTGCAAGAGTACTATATTTTCGGAAATGTGATGGCTGCAGAAATCGACGAAGATTGAAAAATGGTCTCTAACATTTGACCACCATCAGGACCGCCCCGACACTGGGCCGTTACCTAGGAAACCAAAGCAGGAGAGATCTTACAAATGCAAGAAGGCCACGCGGAGCCTGGCTGGTGGAAGCAAAGGTCAATGTGCCTCTCCAGTCCCTGCTCTGAAATGAAGCAAAGCTCTCAGGAAGTTCTTCCAAACCTTTAGTCTCTGAACTCCACCAACTTTCCCCGCCGTGTTCTACGCACGGATTAACAAAACGTTCATTCACTCCATTGGCCTGCTAGGAAAAGGCAGCCTCCAACCGCCTTGTCCCGCAGAGGCGTCTGGGGCCGAGGGCCAGTCTGTCCCGGCCACTCTCCCCGCCAAGGGGGCACTTGTCCCTGCTCCACTCCCCTCGCCCTTCTCCCCGTGGAGCGGGCGCCCGGCCCCGCCCCTCTCCCCACGCCTGGCCGCGGGAGCGAGCACTCGATCCGAAAAGCCCGCCGCCCAGACGCGCCTCGCAAACGAAAACCAGCCGGCGGCCCCACGGGCGTCCGCGCCGCTCGCGCCGGCCACTCCCCGCACGCGCGTCCCCAGACCGCCACTCACCCAAACACTCCCACGAACTCGCGCGCACACGCGTGTTCTCACACCCACACCAGCCCCCGCCGCCTCGCAGCTACACGCGCGCGCGCTCCCGGCCTCGCTCCCCCCGCTCCCCCACTAGCTCCACGAACACGCGTGGTGCCACCCCCCTCACCCACACTCGCTCGGTAAACACGCCGGGCGCCACGCGCACTCGTGCCTCAAAACACACTCAGTCCCTGCGCTCTCTCCATCAGCTCACGCGCCCCCTCACCCTCCCACTCGCACCGTAAACACCCGTGTCCGCACCCCCGCTCCGCAAACACGCTCACGCCCTCCCCCTCGCTCCATCAACACGCGCTCCGCACGCTCAGCCAACACCCCCTCCTGCACGCTCGCCCCGTAAACACGCGCCGGGCCCCACGCACACTCGCGCGTCCAAACACTCCTCCCTCGCGTGAACACGCGCGCCCCTCCCACGACCCCCCGGCTCCTCCACAAACGCGCGTGTCCTCGCACCCGCTCCTCTGACACAGTGACTCCCCCCTCGCGTAAACAGGCGCGCCCCCGCCGCGGGCACGGGTGCTCCCCACGCCCCGGCCGCGGTGCGCGCCCGCCCCCGGCCCCGCCCCCGCGCGCCCGGCCGGCCCGCGCGCCCCC